>NC_072408.2:28152878-28455227 GCF_028858775.2 Pan troglodytes | reverse complement strand
CCCTTACGGTGTTTCTCGTTCGGGGTTAGTGTTAACTAGAATCCTGAGGGAAATTTGGCAAGGAGAATACTATTGAATTAAAACTTCCCTGAGTCTTAGTCCATTGAGCTTAGGAGCAAGAAAGAAAGCCACATTGGTCAGTGTGGAGAGGTCTTAATAAAAGCATCCTTTGCTGTTTATCATTTCATGGCTGACAGGCCTCCAATTGCAGGTGCCTAGAGCCTTAGCCGTGGCCCCCCAGGTCACAGGAGCACGCTGTGAGCCAAGAGACGAGGCTGAGCAGCCTTCATGTGGCAAATGCAGCAGGGCAGAGGCAACAGGGAACATTAAATGCATTTGCCATTGGGTAGGCAGCGTGAAGAGAGCTTTCATGAAGGTTTTAAAGGAGCTGGCAAAAAAAAAAAAAAAATCACAGCTCCTCACAGACTCCCTCTCTGAGGAGATATCATGAAAGAGATAAGGAGCCTCATTTGCAATAATTAGAGGCATAGTGTCCTCTATACATAAATATTTTAGATTTCAGCCATGTAATGAGTTTGTCGTGAATATCAAGACTGAAGGAATGGGAGTGAATGGCTGCACTGAATCCTGACACCAAAAAGATCTCAACAGACAGTATAAGTGGTTCTGACAAGAAGACGGATTTCCAGGCCTTTTGAAAATCACATGAAATGAAGAAGAAAAAACCCATCCAAAGCATCACATTTTACAAACCACCACATGTGATTAGAGACATAAATGCAGCAAAATAACATAGGTACAAATGTGGACACAGAGTCCAATCTAGGTCCAGGTGATGCACGGTTTCGTTAGAGAGAAACTATCTAAGATACCTTGTCTTCTCCCCATGGCTTTCCCTGTGGAAAGTCTAAGAATTGTGACAAAGAAGTCTTTGCTTCTTTGGCTTTTTACGGAAATACAACTGAATTTGATTCAAGAAGTCGAATCTTATCTTCAAAGTTCTGAATAGGTTAGATTTGAGCTATCTCTTTAGGAAAGAATAATAATGAAACCACCAAAGTTTTAGAAATTGTAAACTCATTGGGTATAGCTTTTCAGGCCCTGGAGACCTGTTATGTTGATGATTTTGAGTCAGGACAAAGAATGCCTGTGCTTGCACATAATTAAGTGTGCTTAGAATAACCACACCTTCTAGGCCTACAAACAAAAGCATCATCAGCATCATATTAATTACTATTATTTGCATGTCTCTCAGAGCCCTGGGTGGCAGTTTGCAAACCAGCGTCCTTGACTTTGCTTCCACATAGACATTAAAGCTTTCTGGTCAAAAGCCCTATGGTTATCACCCTGGAGAAAAACCTGTAGTTTGGCAATATTGCTCAAGAAAAAATATTTTACCTCTTCATTATCAGATCAACCAAATTCAGCATTTCAGGTGACCTTTACAGAAAACTATTTTAAATTGTGATAACTGCACTTTGGTTGTCTGGAAAAAATCTATAATGTGCAAGTAGAACATTTGAATGTTGCATATATCACCTTATATTGGAATTTAAATGCATTATCAATTCCAATATTAGGGGCTAATAAATTCTATGAGTATGTTAAGTGGCATTACATGTTCATTGATTCTCTAGAATCTTCAGCCAATATTGGAAAACATGGAACAGGTTTTACCCTTGACCTAGTATGATAATAAATTGAGGAGTTGTCCTAATACTTATAAATATTTAAAAATACAGCAACAATCCATTATCCACAATTCCAAGGTCTCAAAATTTCTGAAAACTGTAACAACTGACTTGGTGGCAAAACTTAAACTAACTTTCTGGCAGCACAACCTAACACAAACTAGCCTTATTGACATAAGAATATTTACAGTCTTTAATGTATTCAATGTAAACTTTAATAAATGTTTCTGTAGAAATATCAGTGTGCTTGATTACAGAGTACTGCATTGGAGTTGCCATGTAATAATATAAAGAACACTTACTGTTATATCTTTAAAACCCAAAAGGTTCTGAATCCCGAAATGTGTCTGGTCCCAAAGTTTTGTTGAGGAATTGTGGACTTCTTTAACCTATGTGTTAGGCATGAATCTCAGGGCCCAAGCTATGCTATGCAAAAACATTCCTTTGGATGTTTCTTTTCAAACAACTTAAAGTTGAATCTGAGTCCCCCAAAGTCATAGCTGGAACACTCTGTCCCGTCTATGTAACCCCCAATTGAAGAAGACATACCAGGTGCCCACAGATCAGGACAAAGTCTTCTAATCTCCACTCCATCATGGTTGCCCCTTAGTTCTCCCTACAGTAACAAAATCATCCTGATTTGCCTAGAACTTTCCTAGTTTTAACACTGAAAGTCCTGTATTCCATGAATTACCCCAGATAACATGGGACAGTTGTTCACTCCAGCCCTTCCCCAAGCCTGCCAGCGTTTTGCTGACTCTACCTTTTTGCTTGGGTCTTGCTCTTTTGAGGTACACCATGCAGTTTGGAGGTCTGTTGCTTCCTTGAGACACGGTAAGGAGTGGTTCCAATTTGGGGTGCTCACGGGATCCACAGATCTCTCCTTTCTTTCCTCTGTCTCCCCATCTCCTGATCTGCAAAAACATGCACTTTCTCTCAGCCCTCACCAAGACATCTCCCATTGTCTTTCAGTGGGCTCATTTTTACACAAACAACAGGAAGAACACTAAATTAAGATGGCATCTGCTTTCTTCCCAGCAAAAATACCTGAGGCACAGAAACCCAAAAAGCCTACTTAAAGTTGAGGAAGGGGAATACAAAGAGAACAAGCCCAAATTAATGCATTAATAAACTGCCCAGCCACACATGGTCTGTTTTACAGTGGCTCCCTTCTTCATTAATTCGACAGACGGTGAAGCCTTTAGAGGGAGCACCTTTGTTCTCATAAACCCTTCTTTTGGACAATTACACTTCTTTAATTGTTGTATGCTTTACAACACTCTTTCACATACATTATCTCATAGTAGGGCAAATATTATTATCCTCACATGTAGATGGAGAAAGAAATAAAGACCTGAAGGAGTGTATATGATGTCATCATCAGCACCCCTCAATCAGTATTTTTTGGCAACTCCACGCAAACAGTTTTTAAAAGTCTCAAAAGCCAAATGTTACCTTCCTGATAGCTGCTTTGGTTTCGTAAATTCAGAGGCTTTTTCTTTTTTAAAGTCTTTTGAATGAGTCTCTAAGGATTGATATCCTCAAATAATATTTGCATTTGGCACTGTATAGTGGATACAAAAACAAAAACAATCAACAAAAAATAATACTGCTCTTTTACTCTTGTGAGGACAACAAAACCTTAAATGCATCTAGACACAAAAACATTTTCAACACACAGTTCATAGGAATGTCACCCAGATGCAGTAACTGAGAGACAAATGGGATTATTTGATTTGGAAGAAAGTGCGTCGGTATTGTGATGGTAAGCCAGCCTCCTCCATTGCCACTTTGTTTCTTCCCAGCAGAATCATAAATTCATTTAGGTACCTACTCCACCCCATGAACCTCAGGAGAAGCTGAGTTCCAGGAGTGGATGTTATTGGTCTAAACCTAGCATTATCTCTTTTTTCCAAGAATTAGCCAGAAATTCCATGTCACCCATTCTGGTCAGTAGGATGGAAGAAACGATTTTCTGGAAGTTTCTGGAAAAGCTTTTACACACGTAAGACACAGAAATACAGTTTCTGTCTTCCAGCTGATGGGAGTGAAGATCCTAGTACTTCAAGCCTTCCTGGTAGCCATCCTAGATCCTGATGGACCTGCCTGAGATGGTATTGATGGGAGGATAGAGAGGAAGAAGTTCCCAGGTCATTGATAAAATCAATGGGCAACTGGGTCAGCCAATTCTGAAGCCTGTCTTACCTCTGGACTTTCTTTTATGTAATCTAACACTTGTCCTAATTATTTGAGCCAGATAGAGTTTGGTTTTCTGTTCCTTGCTGCCAAAAGCATCCTAACTGACACAAAGAATTATTCCTCTTCCACATTTGTCTTCCTTTCACAGATGAAGAAATAGGGACCCAGAGAAGCCATATAATGTATGCCAAGGTCACACAACCATGATTAAATGCCTTTTTTGTGTGTGAGATGGGGTTTCACTCTGTCACCCAGATTGGAATCCAGTGGTGCAATCTCAGCTCACTGCAACCTCTGCCTCCCTGGCTCAAGCAACTCTCATGCCCCAGCCTCCTGAGTAGCTGGGACTACAGGCATGTGCCACCACACCCAACTAATTTTTGTATTTTTGTGTAGAAATGGGTTTTGGTCATGTTGCCCTGGCTGGTCTCGAACTCCTGAGCTCAGGCAATCCACCCACCTCAGCCTCCCAAAGTGCTGGGATTACAGGCGTGAGCCACTGCACCCAGTCTGTTTAAATGCCAACTTTATAAACCTAAGATTAGTTGTAAAGGAAATTTTAGAGATGGCTTTCAACATAAGTTGGGTAGCAGATTTATAACAAAGTTCTGGCTGACATTTAGAATAGTGATAAGCTGAGTAATAATATTCAACAGGGAATCTCAGATAACTTCAAGGGGCCTTTTGGAGTCCTGGTGTTTCAATCCAGAAATTCCTTATCCTCTCAGCATTACGTCTGCCAAGCCTACACACCAAGAAACCTGGCCCTGGGATGTTCTAGACAACAAGAAGTTCCATTTAACCACCTTCCTTTAAAGTCAAGGGCCAGACTTAGGAAGCCAGCTTCTTGCTTTCTCTCTTCAAGCCCCTACCCGGGTACTTCTAGAGTATGAGAATCAAGGTGCCCAGAAAACAGAAACCAGCAGCCCAAATTGGAGAGAATTTAGACCTTAAAATCTTCATGGGCTCAAAAATTTTCTCATTAGTATCTGCCTTCTGATCATAAAGGTCCCAGAAAATTCAAAACATGTCTTGCGGATCTGAAGCCACCCTGCATCTCCAGTGTTAGCGTAGCTCAATCCCCTTTTGTTTTCTACTTTCTTCTCCTTCTCTTCTACCGTCTTTGCCCACACCTCCTACATGTCCACCATATCCAGCCTGGGAAAGGTGCAGCCATGGCTGGGCACGGGAAGGAAAAGGAGGAGTGATGTGCCGTCCCCTCCCCGAAGTCTCAGCCCCAGGGTGGGGTATTATTCTACTTCCTAATCCTTACATTTCTGCAGTGGTTCCTGTCTCTAAAGTCTTCATGTCTCCCTCCACCATGTTTCTTGATGACACCAGAGTTTTATTTGAGAAACATGGAAAAACTGGCCAGTGAGCCCCTCAACCCCAAACAACACCCCCTTTGTGTGGCAGCACAATTAATACGAAGTCCCAGTGTTTGTGTCTGTAGCCTATATTGTTTGCCGCCTGCCTTTGGGAGAGGCAGACCTCCTTCAGGGTCTATCAGCGGCACTTTATTGTTTGTATCTTCTATTTAAATTTTTAATACGGATACATTGATAATTTTAATTAAAAATAACTTTCTGCATTACTTCACAACCTGTTTCTTTTTTTTAGTTTGCGGTAATATGTTGAGAATAGTATGTGATACCTGTGGCAGGAGAGAGGAGTAGATTCCTTTTAAGGCAGTTAGAAGAACTCCTTGTTGTTCAGGCAAGCACCAAGGCAACAAGCAGTGACAATTTTTCACTGACAGTGCCCCAAACTTGCCCTGCAAAGCTTAAAAGGAGACGCTACTCTTTGAGGTCCACTGCTTGAATCCAAGGCATGTGCTATGCTTAGTGGAGTGTGTTTAGAGCTCCTTTTTCCAACATGCCAAAAAAAAAAAAAAAAAAAAAAAAAGATGCTCATGCTACTTCTTGCTTTCTGTCTATTTCTTTCTTGCCCTTAGGCTTAAAAGTAAGCATGACGGAGAACAAGAGAGAAGGCGTGCCCTGGCAACCATTGCCAGGAAACAGATTTCACTGAAGTCATAAATTAGAAAGATAACCCACTTACCGGAGGTGGGTTCATATGCAATGCTGAAAAATCTGCCAGTATAGAGAATATTGCTACCTTTAGCTTCAGTTTTTTTAATCACTCATGTTTGATAATTATAAAGATGTTTAAAGAGGAAATCATGATGTATAATCCTATCACTGTGTAAGCTCTGCTGATACTTTTTCTCATATAAATGTTTTCTTATGTAAAAATAATAAATACACATGGTAAAACAAAAATCAGACAGAAATATACAAAACAGAAAGTAAAAGTCTACTTAACATATGCTTCCTGCTTTCTTTATTTTTTAAGCCTAAATTTGCCAAAGGAGCTTCCTACTTTCAAAAACTTCTTTACACACACATATATAAATGTGTGTTCTTTTTTATTATTTATGTAAAAGAGATAATGCTGCTCACTTTTTTGGTCTTGTATCTTTATTTTTCACTTTTTGGAAATCTACATCAATATTTTAATTCTGCTCTATGACTACATCATATTTTATTGAACCAATCTGCTTTGCAAATGAATTGGTGGATATTGTTGTCAATGAATGATTAAAGGACTTCAACACATTAGAATTAAAATGAAGCTACGAAATCACCTCAATTACCATTTATGAATTTATTATCTCTACTTAACAAGTGTTTATTGAGCACCTAGTATATACCAGACATTTTCTTAGGTGCCAGGGATGTAAGCAGGATAATCATCTCTGAGTCAAATGGGTCATAGCCTAAGTGGAGGGAGATAGCTCAGCAAATCAATAATTACTGTCACTGCTGAGATATGAATAACAAAAAATGCTGTAGCCACTGAGATTAGAAGCCCAGTGTAAGCTAAAGTTAAAGGGTTAATGAGGAGAAAATCTTAGAGCAAGCCACATGTGGGAAGGCTTGAAGACATGAAGTAGCACAATGTATTCATGGAGGTGCAAGAATTTGGGGGTGGTCAGAGCACAAGTTTCGTGAGGGAATCCAGCCTAGGCAACAGAGCAAGAGCCCATCTCTAAGGCCCTTAAGCTAGAG
This sequence comes from Pan troglodytes, assembly GCF_028858775.2. NCBI lineage: Eukaryota > Metazoa > Chordata > Mammalia > Primates > Hominidae > Pan > Pan troglodytes. The sequence continues at coordinate 28,448,305 of NC_072408.2, read as the reverse complement.
ACAGAGGCTGGGGTCAAAGCCATACCACAAACTTTATCCCAAAGCCATAGGGAGTCATTGAGGTTTTAAGTACTGTGGGGAGAAGGGAAATGGGAGTGATGTGACAATTTTTAAATAATTTAAGAAAAAAGCAAAAATTAAGGATTAAAATAGAAAAACTTCTGGCTACAAATTCACTCTCAGCATAGAGAAAGGAAATAAGAGCTAGATAAGAAAAATAAACGGGCTGCAGGTGCAGTGGCTTATGTCTGTAATCCCAGCATTTTGAGAGGCTGAGGTGGGAGGATCATTGTAGTTCAAGACCAGCCTGGGCAACAAGGTGAGACTCTGTCTCTACAAAAATAAAAATTAAAAAAATTAACAGAGCATGGTCGCTCATGCCTCTAGTCCTAGCTACTTGAAAGGCTGAGATGGGAGAATCGCTTGAGCCCAGGAGTTTGAGATTATAGTGAGCTATGATTGCACCACTGCACTCCAGCCTGGGTAACAGAATGATGAAAACCCATCTCTTAAAAAAAATGAAAGAAGGAAGGAAGAGAGAGAGAAAGAAAGGAAGGAAGAGAGAGAGAAAGAAAGGAAGGAAGAGAGAGAGAAAGAAAGGAAGGAAGAGAGAGAGAAAGAAAGGAAGGAAGGGAGAAAAGAAAGAAAGAGAGAGAGAGAAAGAAAAGAAAGAAAGAAAAAAAGGAAGGAAGGAAGGAAAGGGAAAAGAGAAAAGGAAGGAAGGAAGGGGAAAAGAGAAAAGAAAGAAAAGGAAGGAAGGAAGGCAACAACAACAACAAAAACAGATTTCAAATGAAAAGTGAGTACGACAGGATACTGAGAGTATGAGCAAGATAACAAATTACTAAAGGATAGTTAAGAAAGGCAAATTAAATTTTTGATACAATATTCTAACTTAAATCATTCTAATGAATTTAATTCTTAATAAATATACTTCATAAAATCCATCAGGTAAGATGATCTTTGGCAAAGAAAAACTAGGATCCTTCTGAGTGGTGCACTGGAGCCAGCTAAATTGGTCATGGTAGGAGTATTTATACCATGGAAATTGGCCAACACACAAATCAGTTTTGGTTTTGCTTTTGTTTTCCCCCACAGTGCCTGTTGTTAAACATTTGTCAGCACACTATTGATCCCTCCTTGAGTGAAGCAACTAGGAATCATTGAAAACATCCACAATTTAATTTCTTCCAGAGACACCAAACTGTTTCTATGCCTCCTCCCAATCCTCTCAAGTCCTAAAACCTATTTCATTGTCGAGATTATCAGCACATCAAAACATGTATTGTAAGTCACATCATTACATTTGCAAGGAGATAAAGAAATTAAAAAGCATAAGCATAAAGACAGGTCCTATGACTCTTGTTGCCCAGCCCTGGTGAAGACTAAGAAGCTGATAACTAGTGACAACTCTCCATTTTAACAGCCTGTTTCCCACAGGTGAAAGGGACCCATCATAGGCCTGCAGTGATTCTGATGACTCACAGGAAAGCAGTCCAGCTTGTTTGGCCAGTTCTTGGGTTATTGGACAGTCATTAATAGCTTTGGAGCTACTGAAGTCTCCTCTGGTGCCCTGAAGCTTCATTACTTCCATGAAATTCAGAGAGAGGTATTTATTTTACTGTTCCCACTTTGGTATCATTTTATGTTTTCTCTTTCCAGAAACTTCTGTGCCAGAGCCAAAGTAATGGGACTGGATCTTTTTTTTTTTTTTTTTTTTAAGTGTTCATGATCATGCAACAGATACACCCACAACCAGTGAGTTTCAAAGCCAAAGGAAAACAACAGGCCTTTGATTAGGCTGTATCTACTCCAGTGCAGGAGGGCACCGCAGCAGCTGGGGGAGCCTGGCTTCACCACGTCTTTTCATTCTCCAGAGATGGGTGGAAAAGAGTGTGTGGGTTGGAATTAAGGAATTGGGTTGACTAGCCCAAGGCTGGTTGGGAGCCTGCAGTTCAGAGAGAGATTATTGCTTTATTGGCTCTGGTTAAAAAAAAAAAAAAAAAAAAAAAAAGTGACCATCTTACGTCATCTCAGCAGGACTGAAAATTTCACATGATTATCAAAGTGCATGAAATGCTAGACAGATCCTTGAATGTGAGTGGAAAGGGAAAGGAGGGGTTGGTGGAGCAGAGGTAGATGCCCACTTTCTCACCAAAAAGAGCATCAGGACCTACTAATGTGTGCAGGAAAGTGAGTCAGATCTGGCCTTAAGGAAGTATCCTGAGTACCCACCAATGCTCAGTTTCCTTATTGATATATCACTAGATACCAGCTACCATGACTTCTCTGCTCCTTTCCTGTCAATGACCACCCAGCTGAACCCTGCTCAGAAAAACTCTCCTTGCTTCAAGAGGGATTGTGTGGGCTTAGCTCAGCTTCATGGAAACACCCTGCTTGTTTCTTTCCTGTGGAGTGGATGGTGAAAGGAGTTGTTAGCACCAGTCAGCTTTTTCTTATCAAGTAACTTCATTATTTCTAGGGCAGCCACATACCCTTGTTTGTCCAGACAGAGGGGTTTCTGGGACGCAAGACTTTTACTGCTAAAATCAGGAAAGTTCCTGGCAAACGGGGATGATAAGTCACCCTAATTGTCACAGTATCTGATGAGGTGCCAAATGAATAAGGGAGACAGTCAACACTGATGAAGGTTGGAATTGGTAGCTGGGAGTTTTGTACAGTGCTGTGTATTTTACAATGCACTTTCACACACACTATCTCATTTTAATCTTATAACAAATTAAAGAAGGCAGAGGAGGTATTACTATTGCTTCATGTTGATGAAAAAATTGAGCCACAAAGATTAAGTGACTAGCTCAATGACACAGAGCTTGTTAGTAGCACAAAATTCGGGTGTTGCTTCCAACTCTGTGGAGTGAGATAGGGAGCAATTGATAGCTGGAGTCTGTGTTCTTTCTGCTGTACCATGTTGTCTCTCCAGTTATAGGGAGAATGGAATTCCTTTTTCTCTCATCACTTGCCTTTGTTTTTTCTTGTTATGATGCTCTGTTGTAGAGTGACAATCTTGCAGTGAAGAATAATTCAATGGAAATTCATAGCTTTGTCCCCAACCACCAACAACCAGGAAGCACAAATGCTCAGACATTAGCTGTGACTTCTACCCAAAGGCAAGGTAAAATATCATTGCCAAGGATTACATTCAAATGACCTCTAATGTGGTTTTCTGATGGAGGGAAGAACTGAAGACAACACTAGTTCATCAGAAAATGCTGAGTGGAGAATCGCAGAGGTAGGGAGAAGAGAGAGCTGTGCATCTTAAGGCAAGATGACAGGCTCAGAAGTCAACAGCCTCAAGCAGAAGCATGCAGGGTTCTGGGATGAGAAACATGACTCAGCATTTATCCTTTCCTATAAAACATAGCAGCGTGTTAAGGCTGCATTTGAAATTTTACACTAAGGCCAGTGATAATATCTAAATTACGGTCATGACATGCATAACTTGATATCAGGTAGACTAGAAATTCTTCCTAAAATTAGAGAAGTTACAACCAAACCCAAACCTATCATTTCTGTATCCAATGACAGTCACAAAAGTATGAATATCTATGAGGAATTATAATAAATCTAAAATTTCTCTGGCCAGTCCTATTTCTTTTAGAATGTCAAGCAGCATTTGATTTATGATAATGGCTCAGATTTTCAAGATTAAATTCATGTTGGTATACTGTCTTTTAAAGCATGAAAACCCATTTGCTACAGAATGATATAATCATAATCTGCACTATAAATGAAAAGGCTTTATGTTGGCAAAACAAACATCTCTGAGATGCAGTAGAGCGATATGGTATACTGGTATGTATGGCGTGAAGAAAAGAGCTAGGGTTTTGCAATCAGCAGATTCAAGTTGAAATTCCAGTTGTGTTAGTGTGTGATGTTGGATGTTAAGTCTCAATTTTTTCATCTGTAAAATGTAAATCTTGTAGATTTGTTGTACTCTTAGATTTGTGGCCTCATAGATTTGCCTCCTCAGCTTCCTCTGTCTTGTTGCTTCTGTGGACAGCACATGGAACAGGGAACACGAGAAGGTTTCAAAAGATTTAAAATCATGGTTTTTAACATGTCTAAGATGTTATATGGTAAACTCCTTCCACCCATCAGCACTATCTCTCCTATACCAGGAGTAAGCCATAATATTTGTTTTACAAACTGCAGTACTTAAATGCTTTTGGAGCAATTGAAATGCTTAAAAAATGGAAAAAACATCTCCAGTTCACCTTACCAAAAGCTGCAAGGACCCCTTCTTCCTTTATATAAAAATATTGACACACCTAGGCACACTAAGGGGCGTGTGAGATAGATTGGCAATTCAGATCTCCTGGCCCTTCACACTGGTCAATACCCACTTAATGCCACACTTGAGGCTTTTCCTCACATGCAGGGAAGCTGTAAGAGTTTAAATGACCTAATGGCTATAAAAGTTCCTAGAAGGGTACCTAGCTCAAAACAATGCATTCTCCCTTCCAACTTTGTTTTCTGGGTTCCACAGTTATTGAGACATTTTCCATTTGATATCACACAATTTTTTTTTTGCCAGTGTACCCAGAAGAATGCACTCTGATGATTCTATGTGTTTTTAGAAGGAGGGCCGAAGGACACAAATTTTATTCAGTTATCTAAAAGTCTGACTGCCTGAAGTGATATTATTATTTCAGTTGTTAGAAAACTACATAAGTATAGATAAGATAAAAATTGAATCATGTTGCTTCTAGTCATCTATCAGCTTTTCTGTAGTAGTGATTTAATATTAACTTAATATTTTATGTTGTAAAAAGTTAGGAATCTTGTTTACATGTTAGAAATAGTTATGTTGCTGTCCTCCCTAAAATCCATAAAGCAGAAATTATATATAAATAAATTTACAGGTGCCTTTAGTCATGATGAAGGATTTCTCAGAATTCTTCTTTTCTTTTTTTTTGAGACAGGGTCTCTGTCCGTGTTGCCCAGGCTGGAGTGCAGTGGTGTGATCTCGGCTCACTTAAGCCTTGGCCTCCTTGGCTCCAGTGATTCTTCCACCTCAGCTTCCCTGGTAGCTGGGACTACAGGCACACAACACCCTGCCTGGCTAATTTTTGTATTTTTTATAGAGATGAGGTTTTACCATGTTCCCCAGGCTGGTATCAAACTCCTGGACTCAAGCTATCCTTCCACCTTAGCCTCCCAAGGTGCTATGATTACAGGCGTAAGCCACCGCACTCAGCACCTCAGAATTCTTGAATATAAAATTGTTCTGATTTATTTGACTATAGAAATGACTGAAAAATCTCAGCATTTAAACTTTTTTTGTATATCCTGTTTCTAACTGCACTAAGATAAACAGTACAGTTATGTATGTATATTTATATATTTTTTCCATGTTGGGGTATTTTCTGATCTTTCTCTAAAAAACCATATATGACAATTAGCAGTAAGATGGAAAAGATAAAAGATATATTTGAGTTAATTTGGATAAAAAATAGACTTTTCTATTTAAGATTTCAAAATATTAATGACCTAAAACAAAACAAATTTTGCTGTTGGTCAGTTTTACTCTGGTTGAAGTAACGCATCTTAGAAATAAAAGAAATCTTAAATAAGGACCATCTTCTAAATGTTAGCCAGGGGAGAAAAAAAATAACAATGAGTCTTATCTACTGTTAAAGACTGTTTGTATCCTCCCAAAATTAATCTGTTGAAGCCCTAACCCCCAGTGTGATGGTGCTTGCAGATGGAGCCTTTGGAACATAATTAGGTTTAGATGAGGTCCTGAGGGTACAGCCCTAATCCCATGATATTACTGCCCCTAGAAGAAGAAACACTAATGAGTTTGCTCTCTCTCTCCACCACGTAAGGACACAGCAAGAAGGCAGCCATCTGCAAGCCATGAAGAGAGCCCTCGGCAGAAACAAAGCATGCCGGCACCTTGATCTTGGACTTCTAGACTCCAGAACTGTGAGAAAATACATTTCTGTTGTTTAAGCCACACAGTCTGTGGTGTTTTGTTACAGTGGCTTGAGCAGATTAATCTGTTTACCAAAGGGAAGATGGACGTACACGCTATGGCTAGGAAGGAATGATAACGTATCATTGAACCTAAATGTAGGGGATGTCCTGCCTAAAATTTTGACCATGCTTTTATTTGTGTGTATGTATTTTTGTTTTGTTTTGTTTTTGCTCCTGGGTCAGCTTTGGGAGGGTAAATCACTACTGAAAGAAACATGGCTTTGTCTCCCAAAAAAGGATGAACATGTAGACCCTCTGGGAGTAATCAAGCCCTAGTATTAAGGAAAGACAGGGAAAAGTCAGGAGGCCTTTACTTCTGTGAGTGTCTGGGACCCAAAAAGACAATAAAAGCCTGCTGCGGATTAGGGCCTCAAAGTCAGTAGCTTCCTAGCCTCATTCTTGGTATTTACATCCCCAGGAAGAAAAAAGGGTTGCTGGTTGGGAGTCCTCAAATGGTAGGCTATTAGGCCACTTGTGACATGGCACTCTTGAGACAACTGGTGCATTGGAGGATAGCTTCAAAGTAAACAGTGAACCTGGAGCTCCTTGCCTAAGCTTGGATTTGAGCAAAAAAAAAAAAAAAAAAAATAGCCTTGTTCAAAAATCCAAAATGGCAGAACCAGCTTCCTGAAAGACATGGCTCCTCATTTCCATCCACCCCCAAGGACCTGGACCAGAAATATTCCTCAGTGCCCTTTAGATCTTATGGAACAAGTTTTCTTCAGTGATACCACATATTGGTGAGAAGCTATGACAATAAATGTCTGATCTCTGCTTAGGTGTGGAAGTCAGGCAAATTCCTCTATTCACAAAACCCCACAGATTGAGTGGCTTAATCTGTGTTTGCCTTTAGGGTTCTTTGATATTGAAAGACAAAGGGTAGTCTCAAGAGTAAGAGACTGAACTTGATAATCTCGCATGTGTGTGTTCGAGTTGATTTTTAAATTTAATTTAGAATAGAAAAGAAATGTGTATATCTCTGCAGTTGACAAATTTGATTAACTACAGGCATAACTGTAGCAGTGTGTGCATAGTAGTTGTCAGTAAGTGCCCTTTGAAAGATTTAAAGTCAAGTGGATGTTGGTTCAGAAAGGGATCATGGTCCGTGTGTTTCTTTTCAAATGAATGAATGAATTTCTTTCCTGGCCGAGGTTGAGAGACTGCAGTGAGCTATGAGCTATCATCGCACCACTGCACTCCAGCCTGAGTGACAGAGCAAGACCCTGTCTCAAAAAAGAAAAAAAGGAGAATTTATTTCCCAAATGGTTAACATGCTGTTGAATATGAAAACTAAGTGAGACTGAAAATGACAAACTCATTTCTGTATTTGATCTTTTTAGCAATATTCTCTTAATTCCTCTCTCAAACTACCTTCATGGAAAAATAGGAAAAACAAGTAAGATCTAACTCTGCAAAAGAATAGAGTTATAATTTTATTCACCATTTGTGAATCTCTATGAAAATGGAATATCTGGTGAGAACAAATATAGTCAGAGTAGTATCCTGATGAATAGATCAGGTATAAAATCTGGATACTAATGAACCATATTAATGTACCCAATGAAGTGTTTTAAGGTGAAAATCTATTATGCTTTCTGGTGTTGTCTTAGTTCATTCACGCTGCTGTAACAAAATACCTTAGGCAGAGTATTAAAAACAACAGCAATTTATTTCTCACAGTTCTGGAACTTGGAAGTCCAAGATCAAGGCACCAACAGATTTGGTGTCTGGCGAGGGCTGCTCTGCTTCAAACATGGCACCTTCTTGCTGCATCCTCATATGGCAGAAGTGGGCAAATAGCTCCCTTCCACCTCTTTTATAAAGTCACTAACCCCATTCATGAGAGCTCTACCATCATGACTTAATTATCCCCTAAGGGCCCCAACTCTTAATACTATTACATTGATGATTCAGCTTCAATACATGAATTTTGAGGGGACGCATTCAGACCACAGCTACTATTAAATGTTTTGAACTAGAATTAAGTTTTTTCTTACCTTTATGAACACAGCAACACTTTCAGATTCTACAATAATTTCAAATGAAAAAGAGACTGGTTTCAGCCACAAGTTCTCTTAAGCTCTCATATTGTTTGGCCACGTGTTGAGGTAAGGAGGTGATTGGATCAATGGGGGTGGTTTCCCCCATGCTGTTCTAGTGATAGTGAGTGAGTTCTCAAGAGATCTAATGGATCTGTAAGGTGCGCTTCCCACTTGGCTTTCTCTTCTCTCTCCTGTCGCTTTGTGAAGAAGGTGTCTGCTTCCCCTTCTGCCATGATTGTAAGTTTCCCGAGGCCTCCCCCAAGTTATGCAGAGTTTTGAGTCAATTAAACCTCTTTTCTTTATAAATTACCCAGTCTTGGGCAGTTCCTTATAGCACTGTGAAAACGGACTAACAGAAGCTTTTTATCTTGGCATCTCTTCACTTTCCTTCCACTGCACACCTAAATCCCACCCCTACTCCCAAAAATTTATTTAAAAAAAAAAAAAAAAAAGCTTTTCATGCTTAAGGCCAGGTGTTCCAGACTAGCCTGGGCAACAAAGTGAGACCTTATCTCTACAAATAAATAAATGTTAAAAAACAAGTAGCTGGGCATGGTGGCATGTGCCTGTGGTACCAGGTACTTGGTAGACTGAGGCAGGATTGCTTGAGCCCAGGAGGTTGAGGCTGCAGTGAGCTATGAGCTATGATTGCACCACTGCACTCCAACCTGGGCAACAGAATAAGACCCTGTCACTTGGGGGAAAAACAAGCTTTTCTAGTGAACTCATTAGCATTAGTATTCTGGTAATATTCTTAAAGATCTGATTAAAAGACAGTATATAGATTTTAATAATTATAATATGAAGAATCTTATTAAGACCAAAAGGTACACATTTCTTAAACCTCCAAAATCAATCTTCTTTCCCTAGGTTTTAAACCCATCATGTGTTATGTAAAACAAAACAAAAAAAACCCTTAATCATATTTGAATAATAGTTAGGAAAATAAAATGGTGAGTACTTGGTTGACTTTTTGATGTGTAGGAAATATACTTGCACCCTGAAGAGTTGAAGCAATCTATCCTGTTATGCAAATGTGAAGGTTATGGGTAACTTATCTTGCCATGACAGAGTATTTTTTTAAGTTGTCAAAACTACTGTGGCCTTGACTATCCACAGACATTTAATGCATCTGCAGATTAGCAGGTTAATAGTTCTCGATCTGCCATCCCTATTCAAACACAAACTCTAGGTCTTGTCTAAGAGTTATTAAATTGGCCATTTTATCTTTTCTTGTGAATTAGCTCATATTCACACATTGAAATCTCAGATCATATCTGTAGTTGGCAAGGAAAACAGCAACACTGAGCCGTGCTGTTAAAAGGTAGATGACCTGTTAAAATAAGGAATAAACAAAAAGATAAAAAAAAAAGAGAGAGAGAAAGTTTCTGCTCTTTTTGAAATCCATGTTTTCTTAATATGATTCAGCCTTGTTTTGTGGCTGGTGAAGTGTTTCGCATTTGTAAATTTGGGCTCAATAACTGTTTAGCTCAGAAAAGCCAACTGTATGTCATTAATTGTTGGACTGTTCACAGTAGTCTCATTTCTAACTGGAAAAGGCCCCTGGAAAATATTTTCAGAATCCAAAAAGACAAATTGTTAATGTAGAGCATTTAAAATAAAACATCATTTTTCAATATATCAATTGTTTTAAAGTATTTTCTATGCTGGCATTTGCAATGTATATCACTGTTGATGATAGGGTATCTTAATCCTCCTCTTATATATTGGAAATTTCTAGTGGCTTTCATTGTATCTATCTATCTATATGTTTAATAAGGGTTGGCAGGTATTGCAATTTACATACATTTTACATAGAACTGATCAACTATGTTTTGTTTTGTTTCTTGAGATGGAGTCTTGCTCTGTCCCTCCTACTGGAGCACAGTGGCGTGATCTCGGCTCACTGCAACCTCCGCCTCCTGGATTCAAGCAATTCTCCTGCCTCAGCCTCCCAAGAAGCAGGACCACAGGTGTTCACCACCATGCCTGGCTAATTTTTTGTACTTTTTTTAGTAGAGACAGGGTTTTGCCATGTTGGCCAGGCTGGTCTTGAACTCCTGACCTCAGGTGATTTGCCCCACTCAGCCTCCCAAAGTGCTGGGATTACAGGAGTGAGCCACCACGCCTGGCCAGAACTAATCAACTATGTTTTTGTTGCATCTTTGCCTGTCTTTCCCACTGGGCTATAAGCTCCTTGAGACCGGGAATTGTGGCTTTGTCTTATATACTTCTGCCTAATACAATCCCCTTGTTGTTTGCATGCATTTGTTTTTCTGTAAACATTCATTGGATACTTGCTAGGTGTGAAGCAAGCTGCCAAGGTTTCTATTTGAGTTACCTCATACCCTCAGAACAACCTAATAGCTTAGGCATATTATTGCCCTCAGTTTTTTAGGTGAGGAAGTGAAGGCATAGAGAACATAGACTTTGACAGGTGAGTGGCAGCCTCAGGCTTCAAACCCAGGCAGCCTGATTTTAGAGACTTTGCTTTTACTTTCAGGACTAGTGCTTTACTAGTGAGAGAACGGAGGCGAGGACGGTCCTAAAAGGACGCTGAGGTAGATAATAGTGTTCATTTTCCTAAATCCTGAAGCCAGATCTTTGAAAGTGGTTGATTGTTCAGCCCGTCTTCATACCCCCAACCATTCTCTTATATGGCCTGTAATTTACTTGAAATACCTCTATGTCCACATTTTGTATACAGTTATACTCCCTAGACGCCTAGAATAAGATCTGAAGTGCTCCAATCAGAAATCCATACTTTGAAGGTGGTTAGTTAAAATTGGAAGGATCTCAATAAGGAAGTATAGTATTTTCTACACTCTAGTAGCAAATATTTTAAATACAACCATACAAATATGCCCTCCAAGGGTTGATGATGCAACATAAGGATACTAGAAAGTGCTTTACTATTGGTGAAATAAGCTGTGTTTATGATACATGGTTACATGGAAAGATTTGTATAGAAAACTCCCTTCCTTGTATGAATAAGAAATGGGGATCCGGGTAGCCCTGTAGCCGAACACCTTTTATAGACTGCCTAGGTCTAGAACTCTAATCGGTCATGCCCCCCACTTTATGGAGGATTTTGTTGGCTAATCCACCTAGCTGATCCTGCCAATAGAATACATGTTGTATTTGCTCAGGAGAGCTACTTTCGTGCAAAGTGCTTGTCAGAACACCCAGAAAGTCAGAGAGCCATGATTTCACCAAGTTTACAAGAACTGGTTTTAGGGCTATGTTTTGTATACATGTCAAAATCGGGTCTGAAATTTGCTAATAGGAAAGTTGTGGAAACGCGGGGACATAAAATTCCCACCGTCTTTTGATTATCTGAAGCTACCAACAGTGGTAAATTGTAAATGGCCAAGGTGGCTTAGGGAATTTCACAAAACCTAACTTTCTTCTTTTATTGAGATATAAACCTTGGCATTATTTCCAGCATTTATAGCTCTTTAGTAAATAATAATCAACTATTCAAAAAATTATCCAGCCAGGCACAGTGGCTAACGCCTGTAACCCCAGCACTTTGGGAGGCTAAGGTGGGAGGATCACAAGGTCAGGAGTTCGAGACCAGTCAGCCCAATATGGTGAAACCCCATCTCTACTAAAAATACAAAAATTGGCCGCGTGTGGTGGCACATGCCTGTAGTCCTAGCTACTCAGGAGGCTGAGGTGGAAGAACTGCTTGAATTCAGGAGGTGGAGGTTGCAGTGAGCCAAGATGGTGCCACTGCACTCCAGCCTGGGTGACAGAGCGAGACTGTATCTCAAAAAAAAAAAAAAAAGAAAAAGAAAAAAAAATTGTCCATTGCATGATGCCGTTTACCTATTTTTGAAATTCTCTTACTTTGCACAAGATCAAAGTTGTATAGACCATCTTTGTCTATTATAGGAAATCATACCTGGTCTATTATAGGGACATTTTTATGAATGTTTTCTGGAAGTATGAACAGATGATATAAGACTTATCCAGAGGGCTTACAAAAAAAGTGTTGACACTCTATGTCCCATCAAATTATTCTACAACAAACCAGGGATAGACAACTGCAAATTTGAGCATTGAATGACAGAATTTCCAGGGACACCAGAAAACTCCCATGGCTTCCTTCTCCTTTCTAAAAAATGTGAATTTAGTGGTGAATAACAAAAGGAGGATTTACAAAGCTAGAGTTTTGATCCTAGTTGGGGAAATCAACTTCCAAAGGATGTTAGCAGAAACATCCAATAGTTCTTCTAAATGCATCTCTGCAAATTATTACCATTAAATCTATGTTAACTGAGGAAAAAAAATCTACCACTCAAGGATTCACATAATAAAGAAGATGAAACTAGAATTTTCTGCTTTTCTGCCATGACTATTATATCTACCATTTGGCACAAATATTTCTTTTTTTAGGTTTCTTTTATTTTTAATTGACACACAATAAATGTACATATTATAAGAAACAGCATTTCAGTACATGTACATGTTGTGTAATTATCAAATCAGTGTAATTAGCACATCCATAATCTCATAGATTTATTGTTTCTTTGTAGTGAGAACATTCAAAATTCTTTCTTCTAGCTATTTTGAAATATACAATACATTGCTGTTAACTATAGTCACCCTACTGGCACAAATATTTCTGTAAGGCTGTTTATAGTTTTTTATTTAGGTACATATTCCACAGATGTGGATTTTAATTGAAAAATCAGAACTGCTTATGGCTAGTGGAAAAAATACTACAAATTTTCAGGGCAACAAATCTCCGATCAGAAATTCCACAGTGATCTAATTATTGAAGAGTTTTTTGAGAAAGTCTTTCAAATGTGGTCTTTTTTGTGGGAAAGGATATAGGGGATTTATCAGGTTAAAGCTATTTGGGTTCACACCTATGAACTCGTGGCTAGAAAAGACTCTGACACTCCTTTTTTATTCCTTTTTTCTAAATTAAAGTGTAATGCATTTGGGTCAGAATGTCACTGATACTGTCCTTCCTTAAGCATGCATAGACTGGGAGATCCCATATCATCCTTTTATACCTGTGGAACATGCACCTTACATCTGTTTTTAAGCTTTACTTTACTTCATTTAGTGGAAATGTTTAAGCTGTGTTGCCCTAAGTTTGGACTTACTCTCTGGCTTAAATTAGGTTGCATCGGGAAAAGTTTGCAAAGTATTTAAAGAACTATAGTACTTAGTATTTACTAAGTAAACTTAAACATTGTTTGATCGTGATAAGCTATTTGATCCATCATACATGTATCAAATGCCTGCTAAGTACCAGGCACTCTGCCACACAAGGAGAACTTTAATGCATCCCTGTCCTTAAGGAGAACATCCTTGTTCGTCACCAGGAGAAAAGCTACAGCCTGAAGTAAACTCATCCTACCAAGAGGAGTGGAATGACTACGTTTGAGCCAAAGAAATGTCAAACACAAGGGTTACTACATGCCACTGTACTGGTATTGCTTTATAATTTTGTTTCTCTCTTCCTGCCTGGCTAAGAGGAGAAAGAAGACGAACATTGTAGAAGTAAGTAATTGAAAGCAAAATCTTTAATGACTTTCTCCAACTCACTAGTAGGCTCCAGGTTAGAACACTTTTCCAGAAGCGATGAAGCTTACAGAAATGAAAATATTAACATACCTTCAAAAACGCGCCACAACTGGTACTAGCCACAGTTGGTTTACAAGGAAATAAAAGCTAGAAAACAGGATTCCTAGCCCTGTGTTTCAGTCGTGGTGTAATTTTTGCATGAGAAAAAGTAACTCTTTATACCCGAGCTTTCCAATATGGTAGCCACTAGCCACATATGGCCATCTAAATTTAAATTTAAATTACTTAACATTAAATCAAATTAGATATTCAGTTCCTCCATCACACCATCCTCATTTCAGTGGATGGCACTCCAGAGCACAAAGGGTTCCTGGCTACTGTACTGGGGACACAGATCACAGCACATTTCCATGATCACAGAGAGCTTGGTTGGACAATGGCTGCTTCACATCGGTCACTTCCAGATGTCTTAATTTGAAGAACAAGGTTCAAGGTGGCTTAGACCTCCTTATTGCTCCTCTGTGTGTATGAGTGTTCTAACTGAGTGGCTAGAGCTAATGCTTGTTTTCATGGTAGAGTCCAGGTGTTATCTATGGAAAGGTAAGCAGGTAGAGCATCTCTGGAAGCACCAACACTATCATTATTTCCCTTTTGCCATAGCTATTGAGGAGAAGAAAGTCTTAGTTCACAATGATGTGAGTAGTTACCTTTTCTCCAAATCCTCTGCTAGAAGAAACCCTAGATCCTAAGTCCACTCCTTCCGTGTCAACCTGGCTCACAGATCCAGCTCAGTGGTCACTACTAAAGGCACTACCCTCACTGCTGCTCCCAGCACTGCCCACCACCTATTTCTAAGGCTCTAGGTATTGACCAAACCATTGGTAATTCCTCTTTGGTTTCAGAGATATGGAAATCATTCAATTACAGAACCACTGAAAGAGTGAATATTAAAGATATCTATCAATTTGGGTGACTAGGATGTATTCTGAAAAACATTTGTGGTATCCGTTGTTCTCACCAAAATTCATCCATCATTTTAATTATCTGATGACTCTGTCTGGCACATTAGCAATACTATGTCTTGATCTATTTTGGAAACAAACATATGAACATCTTCTTAGCAAGAGTGTAAGTATTCAAATACTGATCCCTAGTACAATAGATAAAGTGTATAAGTACCTTTGTGTCCATTGAGATCAGGCTTTTCAACCATATGTGTCAAGATTAGGTCTGGTTTTATTACCAAATAACTTTCCCCAAAAAACTTGGTTTTCAGAGCTTATTGGATTTTGGAATTGCAGAGGAGGGAGTGCAGACCATTAGCTCCCTCTTATTTCTCTTTCAGTGTCTTCTCCTCTGAGAACTTTCTGTGACCACTTTCTCTGACCACCTACACTAGGACTACATTTAAAGAGCCTCCAAAGGCAACTTGCAATTTTCTATCATATGTTATCACAGTGCAAGTTCCTTAAAGGCAGGGATCTGTCCCTTTTTGTTTCCTGCTATGCCCCTATGTTGCCATACCAACTCAGTGCTGGCAAACAGTAGGCACTCAATAAATACTTATAGAATGGATGAGGGAGTGAGTGGATGTTGGATGAATGACTCCTGTCATAGCCTCCTAGCAGTGGCCTCTTTCCTCCAGTATCTTTCTATTTTAAATTATCCGTGGCAAGGAATCCCCTGTGTTTACTGACATCTGTTTTCTCCTGTTCATGGACACACAGCTAGCCTACATTTCCCAGTCCTTGCTGAAGTTAAGGAGGTCATGTGACTGACTTCTTGCCAATGAACTGCAGGCAGAAAACATGCATGTCCCTTCATGCCTGCCCCGTAAACCCTCTACATGCTCTCCTCTTTCATCCCCTAGCCAAAGACAGAGGCTCCAGGAAAGAACTCTGAGGCTCTAGAAGATGGCAGAGCTACAGATGGAAAGATGCCCTGCAGGACTGTGTGTTTGTTTGCTACGGCTGCCATAACAGAGCGCCACAAACTGGGTGGCTTCAACAACAAAAATCCATTGCCTCAGTTCTAAAGACTAGAAATCTGAGGTCAAGATGTTTGTAAAGTGGATTCCTTCTGAAGGCTGAGAGGGAAGGATCTGTTCTAGACCTCTCTCCTGACTTGTAGATGGCCATCTTCATGTTCACATGACGTATTCCCTGTAGGTGTGCCTGTGTCCAATTTCATAGGAAAACCAGTCCTATTGGGCTAGGGCTCAATCTACTCCTGTATGGCCTCATCTTAACTAATTACATCTATAACAGCTCTATTTCCAAATAACGTCATGGCCTGAGGAACTGGAGCTTAGGACTTCAACATATGAATTTTTTCAACCAGTAACAGGCCACATAGAAGGCCACTTGCCAAAGAAAGGCACGTGCATTACATTTTGCATAAGACAGTTTATGTTAAGCCACTGAGATTCTAGGGGTTTCTGTCACGGCAGCTAGTGTTTCTTACCAACACTAAGACACCATCTCGTCACACTAACCTTGGCTTTGAGAGTAATAAAAATAATAATACACTTAAATATTACGCTTTTTGGAACTGCAAAAAAAAAAAAAAAAATTAGGCTTCAAATCGTTCCTCAGCCTTCAGACTTATAATTCTGTCTAGACTTGCAGCATCTGATTGCTCCAGTGGATGGGCTGTTGTCTGGAGAGAGTCGCTCTCAGTGTGTGGTAGCCAGAGAACAGGCCTTGAAGTTGGGGGACCTGGGCTTCAGTTCTATCTCTGCCCCTAGAAATGCAGCATGACCTTAAGGCAAATCATGTTTTCCACTGAGCCCTTGTTTAGTCATTGGAAAAAAGAAAACAATCCTTCCCTCTTGGTGTTGTTGGGAAGATTAATCAAATTAAATTAATCTTCCAATTAGCACAGAGTCTGGCACGGAGTAAGTGCTTAATATGTTTTCTTTTTAAAACAAGAAGAGGCAGATTTTTTATCTGGGAACTGTGATCTCACCCTTCTACATTGGTGTTCAGTGTCTGAGGGACATAGGACTTGGCAGCCTTAGTAAGACAAACCTAGGGGCTGATATTTGGAGTGATGGCCTGAAGAAAAGGAATTATGAGTGTTCTATATGAGTCTGAGGGCCATACAAGGAATTTAACTCAATAAAGCTGTCCATCACTCAGTACTATCCAATGATGGGCAACATTTTAAGGCAAGGAGTTTTCTGTCCAGCTGGCTAGACCATGGCTCAAAGAGTGGTCCTGCTAGGCCTGGTTTCTGGGTGCCAAGAATGGCATGGGTTGACACACAGAGAGGCAGTTTCCTAAAGTTTGGGCTGTGGGTTGGTTTTGGTGGGGTGATTTTGATATGATTCAGATGAGTAATTGGAGTAGATTTACAACACAGCCATTCTATGATTAGGACAGCAAGGTGCATTCGCATAGAGTTAGACATAAAACAGGTGCATTCTTATCGAGTATGAGGAAACAAAATGTTTGCTTGAAAATGTGTGTGCTCTGGGGAGAAACTGGAGTGGTGAGCCATGGCAGCATGAATGGCCATGATGGAGAGTAGGGAAGAAACCACCAAAGGAGAAGATTGGGGGTAGTGTGGGCACTCAAGAGCACAATTCCCTGCCACACTTTTCATAGAACTGGTCCCACTCCCCACTCAGAAAGGGCAGAATATTTGTCAAAACATATTTTCACTGTCATGAGCCTTAGGTTCTCCAGTAATCACCCCATCAAAACCAACCCACAGCCCAAACTTTAGGGAATTGCCTCCCTGTGTGTCAACCCATGCCATTCTCAGCACCAGAAACCAGGGCCTGGTAGGGCTGCCCTTCCAGCCATGGTCCACACTGCAGGGCTTCAGACTCCCTCCGAGGCAGCATGGTTCTGAGAAACTAGAGGGCAAGCTGTTGATTCCAGACTTTAAGGACACAGAGTGGGAACTGCTGACTCCAACATTTACTAAGAGCTTGAGTGGGGATCCTTTGGAAAACCTCATAGTCAGTTAAACTCATCATGCCTCACTTTATTTTTACCCTAATGACTGGCTAGATATAAGCCTCTCTAACGTCTGTGCTCATCCCCAAGCTGCTCTGTGCTTCCTCTCTCCTATACAGCCTCCCGCTGCTGCTCCTTGTTCCCTCATCAATTTTTCCTCTGAACCATATGGAAACTCTCTCCACCATGGCAAATGCATTCCCTACCTCCAGCTCCATGGCCCGATCGAACTCTGGCTCTCCCTACAATACACCCAGCACTTCTCTTGCAGTTTTTCTTTCTCACACACATATAAACAGCATGTACCCCCGAGGAGGTGGGTTGGGGACCAAGTATCCCCCCTACCCCCTACCAGCACCATTTCAGGATTATCACTTCTCTCCCATAGTATAAGAAATCCTGCTTCTGGGAAGGCTTGTGCCATCTGGCTCTACTTTCAACCACATGCTTAATTGCTCCATAAATGGTAGAAAGGACTAATTTTAGCATTTCTGTCATTTAGCAAGTCACAAATTCTGCAGCATGAATTAATCCCATTTAATCTAGATTGGTATCCTTGCTCTGTCCCTGACTAGCTATTTGACCTTTGGAAAAGTTATTTAACCTTTCTGAGCTTTAATATCTTAGAAAATGGGAGTAAAAATGCTACTGAAGGAGATGACTGTGTGAGTAGAATGGCACAATATACATGAAATCATCTTAAAAAGCACAAAATGTGAACTGAATTTGAATAGAAACATCTTTTAGGGTGTGAATATAACTCACCCTGAGGTAATCAGGAGTTAGTTATTGCTATTTTAGTTAGTTAGCACTATTTGGTAAAACGATTCTGTAGGATATGGTAATGCTGGATACATGTCATTATATATTTGTTAAAATCCACAGAATGTGCAAGACAAAGAGGGAACCCTAGTGTGAACTATGGATTTAGTTAGTTAATAATAATGTAGCAATATCGAATCATCATTTGTGACAAATGTACCACACTAATGCAGAATGTTAATAATGGTAGAAGCTGGGGGAAGAGGAAGGGAGTATTTGAGGACTCTGGACTTTCCACTTACTTTTTCTGTGAACCTAAAACTGCTCAAAAAAACTATTAATTTTTCAAAAGCTATTTATACAAAGCAGGTTTGTTCATGAGTTGATAATTGTTGAAGCTGATGATAGGGACATGGGGATTCATTATACTTCTTCTCTCTAAGTCTTCCATGATAAAAAAATTTTAAAAAATATATTTGCTTCAACTGAGTCTCTGACTTAATCAACCAGAGAAAGATATCTGACATCTCCAAATAACAGGTGTTTAATTCGTCTAGTATTTACTGGCAGCCTGTTAATCATCAAACTCAGTGTTCAACCAAGTGTAGGGGGGAGGTTCTAGAACACTTTAAGACAAGCTTATGCAACCTGCAGCGGGCCACAAGTAGCCCAGGATGGCTTTGAATGCAGCCCAATACAAATTCATAAACTTTCTTAAAACATCGTGAGCTTTTGTGTGATTTTTTTTTTTAAAGCTCATCAGCTATCATTAGTGTAAGTGTATTTTATGTGTAGCCCAAGACAATTCTTCTTGTTCCACTGTGGTCCAGGGAAGCCACAAGATTGGATGCCCCTGCTTTAAGACATGTTGAATTCCTCTCGCAAAAATTTAAATCTTGTTGCAGAGGCAAGAGGGCTACTTGTGAAGTAAGTGAGCAACACCAGAAAACAACCTAGTAGAGAACTTAAGTCCATGGCACAGAAAATGGAAGTTCTAGCAGAAGCCTCAGTAAAACGGAATAAAAATTCGATCAATAAACCTGAAAGTGTCTCAATTATCAGAATGTTAGGAGTTCTGTCAGCAAAAATATAGGAATTTTTGACTGACTTTGAGGCATAGATTGTCATATTCTGTTCGGCCTGGATATTTTTTTAACTCCAAAATAAAAGAATGATGCTAAAACCATGCAGCAAGAGCTCATTCTTGAACTGAAAGGAAAAGATGAAGCAATGTAAAAGCATGCTTTAAGAGCTGAGTTGTGCCTAGAGTTGGGCTGGATGCTGTCTTTTGGGCAGAGAACAGTGCCAAGCATTGAGTTGTCAATGAAATGATCATTTAGGTGGTTACTGGTCTTAAGAATATTAGTGCGGGCTCTGTAGAGAGTTCAAATAAGGAGAACAGTTTTGTTTCTGACTAGTTTAAAATAACAACATGTTTCTGTGCATATATGTTTGATAGATGCGTTTTGGAATTTGTGAAAAATTATCAAGACCTTAGAGAGTACTTATCGTAAACTTTGCCTTATTAGAGAATTAAATGATGGATCTGCATGAGATTTTAATGTTAATTCTCACAGAATTTGTATGCTGTGATTTATCAAAATGTAGGAATAAAAAATTGTATATTTAGATTATCATAGAGAAGTGTTGAAATTACTACTCCTTGGGAACCAGGAACATTTGGGACTCTTTGTGCAGGGCTATTTGTTATCCTAAAATTAGATCTCAAAATCAAATTTCCTGAAACATAAAGTCAAGGGGGTTGTGAATTTCAAATTTTGGCAGCTTGTGAAGCACACAGGTATTTTGTGATGACTTTTAATTTAGATCTTGCAAAAGGAGAGTAGGGATTTAAATCTAATTAATTTTTTTTGTCTCTCTCTCTCTCTCTCTCTCTTTTAACTTGTGGAGTCTTTTAAATGGTAAATAAAGTTTTCAGAAGAGGAAGAAGAAGATCTCTGCTCCAAGATTGCTTTCCTCAACTTCTCAGGGGAACTTTTAAATCATTCCCTGTGTTTCTAACTGCTGCCAATTCCTAGAAATTCCCAGGTTTTAGAAATAAATCCAAGAAACCAATCTGGAGAGGAGAAAGAAAGGTATCTGTGCTGAGTGCACTTGAAACATAATAGCATAATAGCAGTCATTTAGAGAATGCAAGTGTGGAGGTTGATGCTTTACCTGTCCTGATTCATATGACCCTGCAACCACTCTGCCAAGGGGCCGCCTCTATTTTCAGAGGAAAAAACTGGCATTCAGTTTGGAATATGCCTAAGGGCACACAGCTAGTATGTGGCTAAGGAGTTGAATCTGGATCTGTCTGATCCTAAAGCCCCAACTTCACAACATGATGCTTTCACAGTTTTTTAGTTTGACCTTCACACTCAGTGTCCACAATATAAGCAGAGGAGAATAGGTGAGGTTCTTGTTCCATTCCCTAAATAGAGACTCTCTGAAAAAAGCAAAGAAGTGAGCCCCTCTTGGCATAATTTAAGGCAAGGGTCCCCAAACCCCTGGCCGAGGACCAGTACTGGTCAGTGGCCTGTTAGGAAGTGGGCCACACAGCAGAAGGTGAATGGCGGCAAGCAAGCATTACCACCTGAGCTCCGCCTCCTGTCAAATCAGTGGTGGCATTATATTCTCATGGGAGCAGGAACCCTATTGTGAACTGCACGTGTGGTGGTCTGGTTGCATGCTACTTATGAGAATCTAATGCCTGATGATCTGAGGTGGAACAGTTTTATCTTGAAACCATCCCCATCCATCCATGGAAAAATTGTCTTCAATGAAACTGGTCCTTGGTGCCAAAAAGGTTGGGGAGCACTGATTTAAGCGATACCCTCTTCTGGTCTAAAATATTCGTGTTTTCCTCAATCTATGAAATGGCTATGCACATTCACAGTACTGGACATTCTGCCATTACATATTCAATTGTTTGAGTTAAATATTGCTTTTTCTTGGTTTCTCTTTTTAAAAGGCAAATACACCCAAGAAAGGGGTGACCTACTAAATTAAGACCATAGTCTTTATAATCACATACTCTTTCCCTTCTCAGAAGAAGTTGGGGTATTCTAAGATACTAAAAAAGGAATTATATACTGGATGGATTCACAGCCTGGGGTTGTGAATTGCTAAGGGTACAGGGATAAGGCAGCTAGGAAATTCGTAACTGAGAAGAAAGTGATTAGTAAGCTAGTTTCGATATTAAAACAGAAATTATATGTTCACTGGCAAAAGACTTCACACTTTTAACAAAAGCCCTTAGTTATTGTCTAGCTTTACATTGAAATAACAGTGTAATGAAATATTTTCCTGGAATCCCAGGGGGTGAACACTGGGGACCCAGCTCAAGCAGGAAAGCTCAGAAAGGAAGGGGCTGCACATGTGGTGGGCACATACTGCTCAGACACCATGCTGGGGGCTTCATAGATCTCATTGAATTCCATTATCACAGCGGCCCCAAAAGAGAGGTTATTAGACCCTCTACGCAGATATTATTAACAGTAGCCATCGACATCTCTGATTTTAAAAAGATGCAAAAGCCAATTCTATGTACATATCATTTTACAGACAAAAATAAAACCGATGCTAGTTTGGGCGTCACTGGCATATGGAAAAGTACTGAATTTAAAGCAGAAAACCTGTTTTCAAGCCCTATGCTTGCCAGTAACGAGTTGTGCAACTCTAAGCCAGGCTTAATTTAAGCCTCAGTTTCCTCATCTATAAAAAAGGGATATTCATAATGTATCTTACCTAACTTCAGATAAATTAGCTCATGCAGTTCGTTTGGGGTAACGATTCATGACAGGTACCCAGGGGAAGAGGCTGGAGAAGAGGGGAACAGATGGTGAATTATGAAAACTGAGCCTCAGAAGAAACTCTTGGCCTATTTCAGTTTTGCTCAAGGACAGCCCCCCGCCGTCCGCCACCTCAAATATCTTCTCTATCTCATATACAGTATTACAGTTTCTTATCCAACTCTGTCAGATTTCTATGAAATTGCCATAAATCCTAAGATTAAAAAAAGAAAAGAAATGCTTACATTCTTGCTATTAAGATCTCGAAAGTGTGTCTGCCACTTTATATCAACAATTAAACATACAGAATCTCTGGATTAGCTAGAGGAAACATCAGGTAAACACAGGCAAAACACCTGTGAATAGAAATCAAAACGATTTCGGTAGGCTGAGTAACTTGATTACACTGAGAACCTTGATTCCTCACTAAAAGAAGAAAAAGGGACAAAAACAGGAAATCATCAAAAGGGACATGCAAGGAGATCAGCCAAACAGTAGACATTTTCCTGGCACAAAGCCGACACTCAATATTTGATGAAATTTATAAGTAATTTTGAGGCTAACTCCTTCAGTCCTGAACATTTAAGGCTTAAAGCTAAAATCCTGTCCTCCATGTCTTCCCTGTGGCTAAATGGGGAGATTAAGTTTTTCTTGAATATTTCTGTAATGGTTTCCCATAGCCAGCTGCTCTCTGGAAGAGGTCAAGGTGGCTGCAGTGATATGACGTTGTCCCTTGAATCCAGACCTGGCAATTCTAAAAGGCAGTTTAGAATGTAAGCATGTAACTACTCAGCTGTAATCCTGGTGTCAGTGGGGGGCTGTGGTCATCTGAGGCTGGAAAGTCCACTTACGTGGCAGCTGGCTCATCTTCCAGGTTCATAATGGACCAATCACCTAAAAGAAACCTAGGAAGGTAAGTGATTTCCAGGCTAAGTAAGGAGTTTAATTTAACAGAAAAGTGGTGCTCCTACCTGCCCCTCCACCATCCAGTATTATACTTGTGATAGTATTGTGCCCTTTGACTTGGGAGTGCTCTGAAGGGAGAAGTGTCTTGCTGGAACAGGTGTGGAGTTCATACCATGGCCTTCATTGCTTGAATGAAGGAGGCTACATGTCTGTGGGACAATTGGAAGGAAAATCTAATGTCTGGCCCCACAGAAGTGCAGACTGTGAAATAAAATAGAAAATTTGTATCAAGTGTTCCAATTCCTGGGAGAAGAGGGCACTGGACAAATTACTTAAAAGGGCAGAAAGGTGTGGAGAATGAGAAACAATCCTTGGGGGAAAGAACTGCTCACCTGAGGGAACTAAGTGAGCACTTTTAGGAAACTACCTTTCTAGAGAACTAAGCACAGGTCCTGGAAGTGTTAGTGTGGCTTGATTTCTAGAGACTATTCAGAATTCTGACCACTGTAATCAGAAGGCTTTGAAACCCACTCTATCTAAACAGTGATTTGAATTCCCACATACTCAGCTTGCTTTTGAGGGAGGTTTGGACAATTTGGGGCTTTAATTTTGTATATGGGCCACCAAGGTGTAGAAAACTAAGCCAGCTGTGGAATGAGAGCTCCCAAGAGAAGGAAGACCTACTGGGGATGCTTTGAATTCATTGAACACAACTGTCTCATAGTGAAATGGAGCTCTGAAAACACTGATTTTCCAAGGTTTCAAAAGCAAAGACTTAATTAGAAAAAGATGCACGTGTTCTTAAAATAACCAATACTCATTTTTTTCTAGAAATAACATTAAACTGCTTATCTTTAAACAGTTAAAAAGCTTCCTTTATTTAAAAAAATAGAGATTATTGTTTGTTTATTTATTTGTATTAAGCCTGACACGGAGGCAGGATATCAATAAACAACATAACCGGAGGAATGGTATATACCAAACGGGGGGAAAAATGGTGTGCTTCTTCCTCTAATGCCTGTGTGCAGGTTTGAGCAAATTGATCCGGAGTCATAAATTAGCATCTGTTCTCTTCCACACTTCCTTGTAAGGGCACTTGGAGGTATATAAAATTTAGATGCTTACACATACATTTTTTTTCTTGTTGACTTTTACTTGAAATATTTGTCCTGTGAATCTATTCTTTAACAACAGTGCTTTTAAGATCTAGTCCATCTTAAGGGTCACTATAAAGCCAGTCTCATTAATAATTTGGTAAATGTTAAAATATTCTATAGTTAGCAGCAAATAGACTGTTACTAACTTATTTTATGCAGATTAACAGCAAACTGATGGCATTGGTTTGGCATCTAGAAAATTGGTCATTGTCTTTAATTAAGGTATTTGGTCTATAGTGTATCCCTATATTTATTTTATACCATTGGCTAGGTCGAAAGATTTCGCTATTTTTCAACTGCTTAGCTATACTCTGAATATATTTCTTTTTTATTTAAAAATAATGTTGAACGTTTACATACAGAAAATATTACATAGATTTATATATTAAAATACATAATTTTTATTAAAATAGAAAAACATTAGAAATATTAGACATATTTATTATAAATGCTATGTATAAAAATGTAATAAAAAATAAACCCCTGTAGGACCTCACCATTCAAAGATAATCGCTGTTCCCAATTATATATTTCTACTTAGTTTTCATTTCTATCACATATTATTTGTACATGGCCGAGACCATGTGTCTGAACCTTGTTTGCATCAAATGTCTCATTATGTTGTAAGTATTTTCCCCACATCATTAATTTTTTCATAGAATGTTTAATGTTATATAACATTTCTCAATATGGATTTAAAATATTTTGTTTAACCTTCCTTCTTTTGCAAGGTATATAATTTTTCTGTATTTAAAATAATGCTGCAATTCAACTTTTTTTTGCACTATTTTCTAAAGAAACTTTTCCAGGAGTAAAAAGTACAGTAATATGCGATCCTTTTTTATGTTTATAGTCCTACTGTCACATTGCTTTTCTGATCCACTGAAAATATCAGCAATGTGAGAATTTTCCTATTCCCACTCCCAAGCAGTTAGAGACCGTGTCTCATTAAATGCCTATATTTTCACCCAAATATTCTAATATTCTTCTATTTTTCCTTTTCCTTGTTTTTTCTCCTCTTTTAAATTCACTTTAAGTATCTCATTACTACTTTAAATTTCTTTGGTTACTAGGGCAGCTAAAACGTTTTTATTAGATTTATTAGCCATTTATGGTCTTCTTATATAAAATGTTTTCTGCAGTTTGCTTTTGAAATAGCCCCTATGTGACTTTTCTTTCTGGCTGGTGTCAAAACATTTCTAGGACCAATTCCAGTAAATTTACTCATTGCCTTTTGATTCGGTAAAAATTGACAAGAATCCAGAAGTGATGATCTCTTGAATGTTGTTATTATTCCAAAGGTCCACACAGAACATTTGATTCAAAGAGGCAGTAACATTTTGTAGGACCATTATATAGCTATAATTATAAATTCTTATATCACATCCTGAATCTTGTGTCCCTTGTTATAAGAACTCATTTAAAGTAATATTTAAAATCAGAATTTAAGTTACATTTTTTTCTTTATTCCATCTTAGGACAATATCCTAAATATCAGCTTGGCTGTGAATTTTGAGAAATTCCTAGCCACAGGTCATAATGTTCCTGTGTGCCAAGATAAGTTGGCTGAGAAATCCTGGATAAGATTCAGACATACATACAGGATGAGACTTTTCATTTGGCATAGAATTGGCTGCACGAGAAAGTATTCAGGGGATATGAACAAGGAAACTACCAATTTAAAAAGATCATCTTCTTATTTACTAAAATAGAGCTTGTTCCCCAAATAGGCCTATCTATTCAAAATGTAAGCCAAATCATGCTACTTCTCTGCCCAGGATGCTGTACCGGCTCACTGTTTTACTTGGAATAGAAATTAGGCCCTACACAGCCTTTCCCCAGCGTGCTCATCTCTGCCATTTCCTCCCTGCCTTCACCTTCTCTATCCCCTTCATTCTCTCTGCTCCAGCCACCCTGGCCTCTGTGGCATTCTTGGAATAAGTAAACTATCTGTCCTTTATATTAGCTGTTCTCTCTGCCTGGGTGTTCTTCCCCAAGACACTCACAGGGCAAACCTGCTTACTCCTTCAAATACTTACTGAAATGTCACCCTCTCAGTGAGGCCTAGCTGACTCTTTTATTTAAAATTGCAACCTATACCCTCTTTTACAAGAACAGTAAGGAAGAAACAAATGACTATTTTCTCCTGCTATCCTCTCAACACAGATCACTTCTGATCACTAAGATGTGTAGGATTTTCCCCCACGCCAAGCGATTCACCAGCAGACACCAACTGGGTGTCCTATAATTTAATTCAATTCTGACACTAACTGGAGTTACTGCAGACCCCACAGGTTAAGAGCTTGTCCCATGAAACTGCCCTCCACTTCAGATACCAATCCCAAGTCTCAGGTTCTTTTCTATACTTCTGACCAACTAGCTACATATCAGAGGTTCCCACAATCCCCTGTGGGGTTCAATAATTTGCTAGAACAGCACATTTTTTGTGTGTGTGAGCCCAGAAATGAGGGAAACACTTTGCTTATGTTTACCCATTTATTATAAAGGTTATTACTAAGGGTACAGATGAATAACCAGAGGAAGAGGCACATGAGGTGAAGTATGTGGGAAGGGGCACGAAACTTTCAGATCCTCTCCAGTCATGCCATCTTCCTCACACCTCTACACATTCAACAACACAGAAGCTCCCTGAAGCTCAGAGTTCAGGGATTTTTATGAAGGTGTAAT
This sequence comes from Pan troglodytes, assembly GCF_028858775.2. Lineage (NCBI taxonomy): Eukaryota > Metazoa > Chordata > Mammalia > Primates > Hominidae > Pan > Pan troglodytes. The sequence continues at coordinate 28,421,447 of NC_072408.2, read as the reverse complement.
TGATTATTACCTCAATCTCCAGGCTCTCTCCCCTTCCCAAAGGATAAAGGAAGTACTGAAAGTTCCAAGCTTCTGATCAAGGCTTGGTCTTTCTGGTGAAGAGTCCCCATCTGAGAGCCCATCAAAAGTTACCTCGTTAGAACAAAAGACACTCCTATCACCCAGGAAATTCCAAGAGATTAAGATTCTGTCAGGAATGTGACCAACAACCAAATATTAGAACAAAAGATTCTTCTAGCATCCCGATTGCTCAGGAAATTATAAAAGTTTTAGAAGCTCTGTGCCAGAAACCAGGGGCAGAGACCAAATATATATTTCTTATTTTATCACAACATCAGACTGTCAGTTCTGAGCCCCCTTACCTTGCTTTGCTTTTCTCCCCATAACAATGATCACCAATCATATGGAAAGACTTATTTATTATGTTTATTATCAGTTACCTTTTTAGAATACAAGTTACAGTAGGGCAGGAATGTTTTGATTGTTGTTTACCAACATGTGTCTCAGCAGCTTAAAACAATGCCTGGCAAATAGTAGGTATTCAAGAAGTATTTGTGAAATTAGTTAAAAATGTCTTTAAGGGGCTGGGCGCCTTGGCTCATGCCTGTGATCCTAACACTTTGGGACGCCGAGGCAGGCAGATCACCTGAGGCCAGGAGTTCGAGACCAGCCTGGCCAACATGGTGAAACCCCATCTCTACTGAAAATACAAAAATTAGCCAGGCATGGTGGTGGGCACCTGTAATCCCAGCTACTTGGAAGGCTGAGACAGGAGAGAATTGCTTCAACCCAGGAGGCAGAGGTTGTGGTGAGCCAAGATCGCACCATTGCATTCCAGCCTGGGCAACAAGAACAAAACTCTATCTAAAAAAAAAAAAGTTCTGAAGAAAAAATACAGATGGCAAGTGTGCTGTAGATGGTATTTGAATGGCTATCTAGAAAAAGCATGTAAGCTAATTTAGTCTTATATCACCTTTGTGATAATATAGATAATATTGTTTATTTGTTCATTAAATAGACATTTATTAGTCACGGGCTATGTATCAGCAATGTGTTAGATAGCAGGGATATAAGAGGGAGAAAATATAATCTCTGTCTTCAATGACTATATAGAGTAGCAGCATGTAAGAGAGTGTCTGTAGGCCTGGCATGGTGACTCATGCCTCTAATCCCAGCACTTTGGGAGGCTGAGGTGGGCAGATCACCTGAGGTCAGGAGTTCGAGACTGGCCTGGCCAACATGGTGAAACCCTGTCTCTACTAAAAATACAAAAATTAGCCAGGCATGGTGGTGGGTGCCTGTAGTCCCAGCTACTTGGGAGGCTGAGGCAGGAGAATCGCTTGAACCCAGGAGGTGGAGGTTGCAGTGAGCCGAGATCATGCCATTGCACTCTAGCCTGGGCAACAAGAGTGAGAGTCTGTCTCAACAAAAAAAAAAAAAAAAAAAAAGGAGGGTATCTGTAATAGTCAATTTGCATCAATTTGACTGGGTTAAGGGATGCCCAGAAAGCTGGTAGAGCTTATTTCTGCTTGTGTCTATAGGGGTGTTTCTGAAAGAGATTAGCACTTGAATCAATAGAAATAAAGAGGAAAGAAGTAAAGAATATCCACCCTCTGTAATGTGGGTCGGCATCATCAAATCTGTTCAGGGCCCAGATAGAATAAAAAAGGAGGAGGAAGGGCAAATTTGTTCTTTCTGCTTGAGCTAGGGCTTTCATTTTCTCCTACCCCTGGACATCAACAATCCTTGTTCTTGAGCCATCAGACTTCAACGAGAGCTTATATCATTGGCCCCCCTGAGTCTCAGATCTTTGGGTTTGAACTGAAACTACACCACCGGCTTGCCTGTCACATGAACCAATCTGTCATAATACATCTCTCTCTCTCTCTTTCTCTCTCTCTCTCTATATATACACATATATGTGTGTGTGTGTGTTGTGTGTATATGTATGTGTGTTGTGTGTATATGTGTGTGTATGTTTTATATATATAATACATCCCTTTATAAATCTCTCCTTCTCTGTGTGTGTGTGTGTGTGTATGTATATATATATATATATATATATATATCTCCTATTGGTTCTGTTTCTCTGGAGAATAATACAAACTAATAAACCCTAAAGATGAAAAGTGGCTCTAGAGGAACAGAATTTTAAGGATGAGTTTTCTGATTTGGTTCTGAGGTTTCTGGAATTGGCTTTCTAATACCATTACATTAATGATGTTAATGACTATTTCCAATTCAAAAGAGAGCACTGATACTCCATTGCATAAACTAGTTATAGAGATAGAAAATATCTGCATTGAATACTCCTGATCCACCATTTATAAGAAATAAGAAGCTAGATGACTCTGTATACGAGATTTTCAAACATTTTTTTGAAAATTAATGAGTATAATAGCATTGTTTGGTTGCTTCTTATGTTACTGGACAAAGTGGTGAAAGAAAAGGATGAGCTAAGGGATTCAAATTCCCAACTCAAGTGTCGTATATATGACATAATAACTTCTATGCGTGCCCTGAAGGATTCCTTATCTCCCGTAGCCACAGGGTTGAAATTGCTGAAAATCAAATGCAGAACTTCATGCTACAATTGGCTGAATTACAACACAAGTTGAACTCCCAGTGCAGGATTTCTACTGTTAAAAGTCAAGACATTGATTGGGAAAGAATGGAATACTATAAGTTGGGATGGAAACATGTGTGAAGGTCCTGATGAAACTGGGAACATTGAGACCATAAATTCTGATGAGTCATCTTACCAGTAGAAAGTCTTCCCAACCCCAGTGGTATCAGCCTCTCTACCCACAGTTGTATTAGTCTTTTAAATTAACCTCACGTTACCTGAGGAAATGGTAATGACCTCTCTTGAGGCTGTTGCCATGCAAAATAATGTCCTCAGGACCCAGTACCACCACTCCTCTTTGCTTCTAGACCTATAGCTAGACTCAAGTCCCAGCAGGCCCCTAAAGATGAGGTAGAAAGTGTGACCCATAAGGAGGTACTACACTGCAAAAGAACTACATGAGTTTTCTAATTTATACAAGCAGAAATCAAGGTAACATGTGTGGAAGTGCAAACTAAGGGTGTGGAATAATGGCGGCAGGAATATAAAGTAGGATAAGGCTGAATTTACTGATAAGGACCCATACTAAACAGAAATTTTGCATTTATTGTTGCAGCTGAGGGAGTTATAAAGGGCTTTAACAGTTTGTTTGCTTGGTTAGCTGAAACACTGAGCGAAACATGGCCCATTGTGAGTGAGTTGGAAATGCTGGACAAGGCTTTGTTAAATGGGGAAGAAGGGATTCAAAGGCTTGGGGAGATTGGAATGTTAGAGTGGACTGTCATTTAAGACCTGCTCACCTACATTGGGAGGGTCCAGGAGGCAGGCCTTTCACATTTACTGAAAGAAATAAATGTGTGCGGGGTCCCTCAATATTAAAGAGCTCTGTGATCACTCTTCTCTGTAGTCAAACCTCGCAGTAGGAACTATAGTCACTGAAATGGAAAACTTAAATGCAGTGGGAGTAATTGGATCCTAGGGCACTCAACTGCCAAAACAAAGTGAATGTGGTTACTGTAATAGGGAGCAGAGTCAAAGCAGCAATCAGAATAGTCTGACTTGAACAGACCTATGGCATTGGCTAGTTAATCGTGGTGTAATAGATAGGAGCCTATTAAAATCTTATTTGATCTGCATAAGCAGAAAAGTTCTAGGTCAATTGAATAAAAGATTAGCCTGAATCACAAAAACAGAGAGTCACATCCTCTCAATCAATTCCAAGAGACCCAAAACATCACTGTGGTCCTCTAGTCAGAGTAGAAATTTATGAAGGTCAGGTGATCAATGGAGTTTTAGTTCAGGTGCATCTCACAGGGGTCCTCAAACCCATCCTGTGGTTATTTCCCTGGCTTTGAAATGCATAATTGGAAATATACTTAACCACTGTCAGAATCCCTACATTGGTTCCTTGACCTGTGGAGTGAGGGCTATTATTGTAGAGGTGTTGAGTGGAAGCCGTTAGAACTGCCCCTTCCTAGGAAAATAGTAAATCAAAAGTAATTCTACTTTTCTGGAAGGGTTGCATAGATTAGTGCCACCATCAAGAACTTGAAAGATGCAGGGGTGGTGATTCCCACAAAGACTTTATTCAACTCTCCTATTTGGCCTTGTGCAGAAGACAGATGGATCTTGAAAAATGACATTGGATTATCATAAACTTACCAGGTGGTAACTCCAATTGCAGCTGCTGTGCCAGATGTGGTTTTATTGCTTGAGCAAGTTAATACATCCCCTGATACCTGGTATGCAGCTATTGATCTGGAAAATGTCTTTTTATCCATACCTGTCCATAGGCCCACCAGAAACAGTTTGCTTTTGGCGGGCAAGGCCAGCAATATACCTTCAATGTCCTACCTCAGGGGTATCACAACTCTCCAGCCCTATGTCATGATTTAGCTCACAGGCAACTTGGCTGCCTTTCCCTTCCACAGGATATCACACTGGTCCATTATATTGATGATATTATACTGATTGGACTGAATCAGTAAGGAGTAGTCACTACTCTTCACTTATTGGTAAGGCATTTGTGTCTCAGAGATTGGGAAATAAATCCAACTAAAATTCAAGTGCCTTCTGCTGTAATGAAATTTCTAGAGGTCTGGTGGATAAATTGTTGCATCTGGCCTCTCCTACAACCCAGAAAGAGACCCAGTGTATTGTAGGCGCCTTTGGATTTTAGAGGCAAAAAAATATTTCTCATTTGGGTGTGCTATTCTGGTCTTTTTACCGAGTGACCTAAAAAGCTGCTAGTTTTGAGTGGGGTTCAGAACGAGAGAAGGCTCAGCAACAGGTTCAGGCTGCTGTGCAAGCTGCTCTGCCACTTGGTCCATCTGGTCCAGCAGATCCAATGGTGTTTAAAGTGTCAACAGAGATAGGGATGCTGTTTGGAGCCTTTGGCAAACACCTATAGGTAAATTGCAGAGCCACCCTTTAGGATTTTGGAGCAAGGTTTTGACATCAGATAACTACCCTTCTTTTAAGAAACAGCTTTTGGGCTGCTACTGGGCCTTAGTAGAGACTGATGGACCACCACATTATCATGTGATCTGGACTGCCAATCACAAACTGGGTTTTATCTGACACCCAGCCATGAATTTGGGCATGTATAGCAACAATCCCTCGTCAAATGGAAATGGTTTATACGTGATCAGGGCCAAATGAGCCCTCAAGGCATAAGTAAATTGCATAAACAATTAGCCCAAATGCGAATGGCCCTCCTTGCTGCTACACTGCCTTATCTCTCCCAGCCTGTACCTACAGGCTAATGAGGAGTTCTCCACAATAAATTAACAGAGGAGGGGAAGACACAAGCCTAGCTGACAGATGATTCTGCATGATACGCAGGTACCACTCAAAAATGGATAGCTGGAACATCTCTAAAGGACAGTGATAAAGGGAAATCCTCCCAGTGGGTGCCACTTGGGGAAGTGCACCAGGTTGTGCCCTTTGCTTGGAAGAAGTGGCCGTATGCAATTATGTACCAATTCATGGACTGTAGCCAATGATTTGGCTGGATGGTCAGGGACTTGAAAGGAACATGATAGGAAAATTGTGACAAAGAAATCTAGGGAAGAGGTATATGGATAGACCTCTCTGAAGGCAGGGGGAGATATTTGTGTCCCATATAAATGTCCACCAAAGGGTGACCTCAGCAGAGGAGGGCTTTAAGAACCAAGTCGATAGGGTTCTATTGGCACCTGATAGTCCATTTCTCCATCCACCCCATCATCACCCAATGACCTCACGAACAAAATAACCATGGTGGCAGGAATGGAGGTTATATGTGGGCTCAGCAACATAGATGTCCACTCACCAAGGCCAACCTGGCTATGGCACCACTCAGTGCTGAATCTGCCAACAGCAGAGACCACCACTGAGCCCCTGACATAGCGTCATTCTCCAGAGTCAGCCAGCCACCTGGTGGCAGGTTGATTACACTGGACCACTTCCATCATGGAAGGTGTAGCATTTTGTCCTTACTGGTATAGACACTTTGGATATGGATTTGCCTTTGCTGAGTGTAATGCTTCTGACAAAGATACCATCTGTGGACTTACAGAATACCTTATCCACTACCATGTTATTTCAAACAGCATTGCTTCTGATCAAGAAATTACCCTCACAGCAAAAGAAGTGCAGCAATGGGCCCGTGCTCATGAAATTCCCTGGTCTTACCCACCATCCTGCAGCAGCTATCTTGATAGAATGGTAGAATGGTCTTTCGAAGATTCAGCTGGCATCAGCTAGGTGGCAATACTACCAGGGCTGGGGCAAGGATCTTCAGAATATGCTCTAAATCAGCATCCAATATATGCTGCTGTTTTGCTGGTAGTCAGGATTCACAGGTCTAGGAATCAAGGGGTGAAAATGGAAGTGGCACCACTTACTGTTACCCATAGGGACTAATAAAATTTTTGCTTCCTGTTCCCACGACTTTATGCTCTGCTGACCTAGAGTTCATAGTTCTAGAGAGAGGAATGCTTCTACCAGAAGACACAACAATGATTTCGTTGAAGTGGAAGTTAAGACCCACCCAGTCTCTTTGGTCTCCTCATTCCTCTGAATCAACAGACCAAGAAGGGAGTTACAGTGCTGGCTGAGGTAACTGTTCTGAATACCAAGAGAGAAGTGGACTACTGCTCCACAATGGACATAAGGAAGAGTATGTCTGGAATACAGGCTATGCCCTAGAGAATCTTTTATTATTGCCATGACCTTTGATTAAAGTCAGTGGGAAACTATAACAATCCAATGAAGGCAGGACTATGAATGGCCCAGACTCTTCAGGAATAAAGATCTGAGTCACCCCTACCCAATAAAGAAACATAATCAGCTGAGGTGCTTGTTGAAGGCAAAGGGAATACAGAATGGGTAGTAGAAGAAGGCAGTTATCAATACCAGCTATGGCCATGTGACCAGTTACAAAAATGAAGACTGTAATTGTCATAAGTATTTTATCCTTATTTTGTTACAAGTATATTTGTTTTCTTTCCTCTTTTATTCCTCTTTTATCCACTTATCATGTAGCATAAGAGGTATTAACTTTACATCAGTATTTTAGTATTATTAATTTTACATCATGGTATTTAAGTCACAGGATATTAGGGAAGAGTAAATATATCAGTTAAAGACTTTACCTCCTATTCTAGGAAAGGGATTTGTATATTTTTGTTGTATGCTGGATAGTAGTATCAGATTAAATGAAATTATGACCTTGTTGTCTTTATTTGGAAATCAAGTATGGTTTAAAGAGATGTTTATAAGAAACAAGTTGACAAGGGATGGACTTCTGATGGTTAATTTTATGTGTCAACTTGATGAGCTAAGGGATGCATGCCCAAACAGTGGGTAAAACATTATTTTGGGGTGTGTTTGTGAGGGTGTTTCTGGAAGGGATTAGGATTTGAATTGGTAGACTGAGTAAAGAAGATTGCCCTCCCAGTGTGGAATCATCTAATCAGTTGAGGGCTCAAAGAGAACAAAAGGGAGGAGGAAGGGCAAATTTGCTCTTTCTACTTGAGCTGGAACATTCATTTTCTCTTGCCCTCAGACATCAGCACCATCAGCACTTCTGGTTCTCAGGCCTTCAGACTTGGACCAGGAATTATATCATCAGCCCCCAGTTTTTGGGCCTTTGGGTTTGGACTGCAACTATACCACTGGCTTTCTGGGTCTCCAGCTTGCAGATGGCAGATCATGTGACTTCTCAGCTTCCATAATTGCATGAGCGAATTTCTGATAATAAATCTCTCTATATCTATATAAATGTCCTATTGATTCTGTTTCTTTGGAAAACTCTGACTAATACAGCATCCAACCCGGTCTTACTTGGGGATGGTCAGGAAAGACTGAGAGGTGAGATGATGTGTTGGGGAGAAGGTGCAGAAGGCATTCCAGGTAAAGGAGGTAGCATGTGGTAGGATGTGGCTCCTGCTTACCCTAAAATCTGTGTTAAGGAATTTGGCCTTTATCTTTAGAGCAGTAGGGACCATGTAAGTATTTAAATAGAGGTGTGGCATACTAGATTTACATCCTAGAAAGAGCACCATGTCCCCTGATTCTCAAGGTTTGTGTTCAATTTAACAAGCATTAAATGAGCCCTTATTACAAGCAAAGCATCCCTCCTTTGTGCTTTTGGGAAAATTAGAACATAAAAATTTTTCATAGACATACCTATAAAAAATTAAAACTATATTGGTAACCTACATTTTAAGCATATGAATATAATATATTTAAAGAATCTTGGTTTTTTTCCCAAAGTTAATTGCAATATGTTTACATTGGACACCAAGGGAAAAAAATATTTTAAAAGCTTACTGAGAATGAAAAGGAATACATTTGCAACTTCTAAGGTTGGGAGACTTGGTGGTTGCTTCATAAGTGTGCAGCAGAAGCAAGTTCATATGTATTCTGAAAGCATGTTTGATGCATGTGACTAGAATTTATGAAGAGGCAAAGCTATGTTCTTTATGAGCTCTAGGCCTTTCCTGCCTGGAAAGGACAGCCACCCTCTTGTGGGTGTCATATTTTGTCATCACTGCAGTGCAGGTGTGAGGAGCAGCCCCATACTCCACTTTTCCATGTGCCCAGTGTTGTCATTAGAGTCTTTGTACTGGCTTCAGTAAAACAATCTTCAGGACAGACTATCCTGCTCTGCCCTTGTACCCTTTTTCTGATGTTGCACAGTATTTAGTCACTTCTGGGATTTCCTATCAGAGTTGAGAATTGTGGGAAGAGGAAAGGCATTTTCATAAGAGTTTATTATATTACTTGGGTTCAGATTTGTACATTCTTGATTGGTTCTCTCTGTTCAAAGGTCAAATTCACAATAGTGCTTTTGACTCTGCAAGAGATAGATTTTCTTTGTCTCCTGTAGAACATTCTTACTACCTATGAATAAAACTTTATAAATACCGTAATTATTTGGGTTCTATTTTTGTATTATTCTCTCTTTTTTTATTGTAATTATTAAGAACATGAACTCTAGCTGGGTCCAAACCAGGCACTGAAACTAAGTCTGTAGTCTTAGGCAAATTTTTAAACCTCCTTTTGCCTTAGTTTTTCTCCTCTATTAATAGAGATACCAATTCTCCACTTTCATAGCATTGTAGTCAACTATGATACATAAAGCCCTTAGAATACTACCTGTATGATACTACACAACATTGCATTTTGTAAATTGAGTACTTTGTAAAGTGCTTTGAAGGAAAGTCAGAATGAAAAAAATTCTCTGAAATGGGTAAATGCCAACTCCAGAATTAATATTAGACAGTTGATTGCATCGCATTTTAACACAACTTTGATGGCACATACAATGAACAGTGACTATACCCACATCTAAATTAGTGCTAAGAAATCAATAGCTAATTGAAACATTAATGTGGCCAGTATATTATCCATTTTGCTTTGTTTTATAATTGTTTCTACTAAAGTAGCAGATTTTTATATTGTGGGGTTTTTTTTCTTTTGGTCTTTTTTTCAGGTTCAGAAGGAACATGCTGCATTTAAGTAACATAGGCCTAAGAGTTGTAACATCTTAACGCATGGTAAGATGTTAAAACAAATGTAGCCATCAGTGATGCCACTGAATTAATCAAGTAGTTGGTGCAAAAGTAATTGCAGTTTTCTCCATCACTTAAAGGGCAAAAACCATAATTACTTTTGCACCAACCTAACAGAACTCAGATGCAGAAACATGCCCAACAGCCACAATGGCCTAAATGTACCTCTCCAAAGGGCCTTATTTACAATCGCCATAATATTAAAGTGAATCCTCTACCCCTTAGTAGGGCATAACTTGAAATAGTGAATTTTCCTTTGTTCATATTCAGAGGTTTCACATGTTTGGAATTCAACAACAGGGCTTAACTTCGATAAATCAGGAATCATGGGTCATGTTCAGAGAATGTAGGAAATAAATCTTTCTGTGTTGGCTCTATCCTTCTGAAGATCATATAAATATGCTCATGATTGGAAGCATGCATTCTTTATAGATTTCAATTCTGAAAATAGAAAAGTTTACATCTATGGCATTTCTACTTAATTCATTCATCAAACATTTTTTTGATGGAACTCTTATGTCCCAGGCATTGTTCTGGGTACTGAAAAGCAGCAGTTAAAAAAAAAAAAAAAAAAAAGAATGACAAAAGTCCCCAACCTCAAAAAGCATACATTCTAATGGAGGGAGACAACAGAAAACAAGTGAGTACAAATAAAATGTCATATGGTGGTAAGTATGAAGAAGAAAATAAAGCTAGGGTCTGAGAGGCAGCACTGCAATTTTAAAGAGAATGCAGCTTTAAATAGAGTGCACCTTTAAACAGACCTGAGTAAGATGGCAATGTTTAGGCTGGGATGGCTGTAATCCCAGCACTTTGAGAGGCTGAGGTGGGAGGATCACCTTGAGGTGGTTAGAGGCTTCGTGAGCTACGATCACGCCACCGCACTGCAGCCTGGGACACAGCTCAAGATCATATCTTAAATAAATAAATAAATAAAACAAAGAAGGCAACATTTAGCAAAGACTTGAAGGCAAGGAGGACATTCTTAAGGAAGAGTACTCCAGGCAAAGGAACCAACAGGAGCAACAGGTAAGGCATGTGTGGCGGGGCATGCACGGTGTGTGTGAGGAACAGCAACAAGGCCAATGTGGCTGAAGCAAAGTGAGCAAGGCAGGGTGAAACAAGGCAAACCACCAGAGGGGCAAAAAAGGAGCACATAAATTATACAGGAGCTTTTAGCTACTCCAGAGACTTTGGCTTTTGCTCTGGCTAATGGGAAACTGTCGGGGAGTTTTGAGAAGAGAAGTGCCATGATCTTACATTGTGAAGAGATCAGTATGCCTACTGTTAAGAGGCTACTTCTGTAATCCAGAGGAGAGATAATGGTGCCTTTGAGCATGGTGATATTTGTGGCAGTAGTGAGAAGTAGGTGGATCCTGGATATTTTTTAGTGTAAAATCAACAGGATTTGCAGATGGATGTGATGTGATGTGTAAGAGCGAGAGAAGAATCAAGAATGACACCCAAGTGTTTGGCTTGAGTGATGGAAAGTCTAGACTTGCCATTTGCTGAGATAAGAAACACATATTGGGAAAAACAGAGATAGAGAGGAAGAAATCACACATTCAATACTGGCTACGTTAAGTTCGATATCCTTATTTATCAGGTATCTAAACAGCGATGTTGAATAATGTCTTAGTTCACTTTGTGTTGATATAAATAACTACCTGAGACTGAATAACTTATAAAGAAAACAGGTTTATTTGGCTGACAGTTCTGCAGACTGTACAAGAAGCATGGCACCAGCATCTGCTTCTGGTGAGGACCTCAGGAAGCCTCCAATCGTGGCAGAAGGGGAAGGGGAGCAGGCATCACATGGCAAGAGGAGGGAAGCAAGAGAGAGAGAGGGGCAGGTGCAAGGCTCTTTTTTAACAATCAGATCTCCCAGGAACCAACAGAGGGAGAACTAAGTTATTATGCAAGGACAAATGTTCATGAAAGATCCTGAATGTCCCAAATACCTGCCTCCAGGCCCCACCTCCAACATTGGGGAACAAATTATAACATAAAATTTAGAGGGTACAAATATTTAAAGTATATCAAAGAAAGAGTTTGCTTTAAGCATCATCTCTATTCTGAATATATTACTTATAGCTGAGTGTTTCTGTAGTAATGAGACATTTGAATTGTTTCTTGGTGCAAACCATGTTTATGAACTTCTACAAGAAGTTCAGAACCTCAACACTGCTTTCAGGAAAAGCAAACTAGTAACAGTAAGATATCAGTTGTGTGCTTCTGATGTAGAAAAAGAGTCCCAAAATAGAGCTAACTCTGTCTACAAAAGCTGCAAGAGGTTACCAAAGAGTAAAACCAAAGATTTTACTGCAGTGAGCTATTATACAGGCAGTGGTTTTAGGGTCTTCGCCCTCTTCGGTGCTAAGTATAAATTGGTTTGATTTTCAAGCACAAGAGAAAACAATGTTTCTTGTGCCAGGTATGTATTTATGCACAAACTAGTGTGAAAGGCTTCAGCGTGAATGCCCAAATTACAATTGACCTCTGTTAGTCTCAGCAGTAGCACCAAGAAATGGAGCATAAGAAATGAAAAGAAAGAAATGTCAGGATACATTTGTAGCAACAGAGAAATGGCGGTGAGAAAATCTCAGGAAATACAAAGCTTACAGTAAAATTAAAAATCTAAATGCCTGCTGGAGAGAGGTAGGTAATGTCAATGGGTAAAGCCAGCCTAGCACACACACAATAACAGGAAGTGGTGGGGACTGCGGTGACCTGCAGGGCAGGCACTGGTGGGAAGTGGGGAGGGCTGAAGCTACAAAAGGTGAAGGATGTTCTCCGTTGCCAAGTAGGACTAGGAGGAAGCACAGTGCAGACAGATTTTGCCTTATTTCCAGAAAAGCCAGAAATCTGGATATTTACATGAAATCTCCTGATTTTTAAATGTTGGCATTTAGTTCACATTTGCAAAAAACACTGTGGAAGCCAAACAAAATATATCTGCAGGCTGCTTTTGATCTGTAATTTCTAACTTTGCAACTTCTAACTTTGCCATTTACATACAAACAGTTTTAATTATTGACTAAACTGAGCCATTAAATCCCTACATAGTTATGACAATGATTTCCCCTACACAGAAGAAACAGAAGAAACCATTTTTTAATGACCTGAAGCTTCTGTTGCAGTATGAAATCATGTTATTCAAATACTAGCAGAGGAAAAGCAAAATAATAGAATAAAAATAATTCCTTTCCTTTTCAGAATTTTTACAAATGAAAGTTGTCAACTTTTATTACTACTTTTGCATAAATCTTCTCAAAGTTAAGTCACCATTAAACTAAATATGATGTGGAATAAGGTAGCGTTACGCTCTGCTGCTTCTGAAATAGGTTGACATTTTATAAGATTCTCCTGGAATATTCCTCTGAAGGATGTTGGGTTTCAGAAATCATATAAGCTGATGGAAAACGACTGGTTCTGACTGAAATGAACAAGCGGAAGGAGAGATTTTCGTTATGACTAAGGCTATTTCATAGTCTTTCCCAGTAACTCATTTTCTCCATCATTCTATCTGGAAATCTTCATTGAGAAGCAAGAATACCAGACAATTGGATAGATTTGAAGGAATGCTTAAACTCGATTCATTCTCATAGCCTAAGCAGGCCTCTGGACCATGCTTCAAGCACTGTGATTTGAGAGGAATCTGAGAAATGTTCTATCTTCCAGGGAAATTTCCTAAGAATCTTTTGCCCTGTGGTGGCTTTATTTCTACCTATACCTATAGATTTGGAGGAGAGAGGGTCTTTATTTTTCTCCTCTAAATTAATTGAGAGAATAGACATTCCTAGAGTGGGGGTAATATCTTAAAACCCTTACCAGCTAATGGTTAAGGCAGGAAAATGACTTTTTGTTCCCCCAGCAGGAGCAGGGAGCCAACAGGGCAAGACTATAAAGTAATGGCAGAAGCTCCGGAAGTCTGGAAACAGTATGAACTGGAGGTGTCAGGGTGTCACTCAATTCTGCCTAGAGCAAGAGTTCAGACAGCCTTCAAATCACTTTGGATAAACACAGGAGGCAGCCAGGGAAACAAAGCACTGTGGAGTTCAGTGTTCATTGCCCGGATGGGCTGATGGGCTCGTTGAGGAGAGGGAGTTTATTTTAAACATCTTTTGTGCCTCTTTGCAATGCCTGGTGCAGGGTTAGGCATACATCTTAGATGTAATAAATACAAGTTTAAATGAGTACAACATCTTCAGATGGATTTGTGACTCTGGTGTCAGACTATTGTATATATTATCATTTGACATTTCAAAATCATTTATATTCTATCATACTAAAAGGCTCACACATGCATGTATTGTTGAAGTTATTAATGGTTTCTTACCTAATTCAGGCACATTAAGTCTGCAGGTTAAATGCCAAGAAGGAGACTTTCAATATAACTAAAACATGCTCCTTAGAAGCAACCAAATAGTTTTAAGTATTTTAATTAAGATACTTATAAAATTACTGCACTCTCTTTCTTGCTTCACAAATTAGAGTTAAGTATAAAGAGCAAAACTGAACTATTTCTTAATCACTGCAAAAGATCATCCATCACATCTGTTGTGTTAACACTTTAGGATTATTGTTGGTCTAGAGCATCTTACTTCAGTGCTCTACGGCTTAAAGCAGCTATGCTTTTTAGATCCTTTGCTTGCTTTTGACAATTTTTCTGTCTCTTTCCTTACTGAAAATAGTCAGTGGATCTTTTACTATCACCCTCCCACCTTTCTTAATTTGCTAACTCTAACATAAAATGGCCTGAGAAACCAGATTTCTAAGCTTAATAGGAAGGTGTATCAAAGAATAATAGCTCGTACTTGTGCATTTTCTGTGTGCTGGGTTCTGTTCTGTGAATTTTAAATAGGTAATCTGATTTAATCCTCATATGAACCCTACAATGAAAATACTATTTTACAGGTGAGAGAACTGACACAAAGAGCTTGAGAAACTTGCCAAGTTCATATAATTAGTAAGTAGGGGAGACACAATCTGTATTCAGGCCGTCTGACCACTGTACCATGCTATGGATTGTTTTTGAGTAAAAAGAATGGATGATTCTTTCATTAATAAAATTCATGGATTGCAATGCATGGATTTTGTGACACCAATTGTGTTTATCTACAAGTCTTTAAAAAGTCCCTTCTGCTCTTCAGCTGTGTTCTGGATCGTTGATGTTAACATTTGGATGACCTCTGAAAAAGTCAGAGTTATGGTATTTTAAATGTAGGGAAGGCATTTATATTTTCTGGCTTAGTCTTTTCACAAGATTAGTTTCAAAAGGTGAGTAGGGTTCTTGTTTGGTCTCATCAGTGATAAATCAAAATTTCCTCAGGTTCTTCAGGGAATTTAAAAAGTCCTCATTGCTTGAAATGAAAATAGAAAATGACTTCGAAGTTAGAGAGATTAAGGACAATTTTAGTAAACTTCACTCTCGCCCCCATTTTATACTAATCCCAAATCATTTCAGGAAAACTTTTAACAACTAGGGGAAAAGATGCATGGGGAGGGCTATGGAGGAAAAAGTGATGTTGGAAAAGCTTGGCTCAAGAGGGAGCTGCTGAATGTAGGTTGGTCATTTACCTGAACTTCAGCAGGACTTACTTTGTGAACGTTGAGGAGATTTGCTGACATAAAGGTTAGAAGTGGTAAGCCTGGGGACAGAAGCTGCTGTTGAAAATGTGGTCCTCCAAAAAAGAAGGAAGTTCTTACACTGCCACGTGCTCCAGGGCAGCTGCCAGCTAGCCATGTGTTTGCTCAGTGATTTCTTTGGCACTTTGCAAGATCTTGCAGGATTTCAGGATATTAGTGTTTCCCCCGACTTACTCTTCATAAATGGTCTCTTTAGACACCCTTTGCTGCCAGTTAGCTCTATGTGAAACACTTTAAAAAAAAAAAAAAAAAAAGGAGAGGGTGTCTTTCTCTTTTCTATTGCTTTACCAGGTTAAAGAACATTATTTCTCTTTGGAGGGTCATCTTATTACTTTTCTGTTGATCTTATTTATATTATTTTGTTGATTTTTCATTTCTCAAGGAGGAAAAACTCATCTGACCCCGTAGTATAGACACTTTTTTGTTTGTTTCAAAGATCTGAAATATACAGTAATTTCTCAGTCTTGGATCATTTCTCTCTACCAAGTTAGATTATTAGTCAACATTCCCACATGCCGATATGACTGTGCTTGACTGAATTACATCAGAAATGTATAATTCCAGTCAAGTTCTCATATTTGGTAGAGCATTTCTTTGGATAAATTCTCTGGGTCTTAACTTCCTTTTTTTCCAAATGTTGTCTTAATAGCTCTGTAGTGAGAGGAAGCAATTCTGTTTAAGAAACAGCACATAAGGGAAGACAAAATAAGGACCAAGCCAGTAAACAGCAGCATGGAAACAAGCCTAGAGTAAAAAAAGAAGAGATCTCAGATCTGCTTGGGTTGGGTGTGCTGATGTCAGGATTTCTATTGAATGGGATTCCCCAGCCATTGGGGGTGGGAGAGGGAGAAGTACTAACAGGGAAGCTGAATGTGCCACTGTTAGGTCAGATGAAAATGTGTGGGCAGGTAGTGGAAGATAGCGGCCTTCCCATCCTCCGTGCCCCGCCCCCCACAGCATATGTGCAAAGTTCTGAGTGGGTAAGTGAGCTCTGGCATCAGAGTCCCTGAATCCAGACCCATTCACTGCCAGTTACTAACAAGTTACTTAACCATTCAAGGCCTCCATTTCCTTGTCTCTGAAATCAGGATAATATACCTGCCTCATTGGGTTGCAGTGAGGAGTCAAGGAGATGGTTCAGGCAAAACACTTCGCACACAGCCTGACACATGGCTCAAGAATAAAGCAATCAAGGATTTTTTTCTTTCTGTAAAGCATATATTATATGAAACGTTTGTCAGGTTCTTCACTCATTGTAAATTAGGCAAGGAGGAAAGGATAATAGAGCATTGGTATGAGAGGAGGGAGAAGGAAAACAGATGCCCAAAATGGAACAACCCCAATGAGATGGAGAACTGAAATACAGTCATGTGTCACTTAATGACAAGGATACACTCGGAGAAATGCCTCTTTATGCAATTTCATCATTGTATAAGCATCACAGAGTGCATTTACACAAACCTGGGTGGTACAGCCTACTACACACCTAGGCTATACGGTATAGCCTAATGCACTTAGGCTACAAACCTGTACACCATGGTACTGTAATGAATACTGTAGGCAGGTGTAATACAATAGTAAATATTTGTGTGTTTAAACATGTCTAAACATACAAAAGCTACAGTAAAAATAAAGTATAAAAAATTTTTTAAATGGTACACCTGTTTAGGGCACTTACCATGAATGGAGCTTGCAGAATTGGAAGTTGCTCTGGGTGAGTCAGTGAGTGAGTGGTGAGTGAATGTGAAGGCCTAGGACATTACTGTACACTACTGCAGACTTTATAAATACTGTACACGGACTCTACGCTCAATTTATTTAAAAAGTTTTCTTCCTTCAACAATAAATTAACCTCAGCCTACTGTAACATTTTTACTTTATAAACTTTTATGTTTTAAAAATGTTTTGACTCTTGTAATAACACATAGCTGTGGTACGTGCCTATAGGCCTTGCTACTCTGGAGGCTAAGGCAGGAGGACCCCTTGAGCTCAGGAGTTTGAGACCAGCCTGGGCAATATAGTGAGACGCCCCCCCATCTTGGAAAACAACAACAACAAACCCAGAAACACATTGTACAGCAGTACAAAATTATTTTCTTTTTGTATGTTCTTATTCTATAAGCTTTTTCCTATTTTTTTTTTTTTTTTTTTTTTTGAGACAGAGCCTTGCTCTGTCACCCAGGCTGGAGTGCATTGGTGTGATAGCTCACTGCAACCTCCGCCTCCTGGGTTCAAGCAATTCTCATGCCCCAGCCTCCCTAGTAGCTGGGATAGGCAAGCGCCACCATGCCCGGCTAATGTTTATATTTTCAGTAGAGCTGGGGTTTCACTGTGTTGGCCAGGCTGGGTCTTTGAACTCCTGACCTCAGGTGATCTACCCACCTTGGCCTCCCAATGTGCTGGGATTACAGGCATGAGCCACCATGCCCGGCCTTAAATTTTCTTATTTAAATTTTTTAAATTAAAAATTAAGACACAAGGACAGATTAGCCTAGGCTTGCAAAGTCAGGATCATCCATATCACTGTCTTCCACCTCCACATCTTGTTCCACTGGAAGGTCTTCAGGAGCAATAACACATGTAGTGAAGCTGTCATCTCCTAGGATAACAATGTATTCTTCTGAAATACCTCCTGAAGGACCTGCCTGATGCTCTTTTAAAGTTGATTTTTAAAATAAATAGTAAGAATACACTCTAAGAATAAAACTTTAGCATGGTAGCTACATAAACCAGCAACATAGTTGTTTATTATCATTATCAAATATTATATACTGTACATCTGCTATACTTTTATAGGACTGGCAGCACAGTAGGTTTGTTTACAGCAACGGCATCTTAAATACATGAATAATACATTGTGTGACGACTTTGCAATGGCTACATCACCACTTAAGCCACAGGAATTTTTCAGTTCTATTAGAATTTATGAGAGTATCATCATATATGTTGTCCATCGTTGACCAAATTGTTGATAGACAGAACAAGACTGTAGCTCCAAATGAAAAGAGTTAACAATGTGTACTATAAGAAAATAATTTGATTCTAATATTCTAGTGATATTTTTTTCTATGTTTTGCCTAAAGCTTTCAATCTCATGCTTGGCCTCATCTCATACATTTCATCCTGTCCCTCTTCTTCCTTGTAAAAATTTCTACGAAGTTTCTCCCTCCTATCTCCTCCTTTCTCATTCTTGCTGTCTCTCCACATTCATTTTCTTATTTTGATTTACGTTTAAGTTCAGGGGTACACGTGCAGTCTTGTTATATAGGTAAACTCGTGTCACGGGGGTTTGTTTACAGATTTTTTAGTCACCCAGGTATTAAGCCTAGTGCCCATTAGTTATTTTTCCTGCTCCTCTCCCTCCTCCTCACCCTCTGGTAGGCCCCAGTGTCTGTTGTTCCCCTTCACGTGTCCATGTGTTTTCATCATTTAGCTCCCACTTATAAGTGAGAACATGCAGCATTTGGTTTGCTGTTCTTGCATTAGTTTGCTAAGGATAATGTCCTCCAACTCCATCCATGTTCCTGCAAAGGACATGATCTCATTCTTTTTTATAGCTGTATAGTCTTCTACAGTATGTATGTACCATGTTTTCTTTATCCAGCCTACCATTGATGGGCATTTGGGTTGATTCCATATCTTTGCTATTGTGAATAGTGCTGCAACGAACATACATATGTATGTGTATTTATGATAGCATGATTTATATTCCTTCGGGTATATACCTAGTAATGGGATTGCTGAGTCAAATCCCACACCTATTTTCTTGCTCGTCATCCTTTCTACTACCTCCACTATGATTTATTTATCTTTTGCTGCTCTTTGAAAGCATTGATCTCTCTATTTCTTTGTCCCTTCCAGGTCACAAGGAAGCTGTTTTTTTCTTTTTCCAATAAGCAAACCTCTTTTTCCTGCCCAATTAACAAAATCCCTTGTAATCTCTGTTTTCGTAACTGTTATTATCTGCCTACCAATAGTTTATTATTTCTTGGCTAGTTTGTATTATTTGTGCCAGTTGGAAATGCTGATCAATGGCCAGTCACCTGCACACGTGCTAAATACAAATATTTGCTTACAGGCCTTTAGAGTTTCTGTATTTCAAAACCTTCCTTAGAGAACAGTGCTGTGTGAACAATGGATATGTCCAATATCACTTATGAGAGATAAATAACAAGCACAATGTACTGTCTACAATGATACTTAGAGTAGCTCTTCTTCAATCAAAGACATTTTCGAATGTAAAAGTGTTAAAAATTTTCCAGGACTATTTAAGAACAATTGTCTAAATTATTCAATCATCAAAAAGGATTTCTCTTGCCTTCGCCCAGCTAATTAAAGACAAACATGGGTTTGGGCCTTAGATTGCCCACTGACTGTTTATACTATTGAAATGAGCCAGCATATTGCCACCCCAGATTTTAACTTAAGTAAGAGTGCAGATGTGCATAAATGTATGATTTAATTAAAAGCAATTTTCCAAGGCCCTTGCGTGGCTAGATTCCTCTGTGGAATGGCAATATCAGTAGACAGGACCTATTTCTACTGCCATGGACTCCTCTTTTTCATTCATTTGAAGCAGAGGGGTAGATTTGTTGCAATAAGATAAAGAAGAAATAATTAACTTACGTTTGGACTTTTTGTGACTTTGGCAAAGTATATTCTGAAACACCAGATTCAAATCATTCTCGGGGCGACAGTAAGAATTTTCCCCTGCAGTCCTAACGCCTCAAAGCTTGCCCATTATATGGCATGTGCTTTTGGGAGTACCTACCCCTCATCTCTAAAATGGGGGAAATTTTGTAATAATTGGGTTTGGGGGAAAAGAAAAGGAGAAACTTGTTAGCAGTCAACAAATTTGGATTCTAAACCTAATGCCTTGTCTACCCCTGCTAATGTCTCTGTACATGTCTCTTAGATATTTTTATTTCACTGTTTCCATCTATGAAGTAAGCTTGCCCTGGGTAACAGGCTACTGGGGAAAGCCAGAGAGTGGCCTGACCATATCAACATGAGGGGCTTCACTGAACAGCTCATTTTGTGATATGAAATGTTATTGATGGTAATAACAAGATTGATGTGGTCATGGTGGTGATCTAGTCAAATCTTTACCTAATGCTGAAAGCAACATCTGCATAGACTGTAGCGCCAAACTACTTGCCTTGGCATTTGATTTGCTGTGTGACCTTGGGCAAGTTAGTTAACCTCTCTGTGCTTCAGTTTCCTAATCTCTAAAAAAAGTACTAATAGACCTACCACACAAGATGATTGTGAGAACTATATTTGTCCACATGGATAAAGCTCTTACAACACTAACTGACATGATAAATGCATTCTATAAGTATTAGCTATTATTTTGAGGGTACTCAGGCAGCCAAGATGTAAGGATACTGTTACTCATTGGAAGGGTCCCTTAGCCTGAGACTCTTCTGCATTCTTTCCATGCAACCCAGGTCTAGGAAGCCCCAGAGATAGTTTAGGGTCATTGGGTTTTCCTGGTGAGCACGGCTATCCTGAACCAGACACTTCTAAACTTCCCCTATAATAGACCTACATCTGAAGGGAGAATGAAAGTCTACATCCCTGGACTTGGCCCATGGAGGCTTGGAGTTAGAGGGGCCAAATAAGCAGGGTTGGCTCATATCCCCAAGGTGTATGGGACCCCCAGGGCTGCCAGTAAACCAGGGCAATGGGTCATTCTGGATCCTGTTGGTGTGTTTGAGTGTCTCTCCCCTTCATCTCTTTACAATAGCTCTTTAAAAAGAGGATAACAAAGGAAAGAGAGGTCTTTAGATTTTTGCATTTTCTTTTAATGACATGTACGCTTTAGCTTAAATTTAAACGTTGGCATCCAACATTGGCGAGCAGCCAGTGTATCAATTCTCTCCACAGATGAGACATCAGTTATTAAAGTGGGCTCCAGAGCACACTATTTACTCCTCATTTATAATACTTCATTTTCTTCCTGAGTGATTGATAAATTCTGTCTACACACCACTGGGAAAGGATTGAGGAGGGAATCTTTCTGGATTCCAGATTTCCCTGACCCATTATCTCTTAATTATATCTCACTTTAGCTGATCATTTTAATAAGCTTTATTACAAAATGCCTTGATAAGCAGGTTTAAGAATTGTGTATGCTTCTCAAACCCAAAGGTAGCAAGAAAACCATCTGGCCCTTCTGGCCTCTCTCTACTTCAAAATGAAGTCTCCTCTTTTGGGCTCTAGGGGAAGCATCTAAATAAATAGTATCTGCCTCTGCCTTGCTCTGGGACCACCCTCAGGTGCTCCTGAGAATGACCTCTGAACTGTTCTCTTCACTCCGGTTTCTCTAACACTCTGCAGCCAAAATGATGCACCTTCCCTACTTAGCACTTTCCTCAGGTCAACTCGCCGCTCAGAAATCTCCAGTGGCCTCTTGTGTCCATCCGCCTCACATGTGAACCTCTTCCTGGCTTTTCGTTGTAGTCCGTGACCTGGGTTCACCTCGCTGTGCTCCTCGACATCTTATTTTCCAGTCCTCAGTTCCTATTCTCTACGTAAGGACCACCTGACCTTCTGCAGTGCTTATTCCCACTTCTCTGCCTTCATTTCTGTTGCTCCCTTAGTGTGGAGTGACTTTCTTCTGCTTAAGAGAAGCCTGCTCATTTTCTGAGGCTTAGATCAATTCCACTTTCTCCGGGAATTCTTCTCTCACTCCTCCAACAAACCCAATTCTCCTAGCCCTCAGGAGATCCCATTATCTACATTACATGGTACTTAGATATATGTTATCCTCTGTACCAGTCAGGATCTGGCAGAACAAACAGGACACAATCAGAATTTAATTTAAAGACCGAGTGCTAAAGTATGGATAGGATGAAGGGAAATTGACAAGAGAAAATGAAGCACCCTGGAGCTAGCAGCAGCAGGAAATCCTTACTACCTCTAGGCTTGAAGGGTCAAGGGGACTGGATGGTTTCCAAAACTCCAAGGGAATATCTACAGCTGGAGGAGAGGGCCTCCTGACAGGAGCTGAGGTCTTCTGGCAAGGGGCATAGCCAATCTTTGGCAAACCATCATGAAGGGAACCAGGGAGATAAATAGCCTGTCCTCACTGGCTTCCGTCTCTCACTAGTCAAATCCTACTAGAAGTCAGTGGGCAAGGGAGCTCAGTGACACTGTTTAAAAAGCCTCCTGTGGCACAGAGCAGGGTGGAAAAGAGTAGAGAGTGAATCTGATGAGCAAAAGGAAAATATGCAGCACATGCTGTTTACTGTGCTGTTGAAATGTTTCCAGAGGTGTGGCTTTCCTCCTGAGCTAGGCTGAAAGCTCCTTGGGAATAGAGACTATGGCTTGCATTTGGTTTTTATCTTCCACAGTGCTTAGTTCAATGTGACTTCGAAAGGGTGTAAAAATGCATATACATTGAGGATTTCTTTCTTTTTTTTTTTTTTCTTTTGAGACGGAGTCTCGCTCTGTCGCCCAGGCTGGAGTGCAGTGGCGCGATCTCGGCCTCACTGCAAGATCCGCCTCCCGGGTTCATGCCATTCTCCTGCCTCAGCCTCCTGATTAGCTAGGACTACAGGCGCCCACCACAATGCCCAGCTAATTTTTTGTATTTTTTTTTTTTTAGTAGAGACAGGGTTTCACCGTATTAGCCAGGATGGTCTTGATCTCCTGACCTTGTGATCCGCCCGCCTCAGCCTCCCAAAGTGCTGGGATTAGAGGTGTGAGCCACCGCGCCTGGCTGAGGATTTCTTTTTAAGAGTCTGTTGTAATCTCTCACCTTGGGTTTGCTACCCACCCCCCCCCCCTTTTTTTTTTTTTTGAGACGGAGTCTCGCTCTTGTTGCCCAGGCTAGAGTGCAATGGCGTGATCTTGGGTAACTGCAACTTCCGCCTCCCGGGTTCAAGCAATTCTCCTGCCTTAGCCTCCTGAGTAGCTGGGATTACAGGCACCTGCCATCACACCCAGCTAATTTTTGTATTTTTAGTAGAGATGGGGTTTCACCATGTTGGCCAGGCAGGTCTTGAACTCCTAACCTCAGGTGATCTGCTTGCCTCAACCTCCCAAAGTGCTGGGATTACAGGCATGTGGGTTTGCTATCTCTCTTTCTTCTTCTTTTTTTTTTTTTTTTCCTTTTTGAGACGGCGTCTCACTCTGTCTCCCAGGCTGGAGTTCAATGGAACAATAACGGCTTACTGCAGGCTTGAACCCCTGGGCTCAAGTGATCCTCCCACCTCAGCCTCCCAAGTAGCTAGGACTACAGGCACATGTCACCACACTTGCCTAATTTTTGTTTGTTGTTTGTTGTTTGCTTTGTAGAGACAGAGTCTCCCTATGTTGGCCAGGCTGATCTCAAACTCCTGGGCTCAAGCAATCCTCCCACCCCAGCCTCCCAAAGTGCTGGGATTACAGGTGGAAGACACCACATGTGGTCTGATGTCTCTTCAAATATTTAAACCTCGATTTCCCAAGTCACTCAAAATGAAATCCAAATTTGTTCATGTGGCCTGGTACCTGATTATGTCTCTGGCCTCATCTCTATGACTTTCCCTCTTGCTGACTTCACTGCTCCAGCCACTTGCCCTCTTTGCATGCCCCAAACATGTTACCACCTCAGGGCCTTTGCATCTGCTGGTTCTTTGCATATCCTAGGCCTTCTGCCCAGAGATTCCCATAAGCTTCTCACTTCTTTCAAATCTGCTGAGATGTCACCTTATCAGAAAGGCCTTCACAGTAAGTAAGTTTAAGTAAAATAGTGACCTCTCCGGCGTCTCCCTATCTTCTTACATCCCTTCATCTTCACCTAGTATTTATCCCCACCTGATGTGTGATATAGGCACTGTTTGTTCATTGTTATTCTCCTTGTGCTAGAATAGAAGATCCACAGAGCAAGGACTTGATCTGCTTTGTTCTGAATACCTAGATTAGTGCCTGACACATAACATAATAGGAGCTTGATAATCAATACATATAGAATTAATGGATTAAGCCGCCAGTCAAGTTGGGTCCATTTTTACTGTGTATGAACAGTCTTAACGGTTTGAATGTAGGTGATTGCCCTTAGCCCATCCTTAGCTAAATAATTTCAGTTCCATTCAGTAAGGTTTTGTTGAATCTGTGCTAAGGCAGACCAGCAGCAGTGTCCAGTGTGGCTCTCACAGTGCTCACGGCACATACTTCTCCTCTCACTCACCACTTCTTAGCTAGGGGATGGCATGACTTTTGGTTAGAGTGGCACCAAAGACCCCATGACCTGGAACACCACAGAACTTTTTCCCTTTAATCTTCTCTGGTTTGCAAAATTGCACCATGGCTTCTCTCATAACAGATTCCCTAGTAGAGAATTTCAGAGTTTCTGTTGCCCCTTTTACATGTTCATTCCTCACCAGGTGCAAGGTCCAGCATGATCCCCAGGACCCAGGAATCAGCCTGTTCTTTGCTGGCTGCTCCCTGTGCAGCCCCATGGGCTTATCTCCTAGAGGTTGACTCCACTGGCACCTACTTTATAAGCTGTGTCAATTGCGTGGCCACTAGCCTGAGAAGACTGGTCTGGAAGCCAGCTGCTGGGACCCTACCTAGTCATGGCGCTCCTGTCCCTTTGAAGCTCCTGGATACACTGGACACCACTCCTCTGACGTTTGTCCTGCTGCATCAAAGGAAGAGGTTTCAGCAGAGGTCCCACTGGGCTTTGTCTATGAGCTTTTTCTTAAAGTACTCCAATCTCCAGGATGTAGCTTTCTCTTTTCCCTGCTTACTGGTTTTAAACATTAACTCTGTCCTTAGGATGCAGTTAGAAGAAAAATCAGATGTATTGTTCCCAAGAAATTGCTGAATTAACTCTGCAGCCTTTCCACATACCTAGATTGCCTTAGGAGGCAAATGTACCCCCCAACCTAGAATGGAGGAAACTGGCTCTGCAAGTGCCCTGGCCGACATATAACCAACCTGCCCAAACACCTCATATCACCAACTTTCTAGTGGTATAGAAATCTCCTCTTGATTTCCACACCAGTAGTGGCCACAGAGCCACCCTCCAGAGGCAAATTCAGATACCTTGTAGCCATTTGGTTATGACGGCCATGCCTCCTACTTCTGAAAAGTTTACATTAGTAGACTTTAGGCCATAAGGTCTTCATATTCTTTTCTAGGTAGTTCTGGACCTTGGTGATGGAGACATAGAAGGTACCGCCAGTTAGTGGTGTTCTCTCTTTTTTTTTTTTTTTTTCAGATGGAGTCTTACTCTGTCTCCCAGGCTGGAGTGCAGGGGCACAATCTTGGCTCACTGCAGCCTCCACCTCCTGGGTTCAAGCAATACTCCTGCCTCAGCCTCCCAGTAGCTGGGATTACAGGTGCCCGCCACCATGCCTGGCTAATTTTTTTGAATTTTTAGTAGCAACAGGGTTTCACTATGTTGGCCAGGCTGGTCTCAAACTCCTGACCTCAAGTGATCCACCCGCCTCGGCCTCCCAAAGTGCTGGGATTACAGGCATGAGCCACTGCACCTGGCCTGGTGTTCTCTTAAAGGGAGTTAGATCCACCTTCACCAAAATGAGTCAGTTCCTTAATAATTTATCTAGCTGCTCCAAAAGCCCCTGCACCTTGTTTTCACATATCCATAGCAGATAAAGTTTAGAATATTTCTTTATTTTTACTTTTTTTGT
The DNA here is from genome assembly GCF_028858775.2 of Pan troglodytes. NCBI lineage: Eukaryota > Metazoa > Chordata > Mammalia > Primates > Hominidae > Pan > Pan troglodytes. The sequence continues at coordinate 28,395,525 of NC_072408.2, read as the reverse complement.
GGAGACAGGGTCTTGCTATGTTGTCCAGGCTAGTCTCAAACTCCTGGTCCTCCCTCCTCAGCTTCTCAAAGCACTGGGATTATAGGCATGAGCCATCGTGCCTGGCCAAGTTTAGGATAATTCTTAACCTGACTTGATCTATCCATAAACCTAACCCTAGGAGGATAGCAGTACCACCCCTCTGCCTGGCACCCCAAGTTTCCTCTATTCTGAATTGCTTCCCCTTCCCCTGGGACACATCATGCTTTCTTACAACTTGATGCCTCTGAACATCCTATTTCTTCCACTTGGAATGTCCTAACCTGTCTCACCTGACTTGCAAATTCCCACGCGTCTTTAAAACCTCCACTGAAGCACAGCCCCTGCCAGACACCACTTAAGTGGAGCTCGTCCCTCTCTCCTGTGTGCTATCTCTGTGACTTCTATATGCCTTCTTTACCACTCTTTTCACTGCATTAAATGTCTGGTCTCCCGTACGGAACTGTGAACTTCCTAGTAGCAGTGACCAGAGCCAGGGATTATTTAACTGTGTAGCCCCATGTCTTAGTTTGTTAGGGCTACTATAACAAAATACTATAACCTGGGTGACTGTAACGAACAGAAATTTGTTTCTCACAGTTCTGGAGGCTGGAAAGTTCAAGAGCGTGGTGCTGGCAGATTTAGTGTCTGGTGAGGGCCTGTTTCCTGGTTCATAAATGGTGCCTGCTCTCTGTGTCCCCACATGGTGGAAAAGGCTACTAACTCTCTGCAGTCACTTGATCTAACCACCTCCTAATACCATCACATTGTGGGTTAGGATTTCAAAATATAAATTTGGGGCGTACACAAACATTCAGACCATAACATTCCACCAACGGTGCCAAAAATATGTTAGGTTCTTATTGCTTATTGCTTAATTGAATAAAAGAATGAGTTCCTGGACAGGTGTGGTGACTCACGCCTGTAATCCTAGCACTTTGGGAGGCCGAGGCAGGTGGATCACTTGAGGTCAGGAGTTGGAGACCAGCCTGGCCAACGTGGTGAAACCCCGTCTCTACAAAAAATACAAAAATTAGCTAGGCGTGTTGGTGGGCACCTGTAGTCCCAGCTACTCGGGAGGCTAAGGCAGGAGAACCACTTGAACCATGAGGCAGAGGTTGCAGTGAGCTGAGATTGCGCCACTACACTCCAGCCTGGGCGACACAGTGAAATTCTGTCTCAAAAAAACAAAAACAAAACAAAACAAGAATGAGTTCCTAATAGATTGCCAGACTGAAGTGTAGTCTACTGCATTTGATGATTCATCATGGCTCCTAGGCCTAGCACATACTAAATTCTTTGTAAATGTTTCTGGGATAAGGGGATTAAATGAGTAAATGTGTTTTGAAACCAGCAATTTTTACGTTCATTTCCAATTTTCCTTGTGATCAGTACTTTGCCCAGTGAAAAATCAACTTTCTTCCTCAAGGCTCTATTCTGAGTTCTCCTGTTTCTTTCTCTCTACTCCTGCTAGATCCTGCCTACCTCCTTGTTATCTGAATCTGGATTTTAAACATATAGAACACACAGAGTTTTTACAATGGGTGAAAACCAAAGAGCAGTCTCTTGCTAACTGAATGAAGCTTTTAAGGAGGTTCCTATTTAAAATGAAATCTGCTCTGGTGGAGTTATGAAGATTAAACATGGTAATATTTGTGAACGTGTTTTATAAAGAGATCAAAATATGTGTAATTATATGAGATAATTGATAATGATGCATTATAATAATAAAATTTGAGGGAAATAACTCCCCAAATTTACCCACTTCACTCTCCCCAAAGCCCCAGGAGTGTGTTTGTACAGCTTTTCTATTTAACATTCACTCAGGGAGATGTCAATATTTAATAGAATATTTAATAGAATGAGGAAAATCTAAGCAATGGTTAATAGTCACTTAGAGGTCAGTAAAAATAATATAATTTTCAAAGATGTACCATTTATAATCAAAATAGCTATGGGGTAGGTCAACTGCAATATTTCCTTATGTTAAGCCACAAAAAATATACAAAATTGAAATTATATTTGTCATGATATAAAACAATATACTACAAAAAGTTCCCTAATGTCTTTTTCTTTCTTAAAGTTAATGATTGTGATCCTTTGTCAAAAAAAAAAAAAAAAAAAAAGAATCAGTGCTCCTTTTCCTCATGTTAAATGAGTAAATTAATATTACTAATTTGGAAATCGTAAACTATGGCTTCCAGTAACTAGCATTTATTTTATTCATGAGAAAACAGTGGCATATTTAGCTTCTACTGAGGTATTGTACGAATAACTTAAGCAAAAAGGGGTGTCATATTATATTAAAATTGATTTTTTTGCTTCGTTTTTTTATTTGAACATCAGTTGTATGGAGTACTCATTTTAAAAAGGAAAATGGTATGAAAATAATTGTTTTGAAAGGAGAAAAAAGAGGTGTGAGCTTTCTTGAAAGTGTAAGGAAAGTAGTGTGATGGAAGTCATAGTGAAATCAGACTGGGAGTCAGAAAACCGGTTCTAGTGTCATCTCTGCTACTTAGTAGCCCTTTTCTTTTAGTCGATTCTAAACACTAAATATGCTTCCGCATGTGGATTTAAATGTGATTGATGGTCGCCAGTGACAAGCATAGGGGGATATTTCTTGCTAGGGTCAGTTCAGGTCATGATTCCTCTAAAGGCATATTATTGGATTATTTTACTGTGGGTCTACTTTATTAGGAGAAGACCCCGAAAGGGTTTTTTGTTTTGTTTTGTTTTGTTTTGTTTGGAGGGACGTAATACTAGGGAAAATTCTTTTTGTCACAGGTTCCCTCTCCCAGTGTCCCTAACTTGGAGGCCTCTTTAGGAGTCCCAGAGACTCTGAGAGGGTCACACTGTACCAGTTTTTGGCGTTTGTATAAAGCTGCGGGTGCGCTCTGTAGGAGGTTGCTATGACAATTTGCAAACAGTAGAGTGGATGAAACTCCGCAGGAGGTGGCTCCCTTCCGACTGGAGTCTGCACTAGTTCGGGCCTGCACAGTAGGTCTAGCCAGGAGCCAGAGATACTCGGGCGGGGCAGAGCATAATGGACCCCTGACCCCAAGAGAACTTCAGAAACTAGGCACCTCTCGAGAAGGAAGTGCATGGCATAACTCTGCCCCGTCATCCGGGATTTGTCGGGCTTTCCCACCCCACCTCCTCTCACAGTTGAAGTGGCAAAACCTGTGACCTTTGAACAGAGGCGCACTGTGTGCCACGCACGACGAGGCGCGGATGTGAGACGGGAAAGCAATTTTTTTTTTGGTCTTCAAGGAAAAGAGAGGTTGTATATGGCGAATAAAAAAGGCAGGGAAATTCTCCACGTGTCTTGGAAGGGAAGGGGGAAAGAGATGTGTCGGGTGGGGTGAGAGGAATTCGAGGTGTCGCTCCCTCACCGCAGAGCTGAAAGGAAGGTGTGTCTCTCCCAGTGGCCGCGCAGGGGAAAGGCTCGGAGTTGTAAGGAAATAGGAGATGTCTCTGATGTTTATTTTTGCCTAGCAACCCACAGCCAACTGCTTCCCCAGCTGCCGTCCACACGCGCCTCTCTGCCTCCCCTTGTCCTAGCGACTGGCGAGCGGTCACTTGGTGTCAGTAAACCGGGGAGGGTGTGTGGTGGAGGTGGGAGGGCAGCCCCCTCTTTCGCCCCTGCTCAGGGTCAACGAGCTCAGCGGCCGCCCCTCCCGGGACTTGACTCTCCGAGGTGACCCTCGCACAACTAAGTTACCTACATGATGAATTGGGGAGAGGGGAGTGGCTAAGTCGCTGGGACCAAGAATGGGGGGACGGGGACGCAGTACTGTCTGTGAGCAGCCATTCAGTTCGAAGAGCTGAAAATGCATTTATGTTTAGGGGTGCGCATGGCAGGGGAGGGGTCTCTGCGTCGCTTTCGGCCGGAGGGCAGCAGCGGTAGGTTGAGCTGTAGGGCAGAGAAGGGGCGCCGCGGGGCCGGGGAGGGGAAAAGGTCGCCGGAGTGGAGCCGAGGGGAGCAGTGCAGATGGCCGGAGGGGGCGGAGGAGGGCGAGCGGAGGCCGCCGAGTTTTCCGGGGAGCGGAGGGGCGGCTGCGCGCAAACCGGGGGACTGAGAGGAGCCGGGCGGGAGGTTGGGTGGGGGTGGGGTGTGCGTGGCCGGGGCCGGGGGAGCCAGGGGCGGGGCCTGCGGCGGCGGAGGAGGGCGGCGGAGGGCGGCGGAGGGCGGCGGGGGCGGGGCCGCGCGCCGGCGCCTGTGTGTGAGTGCGCGGGGGCGCGCGCGCGCGCGGGCCCGGGAGAGGCTCCCGAGCCAGGCGGTCTTCGGTCCTCGCAGCGCTTCCAGCTCCCCGCGCCCCTATGTGAGGGAGACGGGGAGGCCCGCGGCGCGCAGGGGAGGGCGAGGCATGTGCACGGGCCGGAGGGTGCTGCAGCCGCCCGAGGAAGAGGAGGACGGCGGCGAGGAGGAGAGCGGGGGGCTCGCGGCGGCGGGCCCGGGCCGAGGGGATGCAGTGGACTGTGTGTGTCTGGCTGTAGCAGACGCGAGGCGGCGACGAGGCGCCGGGGACCCGCGCGAGGGGCGGCCGGGAGGCGGCGGCGGCGGCCGCCAGAAGTAGCAGCAGGACCGGCGGCGGCGACGGCAGCCCTGAAATGCATTTTCCTCTCCAGCGGCCATGTTAACCAGGAAACCTTCGGCCGCCGCTCCCGCCGCCTACCCGACCGGTAAGGAGGCCGTGCCGCCGCGCCGCTTCCCCGGACCCCCGCCGGCCCTGGGCAGCCCCTGTGGCGCGGGCGGCCGCTGCCTGCGGGACCTCGAACAAAGTCGGCGGCGCGGCGCGGGGGAGCCCCCGGGCGGACGACGCGCCCCGGGCTCCATGCAGGGTTGTGCGCGGCCCCGAAGGCCCCTCCGCGGGGAGCCCTCGGCCCGAAGAGGCTTCTGCCTGCCGGGGGCCCGGGCGGGGACCGTCCAGGCCTGCCGCCCCGCCCTGCGCTGCCCGGGGCTTGGCGTGGCCGTGGCTCCCTGCTCAGCTGTCCAAACCCACCTCCCGGCTGCTGGCCGTCTGCAACGTGGGCCGCCTAGCCCCGGCGCGGCCCGGCTCCCCCGCCGGGTCGCGAACTCGCGCGCCAGGGCCGCACTTAACTTTGCAGCTGCCCGCGCCCCGCCCGTGGGTGTGCGCTGGGGAGCCGTGACCCGAACGCCCGTTTTTACTGCCCCGGTCTCTTCCTCCGTCTTTCTCTGGAAGAGGGTTGTCGCTGCCCAGCGGGGTTGGAGGGGGGGTCTGGGTGACTTTCTCCCCCCTGACCCTCTTTTGTCTCCTCCCGCACGTGGCTTCCAGGCCGAGGTGGGGACAGCGCCGTTCGTCAGCTTCAGGCTTCCCCGGGGCTCGGTGCAGGGGCCACCCGGAGCGGAGTGGGGACTGGCCCGCCCTCCCCCATCGCCCTGCCGCCTCTCCGGGCCAGCAACGCTGCCGCCGCAGCCCACACGGTGAGACCCAGCCCGCGGGCGGCCCGGGCGGTGGGGGCGGGAGGGGCCCCAGGCCGAAGCACCCGGACTTGGAGGGGTCTGACGCCGGGAGAAGAGGGGTCGAGATACAAGCAGCCCCACGCCTCGGGCCGATGGCCTCTCGTCGACGCCGCCCTGGTTAAGTTGGGCGAGCCCAAAGCTGCAGCCACAAAGGAAGATTCGTGGCGTGGGCCCCTTACTTCCCCTCCGGAGCTCGCCCACCCATGACCTCCTCTTCCTAGGAACTTCCTCCTTGCTGCTTTCCTTCTTTCCTCATTTTTCGTCCTTGCATCCCAGAGTTCCCTTCCCTGACCCGGTAAACATCTCTGTCCTTCCCCCACCTCCCCGTGGGTAGTGGGTATTTATAGAAACAGATATGTGTTAGGGGACAGCCAGACCGGCCTGCCCGGAAAATCGATCCCCCAAAGAGCCTCCCAGGCCTGGCTCCAGCCAGCAGGGAGCATCGCCAATTGTCCCCCGCGTGTGTAAGCATGTTTTATGAGTGCTACAGGTTTGAGCACAGCAGAAATTGTAATTAACATTAACAAAAATAAGGGCCGCCGCAGCAGTCAAAACAAGCCACCCCTGTAGGATTCTGCAGTTGGACATTATTCAAAAGGAAAGGGCAAGCGTTGCTTTGGAGGTGGGAAAGAAAAAGCACCTAACAGGTGCTGTGGTCTCTGGGAGGGGAGAGGCCAGCGTGGGACTGGTTGCTGGTGGCTGCGGAGACTGGCAAGCTGGATTCGACTAAAGCATGTACCTTTTCTCAGCTCCCAGGGATCACCCTTGGATGGTGATGGCCAGCCTGGAGGAGGTCTGCACTTGGAGGAGGTGATGGTTTGGAGGTCTTTTTTTCCCAATTGGATTTTCCACAGGAACAGCCTAAGATGGTTCTGTGTGAGGGAGGCTTGCTAGGGGTTGGTTTTATTTGCCAAGTGAAAGTTGAGTTCTTGAAGAAAAGGCCATCTCCGGTCTACAGGGGAGTAGCTCTGGGGACATATGTTATGGGGAAACTTGTTTGTCAGAGAACTGTGAGGGGATGTCTAGACTGTAGTTGCACCTGTTAGACTTGGAGAGATGTGTACAAGTTTCGTAGGAAAATGTTTTGTTGCTGTTACTATCTTCCCCCTCCCTCTGTCTGTCTCTCTATCCTGACACATCTGGTCCCAGGGGCTGGGAATTCATTGCACAGAAGTTAACTAACCTGTGTTGGACTGTGGATGGTATAGTAGGATGGATGATTCTGTATATTACTGTTAAGTGTTCTTGTCACAGTGATATTTAAGGGACTGCCATTGATTTTAGGGGTTTGGATTTTTTTTGTTTGGGATCATCTGACAATTTGGAAAATATAATACCCAGTTTTTTTCTATGTGTTGATGTAATCACATGACATGGTGTGAGCTGGAAAAAGAACTATTTGGTTTGCATGTGGATTCCAATTTTGTAAGGATGGGCTTTGCTTGATCAGAGCCTCTTTGCAATTGAAATACATGTAATGAAAGTAGATGAAACGACAAGTCTCCACTGGAGGGAGAGCCTGTGGTGCACCAGAAAAGGAAGGATGCGAATGTGCTTCTCAGTACTCCTCATAATGGAGGCCTGTATTTTGCTGTGGCATATGCCAGATTTACTTGTTTTTAACGTGTGTGTAAACTTCGGTATGCTGTTAATTATTAGATGCTTGACTTTGAAGGTGTGAATTTGGGTTTCGATGGTGGTTTAGTTTTGATTTTATTTCTATAACATAGCAGATTTCATAGTACAGGAAAGGTTACAAGGACCACAGAGTTTATCTGGTTCTATTCAATAGATAGATTTCAATTTATAGATGAGGAAACAGACTCAGACAAGGTAACTGGTTTCATCAAGATTCCCCAGCCAGTTCATATCAAGGCCAGAGTGAAAGCCTACATCCTCCTGCATCTAGTTTTAATATACTGATGGTGACTGCTAATTCTAGGAAATTGTACTAGCCTCATTATAAATGCAAGAACCTTTGTAGATCCATATTCCCATATGTGTCAGATTTTTATAAATTTTTAGTTATTATTTCCAGAGTAATTACACCTAGGAAGAACTTCTAGAATGAATGGGGGGCGGGAGGGCATTAAGGAGATAAAAATGATCTTGTCATAGGAGCTTGCCCACATTTTCTCTTACAGGTGATATAGTAGGCAGGTTAAATATATGATTATAAAGATTATAAACTTTGGAATTTATCTAGACCATTGCCCTTTTGTTTTATATCTCCATGTATAAGTTGTTTTACACTTTAGTTATTTCTGTTTGTGTGAGAGAGAGAAGTGTGCCCAATCACTGTCTTACTTCCTATTATTTTTCTATTAATGTTAATTGGTAGTTATTAATAGAAGTATTCTTAAATTCAAAAATATTAAAATATGTATAACTTTTGTAACTGTTTTACTATGTAAAACACTCTCCAGTTATCAGTTTTACCTTTATAAAATAATTCAAATTGAAATACACATTTTAAAAAATGGCAGTATTTTGAAGAAGAAAAAGTAGACATTTTTCTTTCTGACAGGGCCACACAGACTGTCAGAATGTTTGAGGAGGAGCTAAAATTCCAGTCTTTTTGGACTCAATTCTATTACCATAATACTATACAGCATTTCTAAGATGACTTCAGAAAAGTTTTTAAATGCCCAAGACTATTATCACAGTGAAATATCTGCTGTTTGCCGTTTTCTTATTGGAAGAAATGAAAACTACCAAACTGGTTAGACTATTGTTTTTATATAATATTTAATACCAAAGTACTTGATGATCAAAGAAGCCTTTGCAGGTCTCTCGATTCGAACCCATAAATTGTAGCTATTTTAACAATTGTATTCATTATGTTTTTATTTTTTGTTTTGTTTTGTTTTGTTTTTTTGAGACGGAGTCTCACTCTGTTGCCCAGGCTGGAGTGCAGTGGCTCCATCTCGGCTCACTGCAACCTCCGCCTCCGGGGTTCAAGCGATTCTCTTGCCTTAACCACCCAAGTAGCTGGGATTACAGGCGCCCGCCACCATGCCTGGCTAATTTTTGTATTTTTAGTAGAGATGGGGTTTCACCATGTTGGCCAGGTTGGTTATGAACTCCTGACCTCAAATGATCCACCTGCCTCAGCCTCCCAAAGTGCTGGGATTACAGGAGTGAGCCCCTGCGCCCGGCCTCAGTATGTATTTTTAAATATGACACACACTGTGCTATACATTGGCATATCGGAATAAGCCATGATCTCAGACTTCAAGAGGCTGAGCTGGAGGGAGAGGTTTTTAGTATCCTTAAGTTTATGATGTAGTCTTGACATATGTATTCTGGAAATGTTCTGGCATTTCTAGTCCCTCAGCACCCCCACCCTGCTCTCTGCCCCATTTTTGATAAGTCAGTTAATTGTGCTTTTGAGCTTGATTGTGATTTTAGAGTCCTGCAATGTTTGAGATTCAAAGTCTTCTTTTGCTAGAGCTTCTCGAATGAATCTCTAACATCTGGAAAGCTTTTAAGATTGCATGTGTTGCTTTTAGGTGTTTGGTTGATGTGTTTGTTGCAAGTGTTTTATACATGGTTTGATTGATGTGTCTGCTACAGGTACTTTATGCTTGGAGGTCCTTGGCCTCCAAGTCTGTGCGGATCCACTGCAAGCCTAATGTCTTGTGACTTAGGTCACCAGGGACGTTTCTCAATTCCCTGGGCCTTGACTTCATGTTTCCTTATGAAGGTACACAATGTAGTTCTCAGGAACAACTCCAAGAGAGGCAAGAGTTAACAAGGAGGATCTATTGGCATGTGTTCTTCTATCCCAAAGATATTTATTGAGGGCTTACTATATGCCTGGGTTTATGTTAATGAGGACTTGGAAACATAAGAGGGGACCCAGCCCTGGAATTGCTCACAGCCAGATGAGTACATCTGATGTTAAAACAATTGCAATAAAGAGAAATAAGTAAAAGGGTGGATCACCTAGGTATGAGAAAGGAGATTCCAAGAAATATCTGGAAAGGACAATAATAATGCTCTCATTGACTGACTACTAAGCACTTTACACATATTACCTTATTTAATCCCCCTAAAAGCCCTAATGAGGTAACTTTGTTACCTTCTTTTTGCAGACAAGGGCACTGAGGTTAACAGAGATGAAATAAGTTGCCCTGGGTCACACATTTAGTAAATGGTGGAGCTGGATCATTTAATGTGTGTCTAACTGAAAATCTACCATTATGAAACCTGACCTCACTAAAAGCAGAGGAGTGTAAAAGTGTGTGGTGTTTTTTGGGTCCTGGGCTATCTAGCTTTGTTCTCTTGGAGAGAAGAGTGACAGTAGTTGATGAGAATGGAAGGACTCCGATCATTTAGCCTCTACATTTTAGAGCCTTGTGTTCTTACTGGTAAGTTCTTGCATTAGCTATGGAAATAGGTTACAGCCACAGGCCTTGGGCAAAAGCAAGAGTGGTCTCAGGTTGAGACTTTTAAATGAGACTGTAGAAGCACTATGGAGAAGAGATTTGAGGAATTCTAGACTTAGAAGCAAGGGGGCATGTTACGATGCCGCCTCAGTTGTCCCAGTGAAAGACATCAGGAGAGTGAGATGAGGCAGTGTTGATGGAAAGGGCCTGGGATAGTAATGATGCATCTTCTTGGTGACTTGGGAAGGTGAGGGAGGTGTTGAGATTTTCCAGGCACACAGTGCTGAGGATTCATTCGCAGGTGGATAGCCTGAGTGACACATGGAGGGGAAGCCTTCTTTTTATCAAAAATGGAGGATTATGGAAGTGGGAAACTGGTTTGTTAGAAAAATCATGAGTTAAGTTTGAGTTGCTTATGGGAGAGGGAGCTGATCGATAGTTGGATATGTGTGTCTTCCACTCAGGAGATAGCACCTTGGCAGGTCTGAGCTCAGGGAACAAATGCGCAAACATCAGGCCATGGGCAGTTGCTGAAGCCCTGGCTGTGTTCAGGATCAGTTGCAGGGGGTTATGGGAGTAAGAAGCCAAGAGAATCGAGATTTGAACCCTGGGGAACTCTTGAATCCACCTAAGGTTAGGTAGTAGTTGATGCTGCAAAGGAGACCAAGAGAAGGCAGTTGGAGATATAGAAGATGGTCGTTTCTTGTCAGTCTCGTTAGTTTTAATTACTAAAACATTTGTGATCATGTATTAAATTATGCGAAACACAAAAATTGCTTGAAGTAAATTTCTGAGGCTTGGTTTTACTTTGCTGTGTTTTTAGAAATCTCTAAAGCCCCAAGGTTAATTTTGTCCTAATGAAGAGCTTTATGTTTTTATAGCATGTATACAGGTAATGTGGATTTTTCTGCTGAAATATCACCACTCCACTCTGAAGAAAATGATTCTATAGGAGAGAGATATTTTGATTCAGGCCCCTTTATTCTCTAGTGTTTGAAAGACCACAGTGGACAGGAGAGGGTGCAGAGAGCGAGGCTGGGGAAGAAAAGCATTGGACAAGCCTGTACCTCTTTTATATATGCCCAAGACTTGCCTGATTCATTTTTATGGACTGCCCTGCTTTTGGCATAGAACAAGGGTAAAATAACCTTTCTAGCTACTCTTATTGAATATAAGGTCACCTAGCATGGAGTATCATCTATGAGTGTGATAAAAAAAGCTCAGTTATAAGTCTAAGAAATGATATCCCTGAGCCTATGAAGTCACAGTGAGACAGGCCCCAAGTATTGTCTTCTGTTTTGTTTTAGTTAGAAGTGGGCAGAGAGGAAGCTCACACTCCACATAGTCATTGTGCATATTATGTATCCAATAAAGAAAATGTGAACGTCTTGGTCTGCTAGTAAGAAGGAGTTGGAATTTCATTTTGTAATCCAGGTGTTCCCAAATCATGTTTTGAATTACTGTGTTACATATACAGAGCCCTTCTGCTCTTTCAGTAGTATGTAAAGCCCCAAAGGTAGGATTTAAAAGGGGATAGTAGAAAAAATACTGATGGCAGTGGACTTCATCTAGTTAATTGTAAGTTCCTGGAGGGCAGGGACTCTGTCACTTTGGCAGCCAGCCTTCTGTTAATACCAGTTGACTGAATGAGGTGGATTGTGATGACAAGGTGGTGTAAGATTTCATACAAAAATCACCTACCAGGCTGCTTTAAGACTAGGGGTTGTCCAAGGTAGGAATTCCTAACTGGGAGAGGATCCTGGCTGCCAGTCCTCTCCTACCCCTTACCTCTCAGCAGCCATAATGCTTAAAGGAAATCCCAAGAAGATTCTCAGTAGAGGGCTGGGGTCCCTTGGTTCACACCATTGATAGAATTTAGACAGGAATGTTCAGGGATGGCATGCATACCTGAAACAGAGGTTGCTTCTTTGGATTCCTATTTGGAAATCTGAGTATCCCAGCAGCTCGTAGAAATGGACATCTTCAGAGAGCTGAGCCACTGACCCCTCCGGAGGAAGGCCAAACAGTGTGGTCGTTGCTTGGTTTGTTGGGCTGAATGCCTTAAATGGTTATTACAGTTAGTAAAGCCTGGAAACTTTTAAAAATAGGTCAGGGGTTCATAAGATACTATGGTACACATCTACATGGGAATCTTTCAAGTCTAAAAACACAGGGTTTTTGTTTTTGTCACTGGATCATGTGTGCACTTAGGTTTCATCAGATTTTCAAGGAAAGGGGAAATACTGGTGATGAAGTGTTTTCGGGATAGAGCTCTAGGTATTAGGGAAAGAGTAGTGAACAAGACAGACATGGTCCCTGTCTTCATGTTAATAAACTACTAGATGAAATATGAAAGGTGCTGTGATCTGGGGGTGGAGGAGCCAACAGAGAGTCTTATGTGTGCATGTTTTTTTCTGTATCCTGTTTCATTTTTGTATCAAATGTGGATTGAGTGGAACACCTATGATGTGCCAGGCCCTATACTAAGTGTTAGATATAGAATGATAAAGTTAAGGTCTCTGTCTCCGTGGGGAACCCTGAATATGTACAGCAAACCATCTTGTCTGTTAGGCATGGCATTTATGAGGTCCATTTTTCAGGATCACATGTTTTGTGGCTTTTACTCAAACCAAATGGGATTTTGTAAATGTGAGGTTCCGGAGGGGGTGTTGTTGGGGGTTACTTATACACCATTTGAACAGACACCACTTCTTTTCTATTTATATTTCCTGTCTGAATTCCAGATTGGCGGCAGTAAGCACACAATGAATGATCACCTGCATGTCGGCAGCCACGCTCACGGACAGATCCAGGTTCAACAGTTGTTTGAGGATAATAGTAACAAGCGGACAGTGCTCACGACACAACCAAATGGGCTTACAACAGTGGGCAAAACGGGCTTGCCAGTGGTGCCAGAGCGGCAGCTGGACAGCATTCATAGACGGCAGGGGAGCTCCACCTCTCTAAAGTCCATGGAAGGCATGGGGAAGGTGAAAGCCACCCCCATGACACCTGAACAAGCAATGAAGCAATACATGCAAAAACTCACAGCCTTCGAACACCATGAGATTTTCAGCTACCCTGAAATATATTTCTTGGGTCTAAATGCTAAGAAGCGCCAGGGCATGACAGGTGGGCCCAACAATGGTGGCTATGATGATGACCAGGGATCATATGTGCAGGTGCCCCACGATCACGTGGCTTACAGGTATGAGGTCCTCAAGGTCATTGGGAAGGGGAGCTTTGGGCAGGTGGTCAAGGCCTACGATCACAAAGTCCACCAGCACGTGGCCCTAAAGATGGTGCGGAATGAGAAGCGCTTCCACCGGCAAGCAGCGGAGGAGATCCGAATCCTGGAACACCTGCGGAAGCAGGACAAGGATAACACAATGAATGTCATCCATATGCTGGAGAATTTCACTTTCCGCAACCACATCTGCATGACGTTTGAGCTGCTGAGCATGAACCTCTATGAGCTCATCAAGAAGAATAAATTCCAGGGCTTCAGTCTGCCTTTGGTTCGCAAGTTTGCCCACTCGATTCTGCAGTGCTTGGATGCTTTGCACAAAAACAGAATAATTCACTGTGACCTTAAGCCCGAGAACATTTTGTTAAAGCAGCAGGGTAGAAGCGGTATTAAAGTAATTGATTTTGGCTCCAGTTGTTACGAGCATCAGCGTGTCTACACGTACATCCAGTCGCGTTTTTACCGGGCTCCAGAAGTGATCCTTGGGGCCAGGTATGGCATGCCCATTGATATGTGGAGCCTGGGCTGCATTTTAGCAGAGCTCCTGACGGGTTACCCCCTCTTGCCTGGGGAAGATGAAGGGGACCAGCTGGCCTGTATGATTGAACTGTTGGGCATGCCCTCACAGAAACTGCTGGATGCATCCAAACGAGCCAAAAATTTTGTGAGCTCCAAGGGTTATCCCCGTTACTGCACTGTCACGACTCTCTCAGATGGCTCTGTGGTCCTCAACGGAGGCCGTTCCCGGAGGGGGAAACTGAGGGGCCCACCGGAGAGCAGAGAGTGGGGGAATGCGCTGAAGGGGTGTGATGATCCCCTTTTCCTTGACTTCTTAAAACAGTGTTTAGAGTGGGATCCTGCAGTGCGCATGACCCCAGGCCAGGCTTTGCGGCACCCCTGGCTGAGGAGGCGGTTGCCAAAGCCTCCCACCGGGGAGAAAACGTCAGTGAAAAGGATAACTGAGAGCACCGGTGCTATCACATCTATATCCAAGTTACCTCCACCTTCCAGCTCAGCTTCCAAACTGAGGACTAATTTGGCGCAGATGACAGATGCCAATGGGAATATTCAGCAGAGGACAGTGTTGCCAAAACTTGTTAGCTGAGCTCACGTCCCCTGATGCTGGTAACCTGAAAGATACGACATTGCTGAGCCTTACTGGGTTGAAAAGGAGTAGCTCAGACCTGTTTTTATTTGCTCAATAACTCTACTCATTTGTATCTTTTCAGCACTTAATTTTAATGTAAGAAAGTTGTTCATTTTGTTTTTATAAAATACATGAGGACAATGCTTTAAGTTTTTATACTTTCAGAAACTTTTTGTGTTCTAAAAGTACAATGAGCCTTACTGTATTTAGTGTGGCAGAATAATAACATCAGTGGCAGGCCACTGATTACTTCATGACTGCCACGCATTTACAGATTGGTGTCAAAGACATTCACTATGTTTTTATGGTTCATGTTATATCCTCCCCAGGGTGACAGCCCCTTAAGGCCCTCCTTTTCCCTCCATGCTCCAGGTCCATGCACAGGTGTAGCATGTCCTGCTTCCGTTTTTCATAAATTAATCTGGGTGTTGGGGGTAGTGGGAGGAGAACGGTCAGAATGAAAGTGACATTCTAAGAAAAACTGTACCTTAGAGATTTTCCTCTAGTGCTCAAACAAATACAAAATAAGATCCCCAAGGTTTAAACTGCCCAGTTAGCATTCTGACATTCTAAAAGCCGGCAAAGCAGCTTTTAGTGGATAAATGGAAATGGAGACGTGTGTGTTCCTCCAAATTTTCTAGCATGATCGGTGAGCTGTTTTGTAAAGAAGCCTCATATTACAGAGTTGCTTTTGCACCTAAATTTAGAATTGTATTCCGTGAACTGTTCCTCCCTTTTCTCTGCTTTTCTCCTCTCTGTTCCTCTTTTAATACCACACATCTGTTGCTTGCATTTAGTTTGTCTTCTTCCTTCAACTGTGTATCCCAGACTGTTAATACAGAAAAGAGACATTTCAGCTGTGATTATGACCATTGTTTCATATTCCAATTAAAAAAAGAACAGCAGCCTAGCTACTTAAGGTGGGGATTTCCATAGTTCCAAAGAAGATTTAGCAGATTAGAGTGAGTTCACACTTTTCAGGTGCCACTGTAAGGTTCTCTCAGCCTGGGAAACTATCAACTCTTTCTTTAAAAAGAAAGAGGGTTGAAAATCCTCTGGACGAACAGAAGTCACTTTGGCTGTTCAGTAAGGCCAATGTTAACAACACGTTTAGAGGAGGAAAAGTTCAACCTCAAGTTAAATGGTTTGACTTATTCTTCGTATCATTAGAAGAACCCCAGAGATAGCATTCCTCTATTTTATTTTACTTTCTTTTGGATTGCACTGATTGTTTTTGTGGGAATGACACTTTATCTGGCAAAGTAACTGAGAGTTTGGTAAAAGAATATTTTCTTCTCTGAATAATAATTATTTTCACAGTGAAAATTTCAGTATTTTATCACTAATGTATGAGCAATGATCTATATCAATTTCAAGGCACGTGAAAAAAGTTTTTTAGTATGTGCAATTTAATATAGAAAGATTTCTGCCTGTTTGGACAATAGGTTTTGGGTAGTACAGATTAGGATAAGTAAGCTTATATATGCACAGAGATTATTGTATTACCTGTAAATTGATTTACAAGTACTTAAAAGCATGGTCCCCAGTGAGGCCAAGAAAGTTTCCGGTTAAGTTCTTTAATAATAATCCTACAGTTTATCTTAAGAAAAAAAAAAGGTTTGAAAAAAACACTTTAATTTAGGCTTCGTTGGTTGATGGTGGAAAAAAAATGCTCAGGAAATATTTCAGATATTTGCCAAAAAACCAGTAATAAGGTTAGCTTATTAAAATAGTGATGTTTGCTTTACTATTTAAGGTGTCACTGATAAATTAATTTGTACTTCTGTCTGTGTTTAGAAATTATAGCTTCTTTTCCCTTAGTCAAATTTTTTAGCATATTATACACATTTCTGTGTAATCTGTGGAAGTGCAATAATATGTTAGTAAGTTACATTTTAAATAATGCTCATGTGACAATACTCCCAATCAATGGCTTATAGAATATAAAGATCTGTATATTAGATTTTGGCTTAAAGGCATGAGAAGTATAAGACTTGGTTTGGTGGCTTTGTAAGACCACCAGCCTCTTAATGATGGTTAGCTTCTTTAGGTCATTAAATCAATAAAAACATATAATGCTGTTTTCCTCTTCTAATGCTCCTCTTCCATTTCCAGTTATCTTCACATTTACATTTAAATATACAAACCTGAGCCTGCCGTTATTAATTTCCCTATAAAATGATGATACATGTGAAAATTTATAAATGGACTAATACTGCTTATCTTTCCCCCACCGCACAAAACTGGTTCTTAAGATGCCAGCAATGAATTTGAGACTATCTTTATTTATAAATGGAAACCGGAAACTTTTATACCAAGCTATAATAATGTGCAGCACTGTAGGGCTTTTTTTTTTCCCCTCCAAATACAGTGAAATTTTTTTATTCACAAGAGCTGCCACATTTCAGCATTTAGTGATAGAGCTGCTTTAATAAAATTCTAGTTTGATTGTCATGTCAAAAAAAGAAAAATGTTGCATCTTTGTGATTTTAAAACATAAATTAATGAAGGCTCTGATAGGCTATTAGGAGTTGGCTTGGAAACAGTTTTTGGTCTCACAGGTTACCATTGTCTGGGGCTGTCTGAGCTGTTTTCAGATTTAGGAATAGCACAGTGTTGTCTTGTCTTTGGCAGTCTCATTTGGCTCTGTTTCTTGCACCACCAGCGTGTTCATTACCACTTAAATATATTGCTACAGCAGTGGAACAACAGTGGTGCAAGACACTGTAGATTAACGGTAGAGGAGAAATTGTGCCCTTAGTGTTAACAATGTGCCTTTTGTTCTGAATGCCATGTTGTAGGGCATGCATTTTTTGGCCTCTTTAACTCTTTGAATTCTAGTCAGTAAGAATGGAACCCATCTCTGCAAAGATACATCTGTCTTAAATATCTAGTTACAGGCCTTAATAGAAACCATAAGGCATGACTCATCTTCAGGCACTGAAAAAAGATAACCATCAGGTAGTGTTACACAAGGACTTCCTATGTTTAAGGGGTTAAAGATGGTCTTTGTTGTATCTTAACATCAGACTGATTTTTACATTTTTTTTTTTGTTATGCTAACACTAGACAAAAATCAACTGTATTTGTAAAAATTTACCTCAAACCATTTAATTTTATAGTGTGATTAATCCCAGGGCATTTGGTATGAACCAAAGTGCATTCCTTTTATATGTGCCTGGCTCTAGTAAGGATGGCCAGGGATTTTTACAATTTGGGTGCAAGGCACTTAAGCCACTTTTAAACTTAATGGGTGGTTTGGGGTCGTGTTAAATGACTCCATCAGAATGTTAGAAAACACTTTAGGCATCAGTAGCATTGGGCCATATTGGAATCCTAAAGTGTGAATTATTTTAAGGAGAGCATTCATTTTTGTAATTTTTTTCATCAAAAATATTTCTGGTAAGCAGAAGACTTTTTAAAAAAAAACTGATCTGGTCTCGGTAAAGGTTTTAATATTGCCCAACATAATGCTGTAATAGCATTTAAAAAAGTATTTGTGAACTCTTTGTTTCTTAGGGGCTTGTACATCTCTCTGCTGTGGACATACATAAAATTAATTGTAATTATACTCAGCTCAACTGCTACAGTTATGTCTAGGCAGTGGCTTGGGTTTTTATCGAGCAACAACTTAGACACGTGACTGTAATATGCTGCAACTGTGTGTACTGAAAATATGTGAAAATGGTTGAATGTGGACTGTGTATATATGTATGTAAAAATTTCTGTGAGATGCTGCTGTCGCCACTTAACATTAAATATGTTCTAGTGGATTTTAATCCTAGTGGCCAGTTCTATGATACTGTATGTATTATACAGCTGATGACAGGAGTAAGACTGTTTAGTGAATATTTGTTAAATTTTATTGTTGTGGCCAGAGATAATTTCAGAATAAAATTTTAATGTCCTACCTTACTTCTCTCCCCTTTCTAACTGTAATTTAACTCCTGATCTATTTCTGGTATTATCCTTTGTCAATTAGCCTGGAGAGGGTTTAGAATGCAAAATGGATAGCTCTATATCAGGGTCTTGAGAAGTTAAAATAATTCATTCTACTAGTTTGTTCATAGCAATACTTTATTAGTTCAATATAAGTATGCAGAGTCCAAGTGGAAAAACAAAGGTTTTAGTAAGTAGTTCTTGCTTTTCCCAGGATATTCTATTCCTTCACCTGTCAGATATTTATGTTAACTTTTTTATATATAGCCTCTGCTGTGTTCTTTATTATGCTAGAGCTTCATATCTTCTTTTATTTTAACCTTCACGATGATAGTTAAGCTGGGGGAGCAGAACCTGTCAATTATTCCCCACCAGTCTTCATTCTTTTCTCTGCACAAGTTCTGGTAAATTATTCTAATGTGCTCTAACCAGTTCCACCCAGTGTTTTTTAATGCTTATGAGTTTGCAGTTTTTGTACTTGGTGGTCTCTATGGTTCACATTTTTTTTGTGTTGTAGTGTCTCATGCCTCGGTTGGCTCAGAAAATAAGGCCTAGGAACTGCAATTAGCTCATGATTTGTCAAGTTCAGTTAATACCAAGCTAAGAGTTTACTTACAGATGACAGCAAGCAGATGCTCTAGTAATTCGTCAGACATTGCAGGGATATTGTGTAGTCAAATATTACCCTCTTGTGGAAAGAACTACCTCACATTATTATTTATTTCCCTTCTGTTACCAACAGCCAAGGAATTACTTAGTGTGGCTCCCTGCATCAATACTGGGATATGCTTAAACAAGGGAATGCCATAAGAGTTCCCAATTGCCTCGTCATAGCCTGGGCCATAGATTTTTGTTACTGCTAATCTTGCTTCTTAAAGTTCACACCCAGTGCAAAAAACCCAACCAGCAAACTAACCCCAAAATCCAATATATTTAGAAGTGTAAGTGTTAAGAGATGTGCATTATGTACAAAATTGAAAATTGGTGCTAAAGTGGCAATGTCAATTTAAAATTTCTTGTCCAGATCTGACTGACTGACTGACTCAGGAGATTATAGTTCCTACTCATTCTCTTTCCTTTTATCAGATCTTTCAAAAGCGCTTTTTAAAATTGATCAATGTGCTATTCTGTTTGAGTCTCTACAGTCCTATCCCTTTTGGAATGAACAGCTACACAAATAAATATTCTTGGAACTTCGAAGTTGTCTTCAAACAAGCTCTAGGAAATGTCCCTATTTGACATTAGTGTTGGTCTGTTAGAAGGGGAAATTGATTTGACTGCTTCATGTTTTGAAAAGAGCATTAAGAGGGATTTGAGGAAGGTATATGTGGCTTTCTTTTTTTCTTAAGTTTGAATTACACTTCATTTCCTTTGGGTTATTAGGCAGATAAACGCTTGTCATTAGTAATACTTAGCACTGTCCAAAATGAAAAATGACTGCCAGTGTGTTGCACATACATAAGAAAATTACATCTTACTGCGAAGTCTTTGGTTTGTTTCCTTATTTGGTTTGACTTTGACTTACTATTTTGCTATGGTCATATCCTTAATATCTGCGGTACATTTCATATATATATATGGGGTGGGAGCATAATTGCCATTCCCATGTGTCTCAAGGAAGCTTAATGAGGAAACTAATGAGTTAATATTAACTCTTCTGAAGAAAGCTGACATTTTAGGAGTATTAAGTCATCTGTCGTTAAGGAGCAGCAAGAATATATTATGATTGTATCACATGTTCCAGAAGAGCATTACCCCTTACATAGAAAGCTCCTTAGAGATTTCATGGTGTTGGATGAACATCAGTTTATCCTTATACATCGCTATGAGCTATAATTATCCTCATTTGATACTTGAGGAAACTGAAGTGACTTGCTCCAAAGTGACTACAAAAACATTGCAGTTTGAGGCTTAGGTTGTAATCAGGTAATTTTGGTCTTGGACAGTAAGGGAAAATCCATAATACATAAAACACAAAAGTTTAGAAAGGGGAGGAAGTTGAGCTAGCAATGGGCATTTCTATTATTTAAGGTACATATCAGTTTCCAGGAATATTTTTCAAATGGGACAAACTAAAAAGTTGAGGACTAGAGCATCGTAGTGTCTAAGTGCACCTAATAACTTAATGCATGTGCACACACCCTCAGTTAATTTGTAAGAGAGTGACTTCTCATTGTTATTTGTGGAGAGGCTAATTATAGTAGCTTCATTCTTTATTTTCTGTGTTGTTAAAGTTTTTTTTACATTTGAAAGTATGAAAATACTATTTTTGACACTTTACTGATTCTCAGGGATTAAAAGTTAAATTTTACTGACTGTAGCAGCAGGTAAATCTCTTAAATTTACTCAGGTTTCCTATCCTTTGCCTCCATATTTAAGAAAATATAGAATGCCTGCCAGGGAAATATATAAAAATAAAAATTTCAAATACAATTTTAAAATACCAATTTGTAAATAAACCAATTTTACAAACTAAAATATTGTGTCTTTCCTTGCTTTTTATCCCAATTTATCTCCCCTCCTAAGTTTGAGGAGTTTTATATATTAAGGCTATTTCTTCATTTGTAAAAATGAAGTATGCTATTTGCAAAGCAAAAGACCATGAAAAGCCCCAAATCATTTAGGTAAAGCTTACTGAATTGTTTTCAATTGTTTTGGGAGAAATGTAACTAATTATAAGCAATTTATGTGGACCAGCAGCAAATAAATGTATGAGTAAATGTGGGCGAATTTGTCATCTTTTTATCTGAAGAGGAATACCCTACTTAATTTCCCTTGTCTGTAAAATTGAGTTTATCAGAATTTTGGCTAGGGTAGCTTTAAATATATATATAAAAAAATGCAGATGGCATTTATTTGTCAAATATTTATTAAATAAGCCTCCTACAGCCCAGAATCTTGTAGGCACTAGGGATATATAATGCTGAACAAAACACACAGTGCCTTTTTTAGGGAGTTTTTAGACTGGTTGGGAAGGCAGACATTATATGGGTAATTATATGAACAAATACATATTTTATACAACAAATACTTTGCATAGGTACAAAGTAAGTGCTGTGAAGAAAAAGCATGTTGTGCTGAGTGTGTGTGCAATGTTATGTTGTATGGATCAAAGATGGCTTCCCCAGGAAACAAATAGCTTTTGAGCTGAGGAACAAAGAGCATGAATAGAGACCCTGTAGCTAGCTAGAGGAAATAAGGTGAACAACTGAAGGCAGGGCCACGTGGCCAGAGCCCAGAGAATGAGAGAATTTGGTGTGAAACGAAGGTGATGAGGTGGTTGGGAACCAGAACATGCCAAGCCCTGTAGGTGCTATTAAGGATTTTGGTCCTTACCCTATAAGTAAGGAAGCCACCAAGAGATTTTTGAGGAGGAAATGCCATGAGCAGATTGGCTCTTCCTGGCTGTCTTTATAGGAAAGTACTGAGAAGGATGAGTAGATGAAGGAAGCCCAGCTGGAAGTGTTTGCAAGATATGGCAGACTGGCCCACAGGATGGGGATGGACATTTAAAGAAAATGGATTTGAGGGCTCATAAGGATACAGAAAAACAGATGCTCTCTGATTTACAATAGGTCAACTTAAAATGTTTTGAGTTTGTGATGGGTTTATCTGGTATTGAATGCACTTTCAGTTTACAACATTTTCAACTTCGGATGGGTTTATCAGGAAGTAGCCCTTTCGTAAGTCCAGGCCCATCTTCATTAAGGTAGAAATAACAGTGTTGTCTCTTTGTGTCTGAAAAGTTGTTGTTGCTATTTGTGTCTGGTTTGCTACATTGCATCAAAAGGAATCACAGTATCTTATTTGTTTAAGAAAAGAAAGGGTTGCAAATTAATGCCTTTGGTTACAAAGTATGAAGCACTGGTATACTATCTTTTGCTGAAGATTTGAAGCCTTTGAGTAGAATCTTGTTTATTAATTCATTCAAATTCTTTTCAGGAAATTTTAAATTTTAAAAAGATTATAAAAATGGGGTGGGGGGATTTTACATATTAAGTTTTTATATTAAGACTAAAATGAATGAAGGGAAGAAGGGAGGGAGGGGGAGAGGGAGGCAACTAGATTCGTGAGAAAGAAAAACAGACTAGGAGGTCAGCAAAGGCCGCTGTGGCCTAGTGGCTGAATGTGGTGTTCTGAAGGAGGAAGGAGCTCAAGAGCAAGCAAGGCAAACTCCCTCTCCCCCTCCCTGCCTTTCTTCTTCCCTTCCTTTCATAGAAATTAAACTTTTACTCTCTAAGATGGTATATTTGGATTTGGCATATTTGAGTTTACCAAAACAAAAAAAAAATTATAAAAAGTGAAAGAGGAGAAGGAGGAGATCAATCTCTGCCTTTGAGGACATTATGTTTAATTAGGAAGACAAGATTAGACAGAAAATATTAAGTTTAGAACATTGAAAGATGAAATTCAGAATAAGTGCAGGTCATTTGTGTTGCTCTTGGATAATAATAGCTTTCAGAAGGTGGGTCTCCAGCCAGGTCTTGATGGAATTCAGATTGAGAGAGAGAAAAAGGATATTCTAGGAGAAGCAAATTGCTTTAACTGAGGGATGTCATGAATCATTCATTCGTATGTCATCCAGTATTTACTGAGCACCTACGTGTATAATTTTTGGCCTAATGCAAAGGATGGGCAAAGAGACTGGGTTTGTGGCAGGGTGAAGAAGGGAGAATAATTTCTTCGGAAGGTAGGCCTTGTCCTGTGGTTTTTCTCAAATGTGCCATGTTGTTGTAGCCACAACACATGTGCTGTCTCTGTCTAGAGTGCATTTGCCAATCTCTGCCTCATCCTGTGAGACTCAACCCAGACCAGATGTCACTGCCCCTACAAAGTCCTCTTTAAGCTGAGGTTGAGCAAGATCACCCTTACAAAAAGCTAACACTGGCAATCTCTCTGCTAACTGCAAGGTGAGTAGAACTGAGTTGAGAAGGCAGCGGAATCCTCTCCCCTGTTTCCCTCCATCCTTCCCATTGGGCACACACTGGCAAAAAAAAAAAAAAAAAGGAAAAACAAAAAGCAAGTGATGTCTGAAGATACCATGTTAGTAAGGGAGGTACTTGTTAACCAGACAATCATAAAATGTTTATAGTTTGTAAGCAGTGCCCAGCATGAGAAGAAGCAGCTAGATTCGTGAGAAAGAATAACAGACTGGGAGGTCAGCAAAGGCCGCTCTGGCATAGTGGCGTGGATGTGGTGTTCTGAAGGAGGAAGGAGCTGAAGAGCAGGCCAGAGCACGGGGTGGAGGCTTGCAAGTCTGGAGTTTGGTGAGCCAGGGGAAAGCTCGTGCAGGATAAGGAGGGACAGAAATGCAATGCCGGACCTTGGAGAAGGCCACACAGACCATTTGGAGGAGCTGGGAATTTATTCTGATTACACCAGGAAGCCATTGATGCATGTACAATAAATTAAAAAACAAACAAACAAAATCAATCATTCTGGTTTCCTATGGAGAAAAACTGGAGGGGAGCCATATGGAGATGGTGCCACTCTATGAGACAGAGGACTTCTAACCATCTGGGAGGAGTTGAGAGAGATCATTTGATGGAAGAATGGTCCTCCACCGGAAGTTCTGTTTAAGAAGTGAAGTGAGGTGGGGATAAGGCTACGCAGGATTCTGAGGATACCATTTGTGTTGCTATTTTTGTAATTGAAATAATGTAGGCTGAAAAAAAGTGTTTTTACAGTGTGACTATATAAAAATTACAGATGCAATGTAATTAATCTATAAAGGACATTTAAAATCAGTAAGAAAAATGCTAATATTCCAGTGGAAAAAAGAGACAATAATACCTTCAAAAAATTTACATGAGCAACATAAATGGACCAAAAAAATTATAAATTATAAATCAAAGTAATAAAAATTAAAGCCATGAGTTTATTTTTAACCCACAAAATATCAACAACTAATTAAACAACCATGTTTATTGCTAGCAAGGGTGTGGAGTGATATAAAGCACTCGTTTGATGCTGCTGGGGCATAATTAGCAGAGCCTTTCTGGAGGGCACTTGGTAATCTGTACCAAGAGCTTTAGAAATGCTCATTCATTTTTACCTGTTGATTCTACTTCCAGAAATTGGTATCAGAATCCATGATGTAAACAAAGAGTTATGTACAAGAATAATCATATCTACTAGCACAAACTTAGAAAAAAACCTTGTATCTATTAACAGAGGATTGCTTAATAAATTATATCAATTATGAACAACATGTTTACAGTGTAATATTAAAGAAAAAAAGGGGGGGCACACAAGTGAATGTCCTCCCTACCAAAGCAGGCAAAGGCAGAGGCAGAGATGGCATTGGGAAAAGAATTAGAAAGAAATACAGCAATGTATTAACAGGTAGCTGATACTAATTTTAATTTTCTTATATATTTTTCATCAGTTTTCACAATGACCATATTTTAAAAATATATTTAAAAACTCAATACATTATTATAAAGAAAAACATTTGTAAGGAATGAATAAAACCAAAAGAAAACTGCTATGGACCAAGTAAACAGAGCACTTTAATAATAGGGAGGAAATTTGCTTCCTGGCCTATTGAACCATGTGAACCAGTTCCTACATTTGCCAGGTACTTTCTCACTTCTGGTTTCCACCAACTGGAATATGGCCCTCTCCTTGGCCTGGCTCCCTCCTGCTGTCCCCATGTCTCAAGTAGCTGTGCTTCCTCCCTCTGCCCTGCCTGTCCCCCTCACTCAGCCTTCATCAGATGAACTGAGAGGATCCTGCCATCTCCCATGTTCATCTCAGTGACTACTTTCATAGACCTTAGAATTGAGTGGTCAGGCTGGTTTAATTATCACACTTTGGGTTCCTTGAGGGCCAGGGACTGTCTTTCTTGCTGACATAAATGGACGATCCCCAGGGACTGACATAAAGTTTGGGACAAAACAGGGCCTCAGTAAAAGTTTGTGAGTGAGTAAATTGCTTGGGGAGGGTGGTTCAAGAGAGATGTGCACAAAGGAAGGCATCTTTGAGATGGCTTTGAGAAGGAGTTTTGGAGAGAGTGCAGGAAATGGAATGTATTACCCAGTGCCTGGAGGCTGGTGGTGAGGAAATGGTGTGGTGGGTACAGGCCCGCTCATGAACGTCGGCCGTGAATGTGGGGAGATGGAGAGAAAGATGATGAGCAAAGGTGGAGCAAATGAGTATTTTTTCCAGGTAGGCAAAAGTAATCAGTCTAGTACTTTCTTCTACTTAAACTCTCCACTGACCTCTCATCACACTAAGGATAACACGGGTAATTTCCTTGACATGTCCTTCAAAGCCCTTTGCGATTGGGCTCCTGCTTCTTTCCAACGTCATTTGGTTCCATTCTTCCCTGGCTCAGTGCATTCCAGCCACATCTGTTTTCTGTGTGTTTCCTGAATGTCTGTCTCATTCCTGCCTCAGGACATTAGTACTTCCTGCTCCCTCTGCTGGAACCCCTCTGCGCTCTCTCCTTGTGTGGTTGGTGTCTTACTGTTTATCACTTAGATCTGACACTATCTGCTTAGATAGTACTTCCTTGGCCACTCTACCAGTGCCCATTTCCCCCACCCCTAGTCCTTGTCTGTCATGTTACCCTGTTTATTTTTTTTTTAAGTGTCTTAAAAAAGACACTGATCAGTGTCTGGAAAAAACTTATTTATCTGTTTAATGATTGTTTATTGTCTGTCTCCCTCAATAAGTGTAAGTTACATTATGCTAGTTCTTGTTACCTCTGTATTTCCTATTGCCTTAAACAGCACTGGCATGCAGTAGGCATTCCACAACTGTTTGTTATTGAATATAAAGGCTTATGTGTGTTGGAGGAAGTAAAGAAGAAGACAGTGGAGAGGGAGAAATTAGAAATGTTATATGCCAGGAAGGCAAACAGGTATCATTTCTAGTGCCAACCTTGAATGCTTGGTAGTGGCTGCCTAGAACCCTGCCTTAGGATTATGCAGTTTCCTCAGGGTTCAGCAGAAAACAATGCTATAATTGATTAACAATGTCTTATTGCTAATTAGCAAATTCCATAGGCATAGGAAGGGGCAGTTTAGTGGTTGAATAATAGACTTCTATTTCAGTGTGCATTGCTTCAATTCTTGTCTTGACACATGGACATTGTGTTCAGGATATGGCTGAGACTAGATCTCAGTTAATGTATAGGTGGTTGGGTTTTTCCTTTACAAACCTGTATAATATGAAGAGCACAGATGCTTTTGTATCTTATGATGATGATGATGATGATGATGATGATTATTATTATTATTGAGATGGAGTCTCGCTCTGTCACCCATTCTGGAGTGCAGTGGCAAGACCTCGGCTCACTGCAACCTCCACCTCCCGAGTTTAAGCGATTCTCCTGGCTCAGCCTCCCAAGTAGCTTGGACTATAAGCATGTGGCAACACGTCCGGCTGATTTTTGTATTTTTAATAGAGACGGAGTTTCACCATGTTGGCAAGGCTGGTCTCAAACTCTTGACCTCAAGTGATCCACCTGCCTCGGCCTCCCAAAGTACTGGGATTATAGGCATGAGCTATCACACTCGGCCATAGTATAATTTACTAATTTGTTCTTTAATGTGATATTTGTCCATATGTGTGTATGCTTTCAGTGGTATGGGAAAAGGACAGAAAGTATTTCTTAATCATCTTAGTCTCCTTTCTTTTACACTTTCAGTGCTTGATCTTTTGGGTGATATCAGAATGGTAGCTACTTCTGGGTAAACATCATTAACAAGCCTCTGGCCAGCAGTATGAGGTGGCCTCCCTGGGATGACAAGGTAGAAGGGAGCTGCAGTTGAGTTGTTTTCCTGTTTCAGATACTCCCTATCTCCTTTTAGGTTTGGAATCTGCAAGTCTCTTACCCTCTAGGCTAATTATTTCCTTTTGAGAGCAGTGAGGCCTTTTATCAAGATGGCTACATTCTTGTGTGTCCTGACGCACAAATGATGAGTAATGGGCTGATTAGCCCAGTGACCTTCATGAATGATAAAAAGGGAACATAAAGATGAGAGGTTTTTCCCACTCTGGGAATCAGCTTCTCTCTGGACTTTTTTCAAGACATGCTCCCTTACAATAAATAGTACATTGTGCTTATTTCTTGTCTGATCCATGCATCCTGATATTTTGAAATGAGAATTTTAAAACCAAGGATGGAGTACTTGACCCCCAGGCCCCTGACCAGGATCTGCTTAGCACACACTATTTAATAGTGTTCAGATTAACTTCTGGGCACCTGTGAGCCATCACAGTGCTGCTATTTTGATAATCCCATGGTTTAGAGGCCCTGACACCATGGCCACTTCCACCTTTTACTCTGAGTAAGCGCTCATGTTGCTATTCTGTGAACTAGTGCCAGAGAGGAAGGTTGGTTCTCTGTTTGGAAGTGGCCCAAGCTTCTATTATAACCACTTTGGGAAAAAAGGCAAAAGAGCAGCTGTCCTACACAGTGTCTTTCTCCTCCTCCTGCTCACCCAGTCTGAGCTCAGACTTACCATGATTCCCTCATTTGACCTCGAGCATATCACCATCAGGGGTTTGCAATTCAAAGTACAGCATCACAGCAGACAGAACAATGGCTTGGCCAAAGATGTCCATGTCCTTATCCTCAGAACATGTGAACAGGTTAGGTTGCATGATGTTTTGACTGCATTGTGTTTTCCCAGAATTCATATGTTGAAGCCTAACCCCCAATGTGTCTGTATTTGGAGATAGGGCCTTTAGGGAAGTAATTAAGGTTAAATGAGGTTGTAAGGATGCTGTTTGTATTAGTCCATTTTCACACTGCTGATAAAGACATACCCAAGACTGGGAAGAAAAGAGGTTTAATGGACTTATAGATGCACATGGCTGGGGAGGCCTCGCAATCATGGAGGAAGGCAAGGAGTAGCAAGTCACATCTTATGTGGATGGCAGCAGGCAGACAGAGGGAGCTTGTGCAGGGAACTCCTCTTTTTAAAACCATCAGATCTCATGAGGCTTATTCACTGTCACGAGAACAGCATGAGAAAGACTTGCCCCCATGATTCAACTACCTCCCACCACATCCCTCCCACAACTCATGGGAATTCAAGATGAGATTTAGGTGGAGACACAGCCAAACAATATCATCCCACTCCTGACCCCTCCCAAATTTCATGTCCTCACACTTCAAAACAATCATGCCTTCCCAACAGTCCCCCAAAGCCTTAACTCATTTCAGCGTTAACTCAAAAGTCAACAGTCCAAAGTCTCATCTGAGACAAGTCAAGTCCCTTCTGCTTATGAGCCTGTAAAATCAAAAGCAAGTTAGTTACTTCCTAGATACAATGGGAGTACAGGCATTGGGTAAATATAGCCATTCCAAATGGGAGAAATTGGCCAAAACAAAGGGCCTACAGGCCCCATGCAAGTTTGAAATCCAGCAGGGCAGTCAAATCTTAAAGCTCCAAAATGATCTCCTTTGACTCCATGTCTCACATCCAGGTCATGCTGATGCAATAGGTGGGTTCCATGGTGTTGGGCAGCTCTGCCTCTGTGGCTTTGCAGGGTACAGCCTCCCTCCTGGCTGCCTTCACTGGCTGGCATTGAGTGTCTGTGGCTTTTTTCAGGTACACAGTGCAAGCTGTCAGTGGATCTACCATTCTGGGGTCTGGAGGACAGTGACCCTCTTCTCACAGCTCCACTAGGCGGTGCCACAGTAGGTACTCTGCGTGGGGGCTCCCACCCTACATCTCCCTTCCACATGCCCTAGCAGAGGTTCTCCATGAGGGCCCTGCCCCTGCAGCAAACTTCTGCCTGGACATCTCCAGGTATTTCCATACATCTCCTGAAATCTAGACACAGGTTCCCAAACCTCAATTCTTGACTTTTGTGCACTCGCAGGCTGAACACCACGTGGAAGCCACAAAGGCTTGAGGCTTGCACCCTCTGAAGCCATAGCCTGAGCTCTACATTGGCCCCTTTCAGCCATGGCTGGGACACAGGGCACCAAATCCCTAGGCTGCACACAGCATGGGGACCCTGGGGCCAGCCCACGAAACCACTTTTTCCTCCTAGGCCTCCAGGCCTGTGATGGGAGGGGCTGCTGTGAAGACCTCTGACATGCCCTGGAGATATTTTCCCCATTGTCTTGATGATTAACATATGCCTCCTCGTTGCTTATGCAAATGTCTGCAGCCAGCTTGAATTTCTCCTCTGTAAATGGGATTTTCTTTTCTATTGCATTGTCAGACTGCAAATTTTCCAAACTTTTATGCTCTGCCTCCCTTGTAAAACTGAATGCCTTTAATAGCACCCAGTTCACCTCTTGAATGCTTTGCTGCTTAGAAATTTCTTCCACCAGATACCCTAAATCATCTCTCTCAAGTTCAAAGTTCCACAAATCTCTAGGGCAGGGGCAAAATGCCACCAGTCTCTTTGCTAAAACATAACAAGCATTACCTTTGCTCCAGTTCCCAACAAGTTCTTCATATCCATCTGAGACCACCTCAGCCTGGACTTTATTGTCCATTTTGCTATCAGCATAATGCCATCCAACAAGTCTCTAGGAAGTTCAAAACTTTCCCACATTTTCCTGTCTTCTTCTGAGCCCTCCAGACTGTTCCAGCCTCTGCCTATTACTCAGTTCTGAAGTCGCTTCCACATTTTCGGGCACCTTTTCAGCAGCGCCCCACTCTACCAATACCAATGTACTGTATTAGTCCATTTTCACACTGCTGATAAAGACATACCTGAGACTAGGAAGAAAAGAGGTTTAATGGATTTGCAGTTCCACATGGCTGGGGAGGCCTCACAATCATGGAGGAAGGCAAGGAGGAGCAAGTCACATCTTACATGGACGGCGGCAGGCAAAGAGAGCGTGTCAGATCTCATTAGACTTATTCACTATCACAAGAATAGCACAAGAAAGACTTGCCCACATAATTCAGTTACCTCCTACCAGGTCCCTCCCACAACAGGTGGGAATGAAAAATGAGATTTGGGTGTGGACACAGCCAAACCATATCAGTGTCCTAATCTAATAGGACTGGTGTCCTTATAAGAGGAGGAAGAGGCATCAGAGCTCACGTTCTCTCTACGTATGGACAGAGTAAACACCATGTGAGGACACAGCAAGAATGCAGATATCTACAAACCAAGGAGAGGCCTCATCAGAAACATATCCTGCTGGCACTTTGATCTTGGACTTCCAGCCTCCGGAATTGTGAGAAAATCAGTGTCCGTTGCTTAAGCCACCAGCCTGCAGTATTTTGTTATGGTAGCCAGAGCACTGAGTACACATAACAGAGAGGAATTAAAGTTGCAGATGGAAATTAAGGTTGCTAATCAGCTGACATTGAGATGTGGAGAGGAGCTTGGATTATCTAGGCGGGTCCAATGTAATCCTTAAAAGTGGAAGAAGGCAAAGGTAATGAAGTCCTATTGACACCTTGGTTGTAACCTAGTGAGAACTGTATTGAATCTTTAACCTAAAACACTGTAAGATAATCAATTCACATTATTTTAAACAACTACATTTTTGGTAATTTATTACAATATCAAGAGAAAATCAGTATAAACATGTTAGGGCATATTATCTGTTTAATAACACTTTAATGAATATTTTGGATATACACGCATACTTGGGATTCATTTCCTCCAGAAAGAAACATTGATATAGGGAACAATAAAATGACAAATTTTATTCTATCTGTAGCCCCTATAAGTTGCCACTATGAGAACACTGAGTAAATGGAATAAAAAAGAGCACAAATTTGCCCTTTCAGTTTATTTTTCTTTCTTTGCCAAAACCAAAACCCACCAGAAGCAAAAATATTAAAGAACTCTGTATTTAAATTTAATTCGCTATTTAAATAAAGCAAAATTGAGGGTAACGTAATACCTGCCTGCAAAGGAACTTTTGAGTAATAGCTAATTCTCACCTTTATAATCATTACTTTTGAGAGAGAAAGAGAAAGAGGTTTTGTGTGTGTGTGTGTGTGTGTGTGTGTGGTGTATTGTATTGTACTATATTTGTGTGTGCGTGTGTGTGTGTGTGTGTGGTGTATTGTATTGTACTATATTGTGTGTGTGGCTTGTTCAGAGATTTTGAGAAACCATTTGTGGTTTCAGGACTCACAGCCATTGAAGGCAGCTTTCCATTACTGTATTTTGTAAAAAGACTTCACTGTTCTCTCTGGATTTTCTATTCTCTCTTGTCAATAATCCATTTTTATTAGTTATTAAATAAACCAACCCTTAATTTCCTTCACAGTAAATACAGTATTACCTGTGCTGATCTCTGAAAAGGCCTTTCTTAATACCAATTAACTTTTGAAATACTCACAGTTCCTAATATTTTATCATCTCTGGAAAAATAAAAAGGAAGAGAGCACATAGTCAAATGCACACATTCTCCTTTTCTCAATTGGAAGTAATTTTCTCCCTCCAGCCTCTCTCTGTTCCTTAGCCCTCTGTGCTATTTTCACTTTGTATCAATTACTTACATTTACTCTTTAAACACCTTCCGTAATTTGCTCCAACTCCCCTGCAGCTTTCGATAGTAATTCTTTTTAAATTCCCCTTTTCACAGTACACACACTTTGAAGAACTTTAAAAGAAAATACCAGTATTTAAAATTGAGACTTAAGATGATCATGTTCTTGTAGGCAGATGTAAATATTGTAGTTATACTCTCTTGAGTATTTTTTAGTAGTGTTAGAACTTTCAGCAGTGGTTAGAACTGGTTTGTGCTGCAAACGGTTTTAGTGATGGTATCCTGAATGCCTGTACTCTGTACTCATTATATATAAAAGGTAGCATAACACAATGATCCAATTCATAATATGCCTTCCCCTAATTTTTACATCACACGTTTCAATTCTGAGACAGAATTTGGCTGAAGTATTTAAGATTTTCTTATGGTTTTGAGTTGTTTAAATGTGGATACATATATTTCCAAATATGACCTCATTGGAGAGTCAGTGTATTTGGCTGACAATTAAATAAAGTTTATAAGCTTACAAGAAGGGATGCATACTACAGCAAAGTTGAAAAAGTAACACTTGGGCACAAAGCTACTTGGCTTACTTTCATTGGGTTGTCTTTTGTGATATTAGGCAAATAATTTCATTTTTTAAAATTTCTGCTGTTGGGCAAATGAGCCTGTTGTTGAGGCTTACTCATATGAATGTTTAAATTTTTTCTCCTCTGACATCAGTCATTCATCAAAACCACCTGGGTATCCAAAACCTATATTTATGGTTTCACTGTATTATGGTTTTGCATTATTCATCTGCTAAATATCTTTTGAGTACCATTGTTCATCATTGCATCTCAGTGCCTAGAATAGGAAGAAGAGCTAATAAGAATAGTTCCTAATAATTAGGATCACTAATTATGTGCCAGGCACTGCTCCCTATAGCCCTCTGATGCAGGTACTATTGTTATCCCCATTTTACAAATGAGGAAGCTAAACCATAGACAGAGTGTCTTAGCTAGGACTGCTATAACAAAATATCATACACTGGGTGGCTTAAACAACAAACATTTATTTCTCACAGGTCTGAAAGCAGGGAACTCCAAGATCAAGGTGCTGGCAAATTCGGTTCTGGCGAGCGCCCTCCTCCTGGCTTTCAGACAGCTGCCTTCTTGCTGTGTTTTCACATGATGGAGATAGAGGGAGTGTGGTCTCTTGCTCGTCTTATAAGGACATTAATCCCATCATTGGGTTCCCACCCTCATGACCTCATCTAAACAGAATTACCTCCCAAAAGTCCCACTTCCTAATACCATCACAGTGGGGACAGGGCTTTAACATATGAATTTTGGAGGGATACATACATTCAGTCCATAACACAGAGGAAGTAACTCATCCAAGGCCTCATAGCTAAAAGGTGGTAGAGTTGGAATTGAACCAAGGATTCACACTTGAAAGTCTGTTTTTAACCAGAATGAGTGAGTGAGTGAGTAAGGCACTTATGTTTCCCAAATTTCTTGAAACAGAGTAAAAATGTTGACGAAAAACATATAGCCCATGGGAAACAAATACTACTTGGAAAGGCATAACAGCTTCTCACCTGTTGAGGAGTATTCCATCTTCCTGACCTCCTATTTAAACAAACAAACAAAAAAACCACACCCAGCATCACTCTGTTACTCTGTTATACTGAAGTTGAAGGACTTTTGCATACGCTTCTGGAAACTGGGACAACTGAGCACTACTGACCTGCCTCAGGGATGTTGTGAGGGGTAATGAAAGTTTGTGGAATGTTTAAGACATGAGTGAAAGACTTTGAAGTAATGCAAATTCTTATAAAATACAAAAGTTATTGCTGGCCGGGCGTGGTGGCTCACACCTGTAATCCCAGCACTTTGGGAGGCTGAGGCGGGCGGATCACGAGGTCAGGAGTTTGAGACCAGCCTGGCCAACATAGTGAAACCTTGTCTCTACTAAAAATACAAAAATTAGCCAAACATGGTGGCACGTGCTTGTAATCCCAGCTACTCAGGAGGCTGAGGCAGGAGAATCACTTGAACCTGGGAGGTGGAGGTTGCAGTGAACTGAGATTGCACCACTGCACTCCAGCCTGGGGGACAGAGCCAGACTCCATCTCAAAAAAAAAAAAAAAAGTTATTGTTTTTATATTGTTATTGTCCCTGGGAATCTTTGCTATCAGTGTACTGTGTACTTCCTGCCTACCTCTGAGTTTGTAAAGTAGGTAAAAGAGCAGATGTGATTGCTAAGAATATAGCATTGACCTCTATGTAAAATTTATAGGTTCTCACACAGAGTGTTGAGGCTTTTGATCAGCATCTTTGAAAGTATTGCTTGTATACATTTCAAGTAAAAGATCATTCTAATTATTTCATAGTCATACTTTACATGAAAGAGCTTTGTAAATAATTGGAAAATCTTTAACAAGCTTCGATTAATAATGCTGGCTTTAATTTTAACTTCATATTATTGTTTTCCAAATGATTTCCATAATAGAGACCATGGTGGATCTAAGCATGAGATTTTAAGTTCCTGCCTTTCAAAGGTGTGGCTAAAAACAAGCAGGATAGAAAACACTGTGTGCTGTCATGCCAAGCTCTCTGTGTAGGGACTTTATCTTCACCATTGCATTTCATCCTCAAAACAGCCCTGCAAGGTAAGTATCTGTATTTTATAGATGGGAAAAACTAAGATTCAGAAAGTTTACATAACTACAAATCTGGTAAGAACTAGAGCCGAGATCCATTTCCTGCTCTGTCTTTTCTCACAGTTGTTGCTACAAGGCCACTGAGCTGACTCACCACCCCCCGGGAGTCAGTGAAGGCTTCCCCGAGGAAGCAGTGTTTGAGCTGAGCCTTGAAACAGAAGTAAGAAGACTCCAGGTAAATGAGAATAGCAAGTGCATTTCAGGCAAAGGAAAGGAAGTGTGAATGAGCAGGTGTGCCCTGTGAACTAAAGATGGCTGTCCAGGGCAAAGAGCATGCATTTTACGAGGCTTGCAGGAGACCCCGTATTACAAGTAGGAGATTCAACAGGACCACCAATACTGGGCATGCAGGTGTCGCCATGCAACTGTAGAAACGGGGATGTCTGGTCTCCAAATTCTCATTGATCAGAGAAAATAAGAATGGGGTAATGAAATAATTTTTTCCTGAGGTGTATTCTTAACTTCCAACTAAATTTTCACTGCTGAATCTTCATAGCCAACACTGCACAAGTGTTATTGACACAGTGCATTGGACCCAGAGAATGGAAAAGATGCTAGGCTTTTTTTTTTTTTTTTTTTTGAGACGGAGTCTCACTCTGTCGCCCAGGCTGGAGTGCAGTGGCGCGATCTCGGCTCACTGCAAGCTCCTCCTCCCGGGTTCACGCCATTCTCCTGCCTCAGCCTTCTGAGTAGCTGGGACAACAGGCCGCCACCACACCCGGCTAATTTTTTGTATTTTTTTAGTAGAGACGGGGTTTCACCGTGTTAGCCAGGATGGTCTCGATCTCCCGACCTTGTGATCCGCCCGCCTCGGCCTCCCAAAGTGCTGGGATTACAGGTGTGAGCCCCCACGCCCGGCCGC
Source organism: Pan troglodytes (assembly GCF_028858775.2). Taxonomy (NCBI): domain Eukaryota; kingdom Metazoa; phylum Chordata; class Mammalia; order Primates; family Hominidae; genus Pan; species Pan troglodytes. Next base: position 28,360,294 of record NC_072408.2, on the reverse strand, counting down.
TGCTAGGCTTTTTGCCTTCTCCAGGCCGGCATATATTTGGTGCGCATTTAAATCTCCCTTAAACAAAGTGTAGAAAAAAAAGTGCTTTAACAAATTTGAATCAATATATCTTTCAGCTGTGCAAGATCTATGAGAATAGAGACTGAAAGTTTTTTCATTATATTAATAAATCACTAGTGCTTAGCGTGAAATAGTTTCTTAATTCTTTTCAACAGATAAACAAATATGTAGATTTTGAAAACATCTTTTAAATTCCTATTAAATATCTCGTTTTAAAAATACATCTGAAATAAATCTTTCCCTACACATATTAAAAAACCTTTTTCTTTTGGGGTTTACAAATAGGCTCTCCAAGGAACTGGGGCAAAGAACATTCCAAGGAAGCTACACGTATTAGAAAAATCTTTGTGTTAGTTGAGAACTGTACCATGTAACTTTGTAAGACAATATTTTATTTAATTTTCTTAAACGTTGTTAGAAAGGGATGTCACTATAGTGATACTGTTTTAGGTGGATATAATACTTACCTTTACCCTCTTTTTATTGATTTTTAAATATTACACACATTTTAATTAGTGGCAATTTTACAATAATGTGAGGCTCTTAGAAAAGTGTTCATTTTTGCTCATGAGAAATGGGAAATGTGTTGGAGTTTTGGAGTTCCAGTTCAAATAACTGAAGAAAAAAATATATGTATATATGTATATAGTGGCTTCAACTGCATACTTTAATCAGCTTAGGAACAGTTATCCCAAATTTCTTTCTTATCACATAGTATTATTCTTTCCAAAGTGACTAAAACTAAGAATTTTTGAATAACGTTTATTTCTGTGATAAAGTAATTATGTACAAGTTAGAAGTTATGCTAGGGGGCCTGGAAATTCTCGGACAGAAATTCTATTTTCTCATAATTTCATGGCTTTTAAATATGTCGCCATTGCATAGAGTTTTCACAGCAGCTGGTAGAGACGTAATATTAATTTTATTTGCCTAGGGAAGGGAAGGAAGTAGCTGGCCATTGTGTGTATGTGATGTAGTAGGGAAGACTAGGTTACTCTGAAGTAGTTTCGAGCATTAGTACCTTAGGTATTGCATTGAATTATTTAAGAAGGTGGGGAAAGTTCAGAAGAAAATGATTGGAATGATAGTACCAAAATTTCAGTGAGGTATGGTTAGTGGAATTAGAAATATTTATCCTGGACACCATAGGAGAATATAAAACTAGTTTCAAATATTTGGAGAGCTGACAAGTAGAAGATAAATTAAGGAATTGTTTGTATTGTCCTATGGCCTTGAGAAGAAGCTATATGGAGTCTTTTGCCTCAAAATGAGAAAAGCACAAAGATGTCCAAAGAGGCAAAGAGAATTCTCATTCAAGATGGCAGACACAGCACATATCTCCTTTCTACTTTAAATCTCATAGAAATGTCAGCAAAGAAGAACTAAGGGTAATAAATTAAAGACTACTCGGTACAGAAGAAAGGGCATCAGGAACTAGGGATATAGACAAGTTTCTTGAAAGTGGGAATACTTGGAATTGTATTAACAGCTTAAATCACATTCACAGGAGAAGGCTGCAGTAGAGGCTAGAGCTATTTTTCCTGGCAACAGACCCAGAGAGAAGCTCAACACTTGGAGTATGAAAGGAGAGTTGGAAAGAAATCAACTGTGGAATAACTGCGTGAGTCATAGTCCATGTTCTCCTTCCCTGCATCACATGCTCAGGCTAAAACCAGAGGACTAATATTTAAAATAATTGAATAGTCTTCGTGAGAAGGAGCCCTAGTTGGGGTGATGCCTCATCTGAGTAAACTTCTTCCCATTTTTGCTGGGAAGTGGGAGAAGTAGGGAGGGGGACCTCCAACCTCCTCTTCTTTCACTACAAGGTCTAAAGCAAAGGCTTCCAGTGACAGCCACTTGTGTAGACAAGAGAGAGCTGGACAAGGCCGAGCTATCTGCATTGAATGAGGTGACCTACCTCAGTTGTAGGTATGAATCTATAGCCAAGGATTATGAAAACCTGAAGAAAAATGAGGACAAAAGAGCAGGTTGAGAGAAAAAATACACTGACTCTGGAGGAAATAGATAATTCAGGACATAGAAAATTCTTTAAAGTTATTCTATGTAGTATCCTCATGGAAACAAAGTCAAGAGAAAGCATTTTTAGTGCAAAATTAGATTGCTAAGAAAGAACAACTAAAACAAAATAAATAGTTATTAAAATGAAAAAGTAATTGTTAAAGTTAGATATTCAAGGGAAGACCTGGGAGAAAAAGTTGAAGAAACTGCTCTAAATGTAGTGCAAAAAGATAAAGGATGGAAAATGTGGGAGAAAAGTGAAGAGATTAGAGAAGCATCCAAAGGGATGTTCAGAAAGAGACAAAACAAAGAATAAGAGAGAATTTTCCATAAGTGAGGAAATAGGACTTGAGATTGTAAGAACCCTAGAGAATGCAAAATAGGATGAATGAACAAACTTAGCCCAAGGCACATTCTTGTGACATTTTAGATATTGAGAATAAAGGGAAGAGTCTAAAAGCCAAAAGAATAGATTACTCAGTGAGAATCCAATTGGTATTAGATAGATCATCAGCAACTGTAAATGCTAAGAAAAACAAAACAAGAAGCATGCCTTCAAAATGTGTAAAATAAAGTTTTTTGAACCTAAAATTCTCTACTTAGCCAAACTATCAATCGATCAAGAGTGAGGCATTTTCAAGCATGCAAGAACTCAGACCATTTACCACCCACAGACTATTTCTGAAAGAATTACTGAAGCAAAACAAAAAAGAATCCAAGTAGGAGGAAGCCATGGCCTCTAAGGAACAGTGGATCTTACCCAAGATTGTAATGGAATATAATTCCAGGATGACAACCTTGAGGCAGGCCTAGAAAGCCATCAGTCTGAATTAGAACCAGAAGTCAGATGCTCTGTGAAGAATCTCTTTCAGGAGGACATGGATTTCTTCTATAAATTGAATGACTGGGAAGCTGAGTGGTCTTGTGACAAGGCAAAGGCATGGTAGGTCATTGTGATAAGGTATCATCCAAACACTCTCCAAACTGTGAAGTAATTTTCTTCTTCCAATAGCAAAGGTTTATTGACAAGAGTTACGTCTCCTCTATAGGCTCAAGGGCACAGCTGTGCTTGGTTCTGCAGTGAACAATGATCTCCCTACGAATATTATGAATGCTACTTTTCAGTTTTCAGTTTAAAAAATCAATTTATAGACAATGCATCAAAGATTAATTGTAGTTATAGGACAAGTGTGAAAACAATAGTACACTGGAATGGAGGTTAGGAGAGAGGGAAGGAGCAAAGGAACAAGATGTAATGATGTTGGATTCTTTTCATCAGAAATAAAAAGAATTAAGAGATATTGTGTCTACATTTGAGAAGTCAAAATAGGGTTTCAAGTATCTTATATAAATTTGTTAATTCTAGTGATATCACACTGAGGCAGTATAACATAGTCGTTAAGAGCATGGATCCTGGAGCCAGAACACCTGCGTTTGAATTTTTGCCACACACTTCAATTTGGGCAAATTGCTTATCTGTGCCTTGGTTTTCTCAGCAAAAATTGAAAATAAATAGTTAATATTTCACAAAGTTATTTGAAAATAAAAACTGTTGATATATATAAAGTGCTTAGAACAGTCTTTGGCACATAAAAAATTATTCTATATCATCATATGTTACCGATGATAACGATGATGATGATGATGATGGAAAACAACTAAACATCTGGAGAAAAGGGAACCCTTGTACCCTGCTGGTGGGAAAGTAAATTAGTACATTGATTATGGAAAACAGTCTGGAGGTTCCTCAGAAAATTAAAAATAAATCTACATATTACCCAGAAATGGGATTTCTGGGTATATATGCAAAGAAGATGAGATAAGTATGCCAAAGAGACATCTGCACTTTCATGTTCACTGCAGCATTATTTACAGTATCCAAGAAATGAAATCAATGTAAGTGTCCATCAGTGGATGAATGGGTAAAGAAAATGCGGGGAGGGGGATTAGGAAGATGTTGGTCAAAGGATACAAGGTTTCAGTTAGACAGGAGGAATACATTCAGGAGATCTATTGTACAACATTGTGGCTATAGTTAATAACAATGTTTTATATTCTTGAAAGTTGCTCTAAGAGAATAGGTTTTAAGTGTTGTCACCATAAAAATGTTAAGTATGTGAGCTAATGCATATGTTAATTCGCTCAATTTAGCTATTTCACAATATATACATATTTTAAAACAACATATTGACATGATAAATATATACAATTCTTTGTCAGGTACAAAGTTAAACGAAAATACAACACAAAACATTGAAAAAGTTAAAAAATAAAAATTTAATGGGCAGAGATCAGAAAAGGGAGGTAGTAGCTTGAGAAAATTTATTTTTTCAATTTTTTTAAAATGAGAGATCAACGAATGTTTAAACTTGACAAATTAGTAAAGAGAGGCATAACCATATTCAGCGTTATGGAAGCAATCTTCAGAGAAATTTCTATTTTGTCCTATTTTAAGGGTTTTTAAAAATTCATATGCAAGCACTACTTTTATTTAGTTTTTACCAATTTTACTGAGGTGTAATTGACATACAATAAACTGCACATATTTAAAGTGAACAGTTTGATACATTTTGGACTTAGGTACACACCCCTGAAACTATCACAGTAATCAAGATGATGAACATAACCACCAACCATCATGCTCTAAAGTTTCTTCATGCACCTTGATAATCTCTTCTTCCTACCTCTTCCCACTCCCCCAATCTCAGGCAACCACCGTTCTGCTTATGTGACAATAAATTGGCTTGCATTTCCTAGAATTTTATATCAATGAAATCATATAGTATGTACTCTTACATCTGACTTCTTTCATTCAGCATAATTATTTTGAGATTATTCACACTATACTGTGTAACAATACATTCATTCTGTGGATAAACCACAATTAACAAATTTACTTGTTGATGGAAATCTAGTTTTTGTTTTGCTTTTTCCAGTTTTTGGCTATTACAAATAGAACTGCTGTGATCCTTCATGTACAAGTCTTGGTATGGGCTGGGATTTCATTTCTTTGGGATAAATACTTAGAAGTGGAATGGCTGGATTATATGATAGGCATATGTTTAAATTTTTAAGAAACTGTCAAACTGTTTTCCAAAGTGTTTTACAGTATATGAGAATTCCAGTTTCTCCACATCCTTATCTTGGCAGTCAACTCTATCAGCCATTCTGACAGCTATGTTGTGGTATCTTATTGCAGTCTTATTTTACATTTCCTTGGTGACTATTTATATTGACTATCTTCTCATGTTTTTGTTTGTCATCTGTATATCTTTATGGAAAAGTATCTGTTCAGATATTTTGGTCGTCTAAAAAATTGTTTTTTTTTTTCTTTTTATTGAGATTTCAGTTTTCTTTATGTATTTTGGATACAAAGCTTTCATTAAAGATATGATTTACAAATGTTTTCTTCCAATCTGTAGCTTGACTTTTTATTCTTTTAACAGTGCCTTCTGAAGAATAGAAATTTTTTATTTTGGTGAGGCTCAATCTTTACCTTTTTTCCTTTCATGGATTGTGCTTGGGTGTTATGTTTACCAAATATTTGCATAACCTATGATCACAAAGATTTTCTATTGGGTTTAGTGTTAGGTTTTGTATTGAAGTCTGTGATCAGTTTAAAGCTAATCCTTGTGTGTGGTTGAAACAAAATTAATTTTTTTTGCATACATGTATTCAATTGTTCCAACGCCATTTGTTGAGTCTCTCCTTTCTTCACCAAATTGCCTTTGTACTTTTGCCAAACATCAGTTGCTGAAATATGTGTTGGTCTATTTATGGACTCTATTTTGTTCCATTGATATATTTGTTTATCTTGATTCTAATATCAGACTGTATTGATTAGTCTTATAATAAGCCTTGAAAGTACACAGTTAGTTCTCCAACTTTGCTTTTCTTTGTCAAAATTGTTTTGGCTCTTTTTTTTTTTTTTTTTTTTTTTTGAGATGGAGTCGTGCTCTGTTGCCCAGGCTGGAATGCTGTGGCGCAATCTCAGCTCACTGCAGCCTCTGCCTCCTGGGTTCCAGCAATTCTCCTGTCTCAGCCTCCCTAGTAGCTGGGATTACAGGCGTAAGCCACCATGCCTGGCTAATTGTGTGTGTGTGTGTGAGTGTGTGTGTGTGTGTGTGTGTGTATTTTTAGTAGAGATGGGGTTTCACCATGCTGGCCAGGCTACTCACGACCTCCTGACCTCAGGTGATCTGCCTGGCTCAGCCTCCCAAAGTGCTGGGATTACAGGCTTAAGCCACTGTGCCCAGCCTGTTTTGGCTCTTATAGGTCCTTTGCATTTCCATATGAATTGTAGAATCAGCTTGTTGATTTCTACAAACAAACCTTTTGAGATTTTTATTGGGATTGCATTGGGTCTGTAGATCAATTCAGGAGGAACTGACATCTTAACAATATGAAGTCTTCTCACCCATACCAATGTACATCTCTCCCATTTATTTAGGCCTTCTTTAATTTTTCTCAGCGGTTTTGTAATTTGTAATGAAAAGAGCTTGCCTATATTTGTTAGATTTTTTCCCTAAATATTTCATAATTTCATCCCATGGTGTTATTTTTAAAATTTCATTTTCCAATTATTTGTTGACAGAATATAAGAAATAAAATTTATTTTTGCATATTGATGGCATATTCTGTGAAATTGCTAAGCTCACTTATTAGTCCTGCAAGTTGTTTTTATAGATTTCTTCAGTTTTTTTACATAGATGATCATGTTGTTGGCAAGGAAAGACAGTCTTACTTCTTATCCAATCTGGATGCTCTTTATTTCTTTTTCTTCTATGACTGCACTGGCCACAATCTCCGATACAGTACTGAATAGAAGTTTGAGAGCAAGCATCCTTGTCTTGTTCCTGATCTTAGAAGGAAAGCATTCAGTCTTTTGCCATTAGGTATGGTATTAGTTATACTTTTTTGTATATGCCCTTTATCAGGTTGAGGAAGTTCCCATTTATTTTAGTTTACTATAAATTTTCATCGGGAATGGCTGTTGGATTTTGTCATTTTTTTTAAATCCACTGATATAATCATGTGGTTTTTCTTCTTTGATATGTTAATAAATTACATTGATTTTTTATTATACCAATCTTGCATTCTTAGGATGAGCCCCTCTTAGTCATTATGTATTACCCTTTTTATGTGTTGTTGGATTTGATTCCTTAAAATATTGTTTTGAACGTTCACATCTATGTTCATGAGATATATTGCTCTGTGGTTTTACTTCTTTTCATGTCTTTGTTTGGTATTTAGAGTATTTAGCTCACCATATAGAATGAGTGGCGAGTTATTACCTTGTCTTCAAATTTTTGGAAGAGTTTATACAGAATTGATATTATTTCCTTCTCAAAATGTTTGATATAATTCTCCACTGAACCTGAGTCTGGAGTTTTCTTTGTAGGAAGCTTTCTATCTACAAATCCAATTTATTTCACAGATATTGGGTTGTTCACATTATCTTTTTCTTTTTAAACGAGATTTGGTGGTTTGTGTCCTTTGAAAAATTAAAAGTGCTCAACATCATTGATCATCAGAGAAATGCAAATCAAAAGTACAATGAGATATCATCTCACTTCAATTAAATTTGCTTATATCCAAAAGACAGGCAATAACAAATGCTGTTGAAGATGTAGAGAAAAGGGAGCCCTTCTACACTGTTGGTGGGGATGTAAATTAGTACATCCACTATGAAGAACAGTTTGGAGGTTCCCCAAAAAGCTAAAAATAGAGCTACTATATGATCCAGCAATCCCACTGCTGGGTATATATCCCAAAGAAAGGAAATCAGTATATCAAAGAGATATCTACACTCCCATGTTTGTTGCAGCCCTGTTCACAATAGCCAAGATTTTGAAGCAACCTAAGTAACCATCATCAGATGAATGCATAAAGAAAATGTGGTACATATACACAATGGAATACTATTCAGTCATCAAAAAGAAAGAGATACTGTCATTTGCAACAATGGATGAAACTGGAGATCATTATGTTAAGTGAAATAAGCCAGGCTCAGAAAGATAAACATCACACTTATCTGTGAGATGTAAAAATTAAAACGATTGAACTCAAACAGAGAGAGTAGAAGGATGGTTATCAGAGGCTAGGAAGGGTAGTGGGGGGCTGTGGAGGAGGTGGGGGTGGTTAATGGGTATAGAAAAATAGAAAGAATGAATAAGACCTACTGTTTGAAAGCAGAACAGTGTGACTGTAGTCAATAACAACTTAATTGTATATTTTTAAATAACTAAAAGAGTATAATTCGATTGGTTGTAACTCAAAGGATAAATGCTTAAAGGGATGGATTCCCCATTCTCCATATATGATTATCACACATTGCATGCCTGTATGACATCTCATGTACCCCATAAATATATACACCTACTATGTACCCCCCAAAGTTTTAAAAAATTATTTCATTTCATCAAAGTTGTCAATAATTTTGGCATTTGAACTTCCAATAGTGTGAAAATTAAAAAATAATAATTTTGGCATAAAGTTGTTCACAACATACTCATTATCCTATTAATATCTATAGCATCTGTAGTGATTTCACCTTTTTTATTCCTGATATTGGTAATTTCTGTTTTCCATTTTTGTCCTTATCAGTCTGACTAGACACCTATTATTTTTATTGACCTTCTCTAATATTCAGCTTTTGGCTTCATTAAGCTTTATTGTTTTTGTGACTTCTATTTCATTGAATTCCACTCTGATCTTTATTATTTCCTTTCTTCTGCTTACTTTGCATTTTATTTTTTCTTCTTTTTCTGGCTTCTTAAGGGGAAGCTGAGATCATGGATTTGAGAAATTTCTTCTCCGTTACTGGAGGTATTTAATACTATAAATATAATACTAGTACTATAAATTTTAGTACTATACATGTAATACTAGTACTATAAATTTTAGTACTATAAATTTTCCCCTGAAGTACTTCTTTAGTGCCATCCACAAATTTCAATATGTTATTTTTTAAATTTTCAATTAGTTCAGCATACTTTCTAATATGCCTTTTGATTTCTTCTTTTATCAATGGGGGTGTTTAGAAGTGTATTATTTTGTTGGCAAGTATTTGGGAATTTGCCATAAAACTTTTTATTATTGATTCCCAATTTAATTCCATTATAGTTAGAAGAAATATTCAGTTGGGCTTGAATTCATTCATACATATTGAGACATGTTTTATGGTCCACAATATAGACTATCATTTTAATGTTCCATGTGCATTTGAAAAAAAAATGTGTTATACAGCTGTTGTTTGGTGAGGTGTTCTATGCCAATTTGTCATGTTGGTGGGTAGTTTGGTTCAAGTCTTCTATATCTTTACTGATATTGTTCTATTATTATTGAGGGGTATTGATATATTTGTCTATAGTTGTAGAGTCATCTATTTCTCTTTGCAGTTAAATGAATTTTTGCTTCCTGTATTTTAAATTGATTTTATTAGGTACATAAGCATTTAGGATTGTTACGTACTCTCAATGAATTCACCCCTTATTCATTATGAAACGAACTTCCTTGTTCCCAGTGATATTAATATTGTTTGCTCTTGCTCTGACATTCATATAGCCACTTCAGCTTCCTTTTGATTAGTCTTAGCATGTTAACCTGGCTGTTCAGGCTACCATAACAAAACAGCACAGGCTGGGTAACTTAAACAACAGACATTTATCTTTCCACAGTTCTGAAGACTGAAGTCCAAGATCAAGGTGCCAGCAGAATTGGTGTCTGGTGAGGTCTCTCTTCTTGTCTTGCAACTGGCTACCTTCTTGTAGTGTCCTCACACAGCTTTCTCTGTGTGCAAGCAGAGAGCAGGCTGGGGAGAGAGAGGAAGAGAGCAAGTTCTGGTGTCTCTTCCTTTCCAGTTCTGTTGGATTAGAGTCCCACCCTTATATCCTCATTCGACTTTAATCACTTCCTTAATGCCCTTATCTCAAAATACAGTCAAATTGGGGGTTAAGATTTCATCATATGAATTTTGGAGAGACACAATTCAGTCCATAGCAGCATGGTATATCTTTTCCATCCTTTTACATATAACTCATTTTCTTTTAGTATGTGAAGTGTTTTTCTTATAGGAAGAGTAGAGTTGAATTTTGCATTTTTACCCAGTCCTAACAATCTCAGTTGGGGGGTCAAAATAATAACAACATTTAATGTGATTATTGATATGCTAAGGTTTAAATTTATCACCTTGCTATCTGCTTTCTATTTATTCCAAGTGTTATTTGTTTTCCCTTTGTACTTTTTCTGCCTTCTTTTGGATTATTTTTATTAACTCATTTTATCTTCTCTGTTGGTTTATTAACTACAACTTTGATGGATACACACACACACACACACACACACACACACACACGTGTTATTTTGACTCCCCCAGTTGAGATTGTCAGGATTGCATAAAAAAGCAAAATTCAACTCTATTCTTCCTATAAAAGAAAAATACTTCCCATACTAAAAAAAAAAAAAAAGGTTAAATGTAAAAGGTTGGAAAAGGTACACCATGCTGCTATGGACTGAATTGTGTCTCTCCAAAATTCATATGGCAAAACCTTAACCCCCAATTTGACTGTATTTTGAGATAAAGGGATACATTAAAATACATTTAATCTCAAACATATTTTTTCATTTCTAGAAGTTTGATGTATACATTTTAAATATCTTTTAGTGTCTCTACTTAAGTTTTTGAACATATATAGCTGTAATAGCTGTTTTAATATCCTTGTTTGTTAATTTTAACATCTGCCTCAGGTTTGGTTTGGTTTCAGTTGATTGTTGTCCCTTCATTATGGTCATGTTTTACTGCTTCTTTGCCTTCCTGGTCATTTTTTTATTGTATGCCAGACATTGTATATTTTTTTCCTATTGAGTGTTGAATTTTTTTATTTCTATAAATATTCTTGAGCAGTTGAGTTGTTTGGAAACAGTTTGTGTTTGGGGATCAAACCTTTATGATTTGTTAATCAGGACCAGAGAAGTGTTTAGTTTAGGGCTAATTATGCTCCACTACTGAGGCAAGATTTCTTTGAGTACTCTACCAAGTGATTCATGAATTAGGAGATTTTCTAGTCTAGCTGATGAAAGTAAGCCCTTTTCCAGTCATGTGTAAGAACTTGATACTGTTCCCCTTAATCCTGTGGGATGGTTCTTTTCCTTATCTGCGGTTGTTTCCTCTTATGCATGTGATAATCAGTAGTGTGATGAATACTTGAGAGGATCCCTTTACAGAACTTGCCATCATATTTTTCATAGAGAATATCTTGCATTAGCTGATTGAAATATTTATTCTTGATTGGTACTTGGCAGTCCTGTTTACTACCTGTCCTGTATATGGAATATCACTGCCAACTTTAGCGGGGGGGGATGGGACTGGGTGGGCAGTTCCTGCAAAAACTTCAAATGACTAATTAGAAATGTCAGTGGCATTTTCTCCCTCAGAAACATCGCTGTTTAGGATCGTGAATTTTCTTTTACTCATATTTGATTCGATTATCTTTCTTTCAAAGAATTTTTCTAGAATGAATATTTTACTTGTATATTAGGAATAGTTTTTAAATAATCAGAACACAACTGCTCTCCTCAATTATCATCATTCTCATTACTCATTCCATTTCTCTGGCTGGCAGCCTATGGACCACTGGAAGGCCCGGCCAGGGGTGTGGTCATCAGGACTTCCCAAAAGCACATCTCCTTCCTCTGTGGCTTGACTGTGTGCCTCTCCTCTCGAGCTGCAACTGTACCATGGGTCTCCCTTCCAGATCAAAAGGAAGATCCCGACCGCAGTCCTTTGGAATAAGATTTGCTAGTATTCAGTGTTCTTTCTTGTGTCTCAACTCATATCCATATTTTCTTCTCAGAATTCCATAGGTTTAGCCCTTTGGGGGTTTTTACTTTTTTCTTCTTATTTTTTAAACTGCCTGTTCCTACTTTATGCTGTGTTTTACCCATATTTATGTCATTTTAATCAGTTCCATAAGACTGTGTTTGAACTCCCCACCTCCACTTGCTTTTGTTTTGGGTGATGACTGTGCTGTCCACCTCTGCCACTTGTTTCAGGCCCTACTACTTTTTCCCTCCAATGTTCCTTCTTTTGTGTCTGCCATCTATTATTGCTGAATCCGTTATTGTCTTCTTATTTTATTTTCTCCTCTTCTTCCTTCAGTGGATGTCTTGAGATGTTCTTGCTTCTTATGTTCCATGTTTGCTGACATAGGGCAAAACTAAGAATCTGCGACAAGACAAGCTGCTTTTTCCTCTATCAAAGCTGCCTTCTTCTGGCAGCTGTCCTTCATTCTCAATTACTTTATCTACTCTTTTTTGCCTTTTTCACATCCAACCTGTAATCTATATTTTCCTTTCTTCAGCTAAATCTTAAACTGTTAAAATAGAGCCTGACATGTAGTACACATTCAGTAAATATCTGTTGAATAAAAGAAAACAATAAATGAATGAATGGTTGTTTGGTAATTATCGCCTCAGTTGTTGATTCTTTGCTTTTATTTTAGTTCCTGGAAGCTGGTCTGCCTGGATCAGCATTGCGTGTGGTGCATATTTTTATGTAGTTTGCATTACCTCATGCCCCACAAAGACCACACATTTCTTACTATACAGGAAGTGCTGTTGCATCCTGGGCTTCTATATGCATAGTGATTTTCCTTACCATGTGTGTTGATGTGTTTTTAAAGTGGGAAGTGGAGGCTTTTGTGCATAGAAAGGAACCATGTATAGGTATTTGAATATTAAAATAACATTTAATTAATTTAAGTTGCAAACGAAACTATAATTTTCTTAGGACTTTAAGTTCACTTTGTGATTTTGATTTTACTTATAAACTAAGTAATTTTTACATAATTTGAAATCATCCTTCCACTTATTTAATTCAATTTTAGCGGATTAAAATCCTTTATAGTCATAGTAATAAGCCATCAATTAAGTTCCCCTAAAATTTTAAAAACACTTCTAATTTATTATATCAAGCAACTGAGTTGCCTCACAAGGCCAACTTAAGCCTCAAAAAGCAAAATCAAAGAAATTGTAAATCTCATAATTCACCCTTAAAACCATAATGAGTCAAAATATTCAAATACTGTCTATAAACATTATCAAATTATCAACTCTGTGACTTAAGATAATGAGAATAAAATTGATTATAAATTTCACATAGAAGTTATGAAGATCAATTTGTCAGATTTCCTAATGTTAGGTTTTATTAAACATTACTAATACTTTAAACACAAAAATTATAACTTCTGTTTCTAAACCTATTTAACAGTATTAATGCTTTGGGTGGGTCCAATTTACTTCATGATCTTTATGTTCAATTTTTAGCACTCCTATAATTGTAAAATCATTTCCCTATGAAGGGGAGCAGTTTTACCATCCCAGCTGGGCTGCGGTTACGCGGTTGAAAGACCTGGGGCTGTGATATAGTTACTTATTTATCAGATGTTTAAGATAAACATGGTTCATAGGCTACAAACTTCTAGAATGATTCTGCCCAAGCCACAGACAGACACACTGAGTCTTTTTCTATATGCTGTGTCCATGAGGGGCCAAGATCCTGTCTTTTTGTTGGGATTGATTTGGCAGACAATGTCTCCTGGGCATTTTAACCCCATATTGTACTTTTTCCCAAATCTTTTATAACACCTTAAAACATTAATTATCTTATCTTTTCTAGGTGGAGATTTGTGTACCTTATTTAGGTTGCCACAAATTGCTTTTATCACTTGGTTAAAGTCTTCATTTCTTTCACATTTTTTTTTCAGCTTGACTTTAAATCTTGTGTACAAATCCAAAATTTGAACATTAACTGGGAGTTTTATGACATTAAGGAATTACTGTTCACCATTCTTTTAGGGGTGATCATGGTATCATGGGTATTTTAAAGAGTCTTTATCTTTTAGAGATATATTCAGAAATATTTACTGATGAAAATACAAGTAAAACACAAGTCAATAAATCACATTAGACCCAAAGTATTCCATTCATGCAAATCCTCAGGATCACAATGATTTAGAAAAGGTGAAATCCAGAGGCCAGAGCAGGGTCCTTCCCTAATCAGCTTTATCTTTCATGCTTTTCTTAATCAAATGAAAAGAATCCCAATTCGAGTTAAAGTAGCAAAATCTCCCCTCTGCCCTCTCCGCTCTCTCATTTCCCCTCTCCCCTCACTTTTGATTCTTTTTGCCTAGGTTTGGACCTAATGTTTAGTCTTGTTCCACATGGTGGCAAGAAGGCTTCAGGTAGCTCCAGGGTTGTATGGTGCTGACAGCTAGCAATCTCAAAAGGAGAAACTCAGTGGCCAGCATCCATGACAATTACTCCAGAGAGCACTGATTGGCCATGCTTGGGTCATGTGTATTCCTCTGGACCAATCACTGTGACTCAGGAAATGGGGTGTTCTGATTGAACACCCTGGATCACAGGGTAGTGGGAGAAGCAGGGCCCTTTGATCCATAGACTCAAGAGAATGATTTGGAGTTCGGGAGGGGCAGTTTTCTGCAGTAAGGAACACCAGACAAACAAAAAAGTGGCAGATGCCCATTACAGAACAAAATATATTCAGACAATTTTGTGAGATTCATGTATATCAAGTCTTTGGCTGTTCCTGCTGCCAGCTACAATCGTTGTCTGTCCCAAATGGAAAGGCACTTGGCGGCTGATTAACTCAATCCCTTCTTCCTTGGCATAGCACTATTTCATTTTTGTATTGCTCAGTTCCAAATCTGTCTTTTACTTTTCCTGGAACTGCTAATACATTACAGTCTTTATCCAAGTCACACAAGGTCTTCTATATTTGTTTTTAATTTGGAATCATCTCCAAGTTTTTCCAGAATTCTATGTTCTTTCCTATAGATATATATTCTCCAGGATAACTCCTGTTTCCCAGCTAAGCCAACTTCCTGGGGATTTGAATTACTGAAAAGATGTCCCTTTAGGCTCATCCCAATTCATGTAATAAATTGAGTCCCAGTGCATAATCTTACAGTCAGCTGCTTTTAAAATGAATTCTAAACTCAGTTGAGTTTCCATTCAAGAGGCATTTCCTATTCCTACTTTTATCTTCCCCTGTCAGAAAATGCAGAGCTGCTTCTAGTTTCCTGTCCTCCTGGGATGCTGCTGCTGCTGCTGATGATGATGATGACAATTATAATAAGAAGGTAGTTAATATTTACTAAGTAAATTAGTGCTGGCATTGTGCTAGGTATTTAGTGCAATCTCTCTTTTAATCCTGACAATGTGCCATAAGGCAGATGTCAAACCCCAATTTTACATAGAGGGAAATAGGCTCAAAGTGGGGACTTACTCCAGGTCACACAGCCAGTAGGTGGACTATCTGAGATTTGAAACCAGGTCAATCCAACCCCAAATGCCACGCTCTTTATCCCTGTGGTTAGACACATGAAACTATCACCTTTCTTTCCCTTTTCTTATTCCTCCTCCCCCATCTTACTGGTTTTGCTTTCCTTTCCAGCCCCTTCCAATTCTTTTATCTTTTTTCCTTCCTCTCTTACACAAAGGTTTAATTTGCCTTCCCCATAGTAGGCACTTAATAGAAAGTTGTTGAAATAGTTGTGTTGCCAATTTATTGAACAGTCTAAATTTATGCTTCCATATTGATGGTCATTGGATCCCTTCAACCACCTCTGTAAGGAAATCTAGGTGTTATTCCTATTTCATGCATCAGAAAATTAAACATAGACAATGAAAGAATAACAGACATGTAGGGTCAACTCGTTTTATCGGAATGAGGGGTTAAAGCCATTGAACAGGTCATGCCCTAATAGACTATGCCCTAATAGACTCTTGAAAACCTGAAAAAGCAAGCGATTGATCTGCCTCATTTAGAATAAATGCCCAAGTCCTTTCCATGGTCTGAGCCTCTTCCTTTTTGTCCTTTTTATATTCTCAGCCTCCGGGCCCCAGGCTGTTTCTCCCATAGGCAAGCTTTTACCTCAGGGTTCTGCTCTACCCCTATTGTCTCCACCTGGAGCTCTCTCCCTCAGAAGTCAACAAGGCACTCTCTCTCTCTCACCTCTTTCAAGTCTTTGCTCAAATGTCTCCTTAGTGAGGGCTTCCTTGGCTACCATATTTAAGGCTTCCATGGCTACCATAACTAGGCTACTCAGTTCCTATAGGATTCCCTTTCCCCTTTCCTGTTTTACTTTTCTCCGTAGAACTTTCCACTTGTTAAATTAATATCATTATTTAAAATTTTCTGAATTTAAAGAATGTTTGTTCCATTAGGACAGGAATTTTGCCTGTTTTCTTTACTAGTATACAGTAGGTACTCAATAAATTTTCACGGAATGGATGAATGAATAAATGCAGATTTTCATTCATTCATTTATTCAAGAGACATTGACCACACAGGAGATGAGCTACCTGTCCTCCTGCCTGCTTTGTTTGAACACCTCAAGGAGGAAGGCTAATAAAAGTCCAATGCCAAATATGAAAATAAATATCGCAGTCAGATGTTGAGTAATAAAAAGTAGTGTAAAATTGCTGTCTTAATCGCTATGCCATTGGAGAAGCCCACTTTAAGACAAGGAAAGATCTGTAAGCCAGGGTCAGCCAGGGAAAGATAGGAAAGGAATTCTAGAGACAGAATCCTTTCCCTCTGCTCCAGCCCAAGATGCTGCCTCCTGTTTTCTGAGAAATAAGAAGGCAGGTCTATTCCTGTTATCTTGGGACTCAGCAGGGCAGCCCTGTTCTTTAACAAGACAATCTTTCAATTTATGTGACTTGCATATTTTAGAGTAAATTCTGTTAATATGCAAGCACTAATACTGTAATACAATCATTTCTACTTCCTGCCAGTGTTTTATGTCTAAGGCGGCAGCTCAGTGCAGAAAGAAATTTAGGTAGGCAAGGGAATAACACTGCTTTCCCTTCATGCTCAACAATGTGCCACCTGACATGGGATTCTTTTCAGTTCATTTGTTTGTAATTTAAACCAATTCCTGGCTCAGCATTGGCTCATGCCTGTAATCCCAGCACTTTGGGAGGCCGAGGTGGGAGGATCACTTGAGCCCAGGAGTTCGACACTAGCCTGGACAACATAAGGAGGCCTTGTCACTACAAAAATAAAAATAAATAAATAAAATAAAATTAGCCGGGTGTGATGGTGCATGCCTGTGATCTCAGCTACTTGGCAGGCTGAGATGGGAGGATCACTCAAGCCCAAGAGATAGAGGCTGCAGTGAGCCGTAATTGTGTCATTGCACTCCAGCCTGGGCAACAGAGCAAGACCCTGTCTCAAGAAAGATACAGTAAAATAAACAAATTTTTGACTGGGAAATGTCTGTTAAAACATCAGGAAGACTCCCAAATAAAGGAAAGGACTATCACCATCAACCTCAAATTGAAAATTAAATCATTTTTCAATGTCTTGAAAAATCATACAGAATCTCTACAAGTTTTGGCTTTGCCTTAATAATAGTCAGTACACTGGCCAACGATGGCACCAAGATTAAAGGAGGAGGTGAGTCTGGAAACACATGAACTTGACCTTCTACAATCGATTTCCTGTGAGGGAGACTCTGGACATGGGCAAAGCTTTAAGCCAAAGATCTGTGATGCTCAAGGCTCATCCAGGCATTGGCAGTGTATTCAATGTATAAAAAAAATTCTTTTATTTCCAATGACCTGTTTTATGTTAATTTTATTGTGATGTAGAAAAATAACTAGTGTGTCCTTCAACTTACTTGCCAAAACCTACTCTTTTAAATATTTTCTCAGGAGAAAAGTCATTTTAATTTTAACTTAAAAAAAAAAAACCACAACTTTTCAGGTAAATTGCCAAACAGATGTTTAGTGCTTAGAGTCTCAGGGCAGCCTTTGTGTTGTGGTTGCAAACATACCTATCTTCTAGATCAGAGGTCAGGAAACTACATCTCTGTGTCACAAACACAACTGCCATGTGTTTTTGTAAATAAAGTTTAGGATAACCACAGTCATTCATTGCATATTGTCCACTGTCTACTGTCTACATATATTGTGTACTGTCTCTGGGTGCCTTCCCTGCTATGGCAGAGTTGAGTAGTTGAGATAGAGACAGCATAGCCCACAAAGCTTAAGATATTTGCTCTCTAGCCCTTGACAAAGAAGTTTGCCAACTCCTAATCTAGTAGAGGCAAGTTTCTGTTATAAAGTCCATACTTATGTTTACTCATGAATGCACCCATTCTTTTAGAATAACATGGATCATAGTGTACATAATAAACTGTTCCAAAATGGCAATATGGTTTAGTGACCATATATTATTGTCACCATTTCCCTTATTATGTTAACTTCTATTAGATGAAAATGCTATTCTGTAAAATAGAATTATGAAACAGTATACACAGCACAGTGTGAGAGTCAATGGCAAGACATTGCACACAATGAAACCCAGTGAAATGTGAAGAGGCTAACCGGGAAGTCTCCGTAAGTGCATATATTTCACAGCTGTGGTGCTAAGAGACAGATTGCTTGGAATGCCATGGGTAGACAAAGCCAAACAAAAATGAGAGCATGAGGAAATTTTTCTGGTGAAAACAATTTTTCCTTACAAATTTGAAATATTTTCCCTTTTATGTTATATTCTTTTTTTCCCCTTTTGAAGTAACATGGCTTCATCCTCTGCCAAATGTATTCCTTCCCACCCCTACCCCACTTTTGGTTTCTTCAATAAATAAAAATTGATTCCTTCACCTCGTTCACATGGACAGTTTCACAAGCTTATAGTGCATGTTGAAAGAAGTGTTGGATTGATTTTTTTTCAGTAGATGAAAACAGTAAAATTGTTAAACTGCATTAAAAAATTTTCCATATAATTGAAGGTGAAGGCATCAATAAGCAAAGCACTTTTAAGGCAATACTAAAGTTCTCAGCCTTTGGACTGTATTGCTTTTCTTCTCCCCATCACGGGGAATGAGATCCATTCTTGGCTGTTTAGTATTCTGTAATGAAAGGAAAAGTCGCTCCCACATTTTTTGGGGTAGAGAAGGGGTTGTTAGTCAGCAGGACTATCAAACAACAGTAGTCATTGCTGTTGCCTGGGCTTTTGAGGGGACCAAAGGAGACCAAACCGAAAGGTTCTGTAAAGTCTTTAAGTGAAAGATGTTGCTGTTATCATCTGATTTAGTCATCGAAACCTCCTAAGAACCTCTACAGAGGTTTGAGATGGGGAAGGAAGGAAGTGAAAGTAAAATCAAGCATTTCTGTGACTATTTAAAGCCACCCTAGGAATAAGCCTTGCATGGTAAAGAGTTGAAATTGAATGAGGCTTTCAGTTTTCTGTGGGTTTCACTGATTCACATTAGCCCAAGGGCTTTTTGTGTCTCCCCATGTAGCAGTAGTTACACCCCTGGTTGGCATGAGATAAAATCCTGCCGTGCACACAGAAACCAACTTCTTAGGCATTAGTCAGGGTCTCTCTGAAGTAAAAGTGCCTGAGCCACTTCCGTTTTTTTATTTTTAATACTCATGATGTGTTAGAAAGTGAAGAAATGCCAAGACAGACTTACAAACATTGTGGTATACTTTTTAATGTTTATGTTTAAGAAATTAGTAGTCTTAACACATGCATTTAAGTAAGTGCAATGTAATTATTTTGCTTTTCAAAAGATTTACAACATAAAGAAGCATTTCTACAGGGTATACTATAGGCAGTGGGACCCAAGTTTAAGGTTGTATGAGGGACGACTCCCTCCAGTCAGATGAGTGAAAGTTACTGCACATATAATCTCACTTGGGGATGATGTCAAATGTCCATGTCTGCGACCCTGTCTAAACTAGGAGGCTGGGCTAAAAGGCTCCCTTGCCCTCCTTCTCCCAGCTCCCCCCACCCACTGCCACCACTGAGACCAGATCGTAAGTACACAATTATGCCTGTGTGGGGAAGTGGGGAGGAGAAACACAAGGGATGATGGAGAGGTCCATTATGTACTCCTTACACAAATATTTTTCAAGTGCATACTATGTGCAGAGGTAAGAAGATAGTACCATAGTTAAACTCATACTTAGGGTTTAAATCCTGGCAGTGTTATTCCCTACTTGAGTTATAAAACTTCTCTAAGCCTTAATTTTCTCATCAGTTAGCTCATTTGTGAGGTGCTTCATTAGTTGTTATGAGGATTAAATGACTTACCCATATAAAGTTATCTGAACAGCACCACCTTGCACTGTGAGCAAGCAGTATAAAAGTTCTTGACCTCAGGGAGCTTAATTTCCATCTCCCTCACTGCATTTTGCTCTCAGCTCTCCCGTCTGCAAGCTGGTCTACCTGAAACAACTGCCTTGCAATATCAAAAGATATCTGATAAAACGGGTAAATATAGCTCCACTGATGAGGACAAAAAAAAAATCAGCTGTATTAAGGAAATTCTCTTAAAAAGTCATTAATCTTCCATTCAACAAGCAACAATGTGTGTTAGACACTGTTCGGGGAATGCTGATATTGTAGTGAACAAACCAGGTGTGGTTCTGCACTCATGGGTGGGAAAGATATTGGATACATACATTGTTCTGCACAATGTAAACATTTTGTTGCAGTATGAAGTGCATACAGAAAGTGCACAAATA
Organism: Pan troglodytes; assembly: GCF_028858775.2. Classification (NCBI taxonomy): domain Eukaryota; kingdom Metazoa; phylum Chordata; class Mammalia; order Primates; family Hominidae; genus Pan; species Pan troglodytes. Next base: position 28,339,648 of record NC_072408.2, on the reverse strand, counting down.
AGTGCACAGCTCAACTCATTTTCATGAAATGAATGCACACATATAATTAGTACCCAGTCCAATAATCGGAATCTTACCAGAACCCCAGATGCCTTCTTGTGCCTCCTTCCACTCACAGTCACTTCCAAGGGTAAATATTATACTCATTTCTGTTAGGGTGGTCCAAAAGTAATTGCAGCATTTACCATTAAAGTAATGTGCAGTTTTCCTGCACACATTACTTTAATGACAAAAACCACAATTACTTTTGCACCAACCTAATAAAAGTCAGTATAGTATTCACTGCCAGGATTCGAACTCTAAAGTAATGGCAAAAGCCGCAATTACTTTTGCACCAAAATAATACAACCACAGATTACTTTTTCCTGTTGTAATACTTTATGAAAAAGGAATCCTGACGTACTCTTTTGTAATGGGCTTTTTTTTTTTCACTCAACATTATGTTTGTGAGAGTCATCCTTTTTTTGTATGTAGCTATAGTTTATTTATTCTCATTCTTGCATATTGTTCTCCTATATTGTATGAATTTACCATGATTTTTGTATCCATTCTATTGTTGATGGACATTTGGGTTGTGTCCAGTTTGGGAATATTACAAATACTGCTTATGTTACTATTAATGCTGTTAACATTCTTGTTCATGCCATTTGTTAGATATACATATGTATTTCTGTTGGGCATATTTTTAGGAGTGGAATTGCTGAGTATAAGGTATGGGTATGTTCAGTTTTAGTAGATACTGTCAAACAGCTTTCCAAAGTAGTTGTAACAATTTACACTCTGGTCAGCAGAATAAGAGAGTTCTGGTTGCTTTATATTGTCTGTCTTTTTCATTTTAGTCATTTTGGAGGGTATGTTGTAGTTTTTGCATTATGATTAAAAACATTTTTTTTTTTCAGAGACAGGGACTTGCTCTGTTTCCCAGGCTGGAGTGCAGTCGTGTGATCATAGCTCACAGCAGCCTCGAGCTCCTTGGTTCAGGCAATCCTGCCACCTCAGCCTCCTGAGTTACTGGGACTGCAGTCCTCCCAGCTCAACCTCTCCTGAGTCACTGGGATTTTTCCATTTTAATTTTCATCTGTGCTTTCCTAATGACTAATGGAGTGCCTTTTCATATGTTTATTTTCTGTTTGAACATCTTCTCTCATAGAGTATCTATTCTGACATTTGCCCATTTTTCTATTGAGTTATTTTCCTGTATCTCACTGATTTGAAGGAGTGCTTTAAATATTCCAGATAATAGTCCTTTGTTAGATATATGTTTGAAAATCTCTCTCTCAGTGTATGGCTTTTTACTCTCTTAATGGTTTTGAAGAACTGAAGCTCTTAATTTTAATGTAGTCCAATTGATCAATTTTTTCCCCTTCACAGTTACTGCTTTTTGTGTTTTAAGAAATCTTTGCCTGAGACAGTTCTTGTGGAAACAGCTAGTGCAACACTGAGAAACTGTTGTACATTATGTTGCCTAGAGTACAAACAGCACAGTCAGGATAGCTAAATGTGACCCCAAGAAACCAAAAGGCAAGATGTCTGCTCATGCCTTCTTTATGAAGACAATGCTGGGAGGAAAATACAAATAATAATCCAGAGGCCTCTGTAAACTGCAGTTTCCAAGAAGTGGAAATACACTGACAGGTGGAATACAATGTGTGGTGAAAGAGAAATACAAATTTGATGAAATGGTGTGGTATACTATGAGCAGGAAATAAAGGATTATAGACCAACTAAGGGAGGCAAGAAGAAAGATGATAACACCCTCCTCTCATGCTCCACCTTCCTCTTCTACTTAGATCTCTGCCCAATAGTAAATCCACAAATTTAGGCATTTCTACTGGAGATGTGGCCAAAAACCTGGATGACTGTTATGTATGTAGAATTCCTAAAATGCCCCCATAAAGATATTTCCCCCTAATCCCGGGAACCTGGGAATATGATGAGACATCACTCACTAGTGTGGTTGTCATATTTCATGGCAGGGTTAGGTAATCTCCTTAAGATAGGAGATTATCTTGGAGGATCCAATTTAATCACATGAGACCTTTTAAGCAGAGAGCTTTTTCCAGCTGGTGGCAGAAGAAGTCAGAGAGATTTGAAGAGTAAAGGGGTTATGGCTTGAAGTTGCAGCAGGCCCACCTGAGAAGGAATTCAGGAAACCTTAAAAGACCTGAGAGAGGCCCTGGTCAACAGGCATCAAGGAAAGAGGATCCTCAGTCCTACAACCACAAGGGACTGAATTCTTCCAGCAACCTGTGTGGGCCTGGAGGTGATGTCTACTTAGAGCCTCCAGGTGAGGACCCAGCTTGGCTGATGGCTTGGTTCCCGCCTTGTGATTCCCTGAGAGGAGAACCAGGTGACATCGTGCTGGACTTTGTTAAAAGCTGTTAAGTGTGTGGTAATTTGTTATACAGTGACAGAAAACTAAAACATGCAGGATAATTTTAGTGATGATGAAAAGCTACCTTATAACAAAGTTGAAGGAGATGTATAGGAAGTAGGTGGCCAACTATAATCTAAAGCAAAGGGATGGTGATAGAATTTGGCTATTTGTCCTCACCCAAGTCTCATGTGGAATTGTAATCCCCAATGCTGGAGGAGAGGCCTGGTGGGAGGTGTTTGGATCAAGGGGGCGGATGCCTCATGAATGGCTTGGGCCATCCCCTTGGTGGTAAGTGAGCTCTCACTCTGAGTTCACACAAGATCTGGGTGCTCAAAAGTGTGCGGCAGCTCCCCTGTAACCCATGCTCTCTCTCTTGCTCCCATTCTTGCCATGTGAAGCGTCTGCTTCTCTTTTGCCTTCCGCCATGGCTGGAAGCTTCCTGAGGACCCCCCCAGAAGCAGATGCCACTATGCTTCCTGTATAGCCTGCTGAACTGTGAGCCAATTAAACCTCTTTTCTTATAAATTACTCAGTCTCAGGTATTTCCTTATAGCAGTGCAAGAACTGCCTGATACAGATGGAATAAAGAGATCATCTAGCACACACCAGAAAAAAAGATGGAAGAGTAACGTGAGGAGTATGAGAAAGGGAAAAAGAGGATGCGAAAGAGAATAATGAGGAAAACTGCATGTCTGTCTCCATGTGCATGTATACAGGACAACTGCAGTAACTGACCACCTCCTATTTGAGAGTCTGTTGTTCTCACTGGGTTTCATTCCGCAATTGAAATATAATTACACTGTAGGTTTTGAAGCACTCCAGGAAATGCAAGTGGTTTCTATGTTGTGTTCATGGGTGTCACAAGCATCCAGAAATTCAATCGAAGTTGTCCATATTTCTAAACATTTTTAAAATGAAAAGAAACTCTTTTGTTATCCTCACTCCATGAATTTAGAGATCTGTGAGAGAAGGCAATTAAAAATGTTCCTGAAATTAAAAAAAAAACTTATGTGTAAGGTAGTGTTATTGATTAGAAGTCTTGAGTTATCAACTGTACCTCAGCTGTAATTTGTAAAAAGAACAAAACAAACTAGATGACTTTTTATGGTCTGTGCCTGATGGTGTAATGCTGTAGAAGGTGGCACTTTTTGGAGGGGGCTGTAGCTCAAGGATGAGGCTAAACCTCTTTACACTGCTTCAGGCTGTCTTGTTTTTCTATACAGTGACATAACATTCTGCTGACATTCTTAGCTGTGGAAAAGGGGCACTGGCTGGCATGGGAAGTGTTCTGAGTATTTTTAATTAAATCTAGTAGTTTGAAAACAAACTGTAGAGGTCTTCGTTGTCAGAAAACTGCATAGGTGCTGCTTCAAGGAAGGTGCATAAGCCTTCTGACCTCAAGCACACACTTTGCAACATTCTGTTATTTTTTTGGTATCATTAGAACGCTAAGACTCCCTTTCCTATTAATGTTTTTATTGAGGCACAGCATAGCACAGAAGAACGCATATAGGAGGCATAGAGCACTGTGAGTTTCCACAAAATGAACACACCTGGGTGACAACCACCCAGGATGACAAGCCCCCATGCACGCTCCTCGAAGCTCCAGCTGCCCCTTCTCCCCAGAGGCAACCTACATCCTACTCTTAATACATAGATTTGAGTTCTCTCAGAATGTTGATATGCTTTTGAAGCAAAGTAGAGTATGCTGTTTTTAAAACTGGGAGGAAAAAAAAGAAATTTCACTCCAAGATTATGAAGATCTTTTCCTGTTTTCTTTAGGAGTTTTATTGTTTTATCTTTTGCATTTAGGTCATGATCCATCTTGATTTATTTAGTTTTTGGGGTGGCAGTGAGGCCAGGTTACTGTCTATCCTTGGCCCAACGGAGAACCTGGTGTCTTCACCGGGATCCCTTCCTTGGCAGGTCCTGAGTTCCTATTTTCATCTCCTGAGACTGCCAGAAACTCTGATGATTTTCAGAGGCCTTCTACTTCTGTTTTTCAACCTCTACTCCTTATATACCCCCAATTCAGCACATGCTTTGAAGGGAAAGCCAACTGTGTGTTTGAAACCCTTCAGGTCTCTTTTAGAAGTTCTCTGGCTTCTCTGTCCTCAGATTCTCGGCTCTGCCATCAGCTCACCTCTCTGCTCTCTCAAGTCTTAGCCCCTCCGGTTCTCTTAGCCTTGACAGCCCACCACTGCCTTCAAACAGGTGATTTCTGCATTTAATTTGGGCTTTCTTGTTTTGCTGTAGTTCCAGGTGATGTGGAGTAACAGTGCACAGTGATTCCATATCACCTGGAACAATGGAAACATTTTAAATTGCAATTATGTAAAGTAATAAAGGAAAAAAACCCATAGTGCTGTTATAAGAGGGAATATTAGGAGTCTGTGGCTCAAGTTCACTGTGTTCTGTAGAAACACTGTAGTTTATCAATATCATACCTGAGCCTTCAGCACATAGACACAGAATTAGTGAAAGAAGCCAGCAGCTAAATGCCTAATTCCACTTCCCCCATCAGCCCTTCATTTGTAATGAGTAATTTAACCTCTCTAGGCATCAGTTTCTCTGGTTCTGGCATTTATTCTTCATCTTAGTGGCAAGATTTGTCTTACGTGCTTTAAACCCTTGGAACAAAAGGCAACCTTTGACTAACTTGGCCCATTTAAAAAGAGGTACCACAGAGGTTCCCTTCACTCATTTAAAGTGGTGCGTAGGGGCTGGGGAAGGGGTAGAAGGAGGGAAAAAAAGAAAAAAAAATGGCGTGTGTATGCTTGAAAAATCAACACAATCACTTTTTATTTGTTTGTTTTGTTTTGTTTTAAAGATGAGGAGGCAGAAGAAATTCCCACAGGGCCACATACTACCAAAAGCTACTGAGAAATAATCCCTTGAGGAAGGATATCTAGGGCAAATGTCACTTTGCTTTCATGCCATTTCTTCTATGGTTCCTTCCACATCTGCTCCAGCAGTCTGGGGTGAACACAGATTTATAAGAAGTCATTTGTACAGAATAAAGTTAAAAGCCACAAGTTAATGCTGCCATAAGATTAAGGCTGAGCTTAACTTGATAATATTTAGTGTCCTAGGAAGGCATAGAGTTCAGCTTACTTTTTTTCTCTCATGGTTGAATTTGCAACTGATGATGCCAAGTGACTGAGAAAGGAGTATTTTAAAAGAGAGCCAAGGGACGGGCAGGTGTGGAGGCAGGCTGGACAGTCATCTCTATCCTTAGATAAGGACAGGGATGGGCAGTGCTTCCTGCCAGCTGTCTTCAAGCTGATGGAATTCTGTCATAGAGTAGGACAGCAGGGACCTTAGAAAATCTGAGTGATCACCCCTTTGGGAGAAAAAAATGCATAAATAATTAATTACAATTCCCTTTTAAAGTGGGTCAGAAGAATATGAATACTGTCTACATGGGAGTCAACACCCAGAGATAACATCAGTTAATAGAGGATGTGATGGCTCAGAAGATAAACAAAACAGAGTGTAGGAGAATGCTAAGAAAAACAAATGAAGGGAAATAGGGAGGGGATAAAGCAGATGATGAATTGGGAGGAAGCGGCTACTTGGGGACAAGCCAGGGAAAAATGTGGAAAAAAAAGGAGCTTAGAAAAAGCTAAACACATGTAATTGCTGGGGTGGGGGTGGGGCCATGAGCATTCACTAGAAAAGCATCTTCTGCAAAGGCTTGGACCTTGACTTCTTCATTTAATATTTGGGATATTTCTCTTGAGATTTGGCTCCAGGAAAATAGCAGAAACAGCCACGTGCTGAACAGAGAAAGGCCCCAAAACCTACCAGAGGCAGTCTCTCAAGAGAGTTCCGTCTTTCTCTCTCTGTCCTTTTGAGTTCTCATCCTCTCTCTCAATTTTTGCCATGCTTTTTCCATTATTTTATGAAGCTTTCCCATCTTGTCCCTTCTGATATTTCTTACTCCCATCCAGTTGCCATAGGAATAGCCATAGGAAGTAGAATAATAGTAATAAAAACAAAGGTGATAACATATATTATTAGATATTACATGTATTATGGTATATGATTTATTGTATAATATATACCATTATTCTATATTCTATATATTAATGCATAGTATATTACTATTAGTTTAACAGTTGAGAATAAGCATATACCATTCTTGAGAGTCTTCTCTGTTTTATTGTGAGATGTGAATGGTCCCTGAATTTGAGTTTTAACTTGGCACTTGAAGATTTGCAGTGTTTTTAAAGGCATTCTAACTCTTGCTGGATCTCAGAATACCCATTCCCAAAACAGTACAATTTCTGTTATTATTTTGAAATACATATTTCCTATATTATAGCACTATGAAACTGTCAAGCAAGTTGTAATCATAAATATAATGATACTTTGTACTTTTAAAGTGCCCCATGCTCTTAGAGCCAGAATTTCTCAAGCATTCTTGCAAGCCAGGCAAGCAATACCCACCAGTGAAAAACTGAAATATAGAAGTTAAGAGCTTGAGCCAGTGCCTTAGAGCAAGTCAGAAATAAAGCTGGAATTTAAGGGAAATATCTTACACTGGACATTGGACTTCTTGTCCTGGCAAAGATATAAAATGAGAAAAATTATGAAATGAGAAAAATTATAAATTAGAATTGAGGAAATATTTTAATCAAGCTTATATAGTTACCAATTAAAAGCTAACATATCATAAATAATGCCATTTAAGAGTAGTACTAATAAAGAATTTTTTTTTTTTTTGGCGGAGTCTCACTCTTGTTGCCCAGGCTGGAGTGCAATGGCGTGATCTTGGCTCCGCCTCCTAGGTTCAAGCGATTCTCCTGCCTCAGTCTCCTGAGTAGCTGGGATTACAGGTGCCCGCCACTGTGCCCGGCTAACTTTTGTATTTTCAGTAGAGATGGAGTTTCACCATGTTGGCCTGGCTGGTCTCGAACCCCTGACCTCAGGTGATCTGCTTGCCTCGGCTTCCCAAAGTGCTGCGATTACAGGCGTGAGCCACCATGCCCAGCCTAAGCTTCTATTAAAGATAAAGCCGTGTGCTTTATATTTTAAAAGACTTTGTGCAATGGTCAAAGAGAAAATTCAGAGTCCTGGATCTTGTAACATAATAGGGCCAATATGAGCTGGAGATTGCTAGGCTGACATTGTATTTGTCCAGTCCAGAAACTGCTGGAGAACTAAGGTCTGACGCTGTTGCTGGAGGGAGGGTAGTTGGTTAGATGAGAAGGAATTAGGAATCAGAACCTGGAATTTGGTTGGTGTTTGCCGTGAAGTTGTGTCACACCCACAGATGTGAAAACAACCCATAAACGCAAACTGTCAATGCCCATCTGTGTACCTTCCATCTTTCATTAGTGAATAATTGCTAGACTGCAGACCTCATGTTCTGTGCTTCTTTGTAACCCACAACTCTTAGCACCAGGCTGTGTTGAGCATGTGGAATGAAAATTGGATTTGAGGTCAAATGACTTGCATTTAGGTCCCATGCTGGCTGGCTGAGTGGCCTTCAATGAGTCACTTGACCTCTTTGGACCCAACTTCACCTTGTATGTAAGAGGGGTGACATGAATATCTCATAGAATTGTTGCTTCAATACATGAGACACTGGATCTGGCAGAAGAGCTTTGTAAACTATAAAGTACAATAGAAATATTAGTTACTGTTAAATAAATAAAGGATTATCTGTGTCACTCAGTAACCATACACTGATGCTTTCTGGTCCTACCTGTCCTTTGCTTCTAGCACCTACCTCTGGAGAGACCTCTTCAAGAAGCTACAAAATGTATCCTGCCCCCAGGGCCAGCTTCATGGGCATATGACCTGTGCAATCTCATAGGTTCCCATGCTCAGAGGCCCAGGGCTTAGTTTAATGCTCTAGCTGTCCTCTTAATATTCTTAATAATTTTTGAAGAAGGGGCTTGTGTTTTCATTTTGGACTGGGCCTTACAGATTAGGGAACCAGTGATGGCTGCCATTTCTTTCTAACTTAGAATAAAATCCCTGATTTTAAATTCCTTGAAATTTGCTTCATTCCTAATCTTTTGCTTTGAGGATCTCCATGGAGCAAACAGTTATAAATTAATATTTCTGGTTAAAATACTTTATATATATGAACTATTTTAAAGTATATAATATATAATAGTTTCTAGGTAAAGCAGAATGCAAAATAGTGACTTGGTGATTGGGATTACTACTATTTTCCCTCTAAATGATCTTGATTCTGAATTTCTGAAGGAAATATTTCTTTCTATCGGTAACACAAGTGCCAAGCACACTGTGAATAGTCAAGAGAAGACAGTGGAATGTGTGAACTACGTCATGTACATGACATCAATCTATTGTGAGAGGCGTTCTCTTTGGATGATAAAAACAATCTTATAGGGTGATGGTTTGATTTCATGTATTGGTTTTATTTCATTTATTGTGGCTTAAACTAAGGGTATTTGAATTTCAAAACACCAGTTGGTGCAGCTTTCTTCAAATTCTTTTACAGCAATCCATTGAAACCTTAGACTGTCTAGGAAAACAAATATAATTTATGTTTGTTTCCAATCATAATATAGACAAACCTGATATTCTTGTTAAGGGAAGTTAGGTTGTTTGACTTTGTTGGGTGTATTGTTTGGCAATAAAATGGTGCTCAAATACTTTTAAAGTACATATAATTTGTTTTCAATTATAAGTAAACTTGGCTCACCTTAGATGGGCTTCAGCTATACCTTTGTAAGTGGTGGACATTTCTGCAGGGGGAGGTAAGTAGTGGCAATTTGGAATAGAAAGTTTGTGTTAGTTATCTATAGCTGCACAAAAACTTGCCAAAAATGTGTCAGTCTGGTATTTGTCTTTCACACTGCTTCTGAGGGTCAGGAATCTGGGAGCAGCTTAACTAACTTGTTCTGGCTCAGGGTCTTCCATGAAGTGGCAGTCGAACTGTTAGGTCGTCCACTGGGCTGCCCAACTGTCCATGAGACTGGCCACTGGCTTCCACCAGAGCAAGTGATCCAAGGGAAAGCAAGACAGGGCCAAATGACATCCATAGTCTCTCTTCCAGAGTGGTATCTACCACTCCTCCTGCACTCTACTGGTTACACACCAACCCTGATACAGTGTGGGAGGGGACCATATTAGAGTGTGAGTATTGGAAGCCAGAAATCGCTGGAGACTATTTTTTAGAGGCTGGCTACCACAGGGTAGGTGGGTACTGGCACATTCCTGAGTTCCGCTGAATCCTCTGCAAAAGAGGGGCAATTTCCAAAGTTTGTCTTCTCAGAAGCCCCACACAGCAATTTGAAGGCATGGAAGATCATACTCTGGTCAATTTCCAAGCCCTGTCAATGTATCTGTAGTAGATACTGAATTGGGGGTGACAAGCTTGAAAGAACAAGCATCTACATAAATGAGCCCATGTGAAGTGGCCCTACTTACTACACTCTTATTGCCATGTTAAGTGGCACCAGATTGAGGGTACAGGTTGTCTTAGAGAAAGATAAGCAGAAAACAGTATGGTATGACGGATCACCAAGCAGTGGGGAGTGCATTCCAGACTCTATACTGTGAATTTAGGGTTTCGTGCCAGTTTGCAAAGCTTCCTGAAGGTAGCGGGGAAGGCTTGGTGGAGAACTGAATAAAGAGATGACATGGAGAGGTGAAAGGGCCTGAGGGGAGGGTGGAAGCCCTGAGAAACGCAGGAAAGGGCAAGAGGCTGGTTCAGCAGCCTCACAGGCTGGGGTGAGGCTGGCTTCTACTTTCAGGGAAAGGCATAAAGGCTCCCACTCACCTTTTACATCAGGAAGATGAGGGAAAAAGAGTTATCAGTAGAGGAGAAGCCAAAGGTGTGGGCATTTATCCGACACCCACCTTATGCAATGCACTTTCCGTGGGTTTCGATTAACTCCCCACGTGACTGGGAGAGGAGAGTGTGGTATTCTCTTCTTTACAGAAGCAAGTCTTGAACCCAGGATCATTTGCATCCAAATCACACACTATTTTCACAAAACATCATTGCTGTTGGGTGCCTCAGCTGGAACCTGTGAAAAACAGACGGGACTCCCTGGTGACTCAGAATGAGAGGAGGGAAGGAGGACACTGTGTAGTCAGCATATGGCCATGGGTAAACTTCCTCCTTTCTGTTCACAGTCCTAGGAGGCAGACTTTGACCCTCATAAAGGCACAGCTGTCCACAATCTTTGCCCGGCCTCTAGTTCTCCAGACAAACCCAGCATAGACCAGATTCAGGGTGTGCTGTGGGAGCCAGGGAGAGGTGCTCCCGTTTCAAAATGGTAGTGTTTGCTCTATGTTACTTTAAGTTTAAAAAGTGATTTCTCTTTTGGAGACGAGAGTGGCAGTTTAGAGAAGACAGAATAATTATGTAGGCAAGAATGTGAAAGGAAGGACCAAATCACAGTGTGGAAAATAAAACCAGAGTGACATTTGCTGCTTAGAGAGTGTAGTGTAGACAGCATGGACAGATAGGCTCAAATTCAGGCTCCACCTTGAAGTGGATTTGTGACTTAAAACAACAAATATAAGCTCCAGGTCTCACCTGTGAAATGGGGTTGATGATGCCCACCTCTCTAGAACACTGTGTTAAAGGACGTAACTTTAAATACTGCCATAGGTAGTATGTAGTAGGTGCTATATAAGTTGTAGTTATAAGTTGTAGTTCCTTTTTTTTTTGAGACGGAGTCTCACTCTTGTTGCCCAGGCTGGAGTGCAATGGCATGATCTCTGCTGACCGCAACCTCCACCTCCCGACCTCCCGTGTTCAAGTGCTTCTCCTGCCTCAGCCTTCCGAGTAGCTGGGATTACAGGCGCCTGCCACCATGCCCGTCTATTTTTTTTTTATTTTTAGTAGAGACCGGGTTTCAACATGTTGGCCAGGCTGGTCTCGAACTCCTGACCTCAAGTGATCCGCCTGCCTCGGAAGATTAATTTAAAATATTATCTTCTGCTTAGAGTGATGGCAAGCTGGAGGAATTGGGATAATGATGGTGTGTGGGATGGTGTGGGGGAGTGGATGTGGGAGAAAATAAAGCTCAGGCAGAAGATGGGATGTCCTTACGGATCTGAAGATGCTTTGTAAAGAATGTGCCATGCACATTATCAGTGGGACCCACCTCATGCCATCAGTGTGTTTGTGGCAGAAGAAGGGAGGATGGAACACAAGGTTCCTAAAACCCAGCCAAATGCTTGTTCCTGCACCATATCATCTTGGGAATGTGGATGCCACATCTCTCTTTTGACATTTCATGGTTATTTAAAGTTTAGCTGTAGCACAGCCTGCATATGTCTAATGCCTGGTGGGAGAAAGTGAATTAATTAAAGTCCCCTCATGCTGTTATTAATCAGCTTCTCTACAATTTTTATAGGAAGGCCAAGTCATCAAAGAGAAACCAAGACTTTCCTCCGTGGAGAGCTTGCATGGGGAAAGGAGAGAGACTCAATCCTCAGGAGAAAAGTTGAGGAGGTAGAGCTTTGGGGGACAGGGCCATCTGAGCCTGAGAACTGTAAGAAGCTTGCCTCTGGAGGGACCAGGAACATCTTATGGGGTGAGGGAATGCTGGTGGGGAAGATTCAGTCAACCAAAAGGAATCTTGCCTAGCTAGGCTTTCACTATATATGTGGAATGAAAGAGCCTTAAAAAAATAGATGATAGATAAATAGATAGAAAAGATGATGAAGAAAACAAAATTGTTGGGGAAGATTGGAAATTAGTCTCAAAACTACTTTGTAGTTATGTCTCTGTATTTTAGAACTTTTGGCTTAAACTAAAAGGTAGCAAAAATATATAGTTTATGCTCTAATGTAGATTTAATTTTTATCAACAAAAAATTTGTATATGACATTACAGAAGATGGGTGCAGATAAACATTAACCATTTATTTATTAAACTTATCAACTATAATGTAGTAGAATATTTGTGATTACGATTAAAGTAAGGTACCTAAATCAACTGCTTTCAGCTTTGCAATCACCATTCTAGTGTCTAATTATGTAGGTCTGGTAAAGATAATTTCCTGCAAAATTCCCCCAGTTTAGAGCTATTCCTTACACTACCCATTGTGCAGACATTTTAAAGGAAAACAGCAAAGAGAAAGCTCAGTGCCAGGAGCGGTGGCTCATGCCTGTAATCCCAGAACTTTGAGAGGCCGAGGCGGGCAGATCACTTGAGATTAGGAGTCCGAGACCAGCCTGGCCAACATAGTGAAACCCCATCTCTACTAAAAATAAACACACACACACACACACACACACACAAATTAGCCATGCTTGGTGGCACGTGCTTGTAATCCCAGCTACTTGGGAGGCTAAGGCAGGAGAATTGCTTGAACCTGGGAGGCAGAGGTTGCAGTGAGCTGAGATCGCACCATTGCACTCCAGCCTGGACGACAGAGTGAAACCCCATCTCAAAAAAAAAAAAGAAAGCTCAGTGCTAACCTAGTGTAAAAGTGTGCATTTAAGTCCTCTAGTTTATGTCATTTGTATAGTATATTCTCTGGGACTATAATCTGTGTTTAAACAAAAACAGCAAGGAGGTACCTCCTCTTTCGCCTTTGGAGCCCCCTGCTCCTTCTGTCTCTGTACGAGGGAGCTTCTTCCGTCTTCTCCCTTCCTTCTTGCCTATTAAACTCTCCACCCCTTAAAACCACTCCACGTGTGTCCGTGTCATTTTTTCTAATTTGACATGAGGACCAAGAACCCTGGTGTTCCTCCACTTATCAGAGCCTTATCATTTTGGTGTGTTGGCCGGGAAAGGAAATTCAATCATCAGACTGGTGTGGAAGCTCGGAATTTATCTTGGGACCTCAAGCGGAGAGGATCACCCAACTCATGGGTATTTGAGGATACAAACCCATGGATGGGCTCGGCTTTAAAGGTCTTATCTGAGATTGCTTGATGGAACAGAGTTTCATCAAAGCCAATCCAAAAGGCCTATGTGGAAATAACCATTCTTGCTGCACTTCATGCAAATAATCAAGCCAAGTATAAGACTAAAGTTCATTCATAATTAGTTTTTACCAAAAATGAGGACTGGAGAGAAAAATTTCGCTCCAAAGCTTATCATGCGTTTGTCATTAAATCCTAGTCTCATTAATTGTTTTTAAGCTTTTTTGCCTACATTTTAGATTAACCCTGCTTATTCCTGTGAATCAAGTGGTAATCTCCTGCAGCTTGGAAGAAAGAAAAAGGGATGGGTAATGTAAAAATCTGGACCAATATACTATTTTGGGCAATTATCCTGCAAATTCTGCTGGGTAATAAAAGTAAGTAGGGTACCCATAACCCGGAGGTTTCTTTGTTTGGGAAAATAAAACCAAGGCTTCATAAACCACCAACGGGAAATTCTGTATCTGGCAAATAAAACTTTACATGAAAATTATCTACTACACCACTCTTGTGGGAATTGCTATGCTCATTCTACTATTTGCAATAGGGTTATACACAGTAGCACCTTCTAACTGAAATATTAGACAAAGTTTCCATTGCTGTTGTATTTTGCTTATTATCTTTATAGCAGGGATAATAGTTATGGACAAAAAGGAAGCATGAAAGTTTTACTATCACTGAGTCTGCTAGGACTTCTTTTTGGGTCTAGTGATGCACTTTTAAATGAAACATGCTGCTTTTGGATTAACATCTCTAGTATAGTAAAGGAAAATCTAAGCAGACCCTTAGAAACTGGGTCTACCCAACATGGTGATTCCCGCAGCCTTCTTGCCCTTGGCCCATGTGTTCCTGGCAACATGACCGCCCCCACATATCCCCACGTGTGTAGAACATCATGGTGCCCTGCACTTGCATATTAAAAGGCTAGAGTGGGAGGGCCAGCTCTTTCCAGGGCCACGTGAATGACATGCCTGGTCAAACCAATCCCCTGAGCCCTATGCAAATGAGACACCACCTCCTCCAGCCTCTGCATATTATACCTGGCTGGTGTCCACCACACTTGCCACCTCCTTTCGTGGCTTTGGAGCCCCCACCCTCTGTCTCTGTACTGGGGAGCTTCTTCCTTCTGTTTTCTCCCTTCCCTCTTGCCTATTAAACCCTCTGCTCCTTAAAACCAAAACGAAAACAAAACAAAAACAAACAAAAAACATAACAATGAAAAACTAGGGAATTAACCACTTTGTTTACTCGTTGTAAACAAACCATCAGATAATCTAAACCACAAGAAGCTTTGTCTCTCTGGCAGGTTTATTTATCTGAGTACATGAATCATCCTCTCACCTCTTCACCCTCCCTTGCCAGAGCAATGTGATTTTAATTGTGTCCAGATGTCTTGGAGGTATTTGCTTGTTTCACTGTACCTTACACTCAGGTTAAAGAAAAGGCCTGATGGTTCCTTTTTTATTATTTAAAGCCAAAGCTGATGATTCCATAAGTGAAAAACACTTGCAAAATATATAGTAAGAAAATGAACGGATGTTACATTTAGATTCCAGAAGCGATTCCAGAAGAATTTTAGAAACATTTTGGAGGTGGGAAAAGTGGAGAAAAGAATGTATATTTATTCACAGGACTTATGTGACTTACCTACAAGAAGTTGTAAATATTTCCCTTCAAAACAAGAATATATGCCTACTATATCCCTCTGTGATTTATAAGTGAGAGGTTTGAAGGGGAGAGACTCACATGGCATGGGAGTCTTCCTGGGCTCATGATGCGGAGGGCATCAATCATCAAATCAGATGAAAATTCCTGAAGGCATTGACCTTTAGTGAATTCTAGGTCTGGTATCAATGGCTGCCTCTTCCTCGAGTTGCTGGAGTCCAGTGGCTGCGATCCTGGGATGCGCAGTGTTCTCTCTGGTCCCACTGAAGTGCTTCTCTGAAGAAGACAAGTTGAAGTGGTTCCCAAGAATGAACCCTAGCTGACGGGACTCTTGCATTTCAAGCATGGTAGACAGATACAGTTTGTCATTCCCTCGAAGACACTCCTTCGTCTGAGAGACTAGGTTTTTCCAGCTTCCCTGTGGCTAGGTATGATTTTGATCTTGTGACTGCATTCTGGCCAATGAGATGTAAACAGAAATGTTTCGCAGCTTCTCACACCTTTTCTAAGAGAAAACCATGTCCTTTTTCTTTCCCCACTTTGTGGACTGGAACATGGACCACTCCAGTGATGGCAAAGAGGGAAGAGGGAGGCTGAGTCTAGACCCTTGAGGACTTTTTGAGACTGCCGTAACAGCAGTTGTGGACTTTTTACACCTACTGATTTCATTTAGGTAAGATAGAAATGCATGTCTATCTTGTTTAGGCCACTGTTATTTTGAGTTTTCTGGTCCTTGCAGCTAAACTAGGTAAACAGCAGGATTTCATTTTTGTTTGTTTGTTTTGTTTAGGCCAAGATTTTTAATACACCAGTGACAATACAGAGATGCTGACACATGACAGGCAAATGGGAGAGTACGGAGTTTGGTCGTAGCCCTGTTCCTGGGATTCTAAAGCAGTTTCCTGATCCATGTCAGTGGGTCTCCTGGGGTCACGCACAAGTCTCTTTTAGGGCCAGGCTGCTCCTGTTAGCAGTAAAAAAAAAAAAAAAAAAAGTAATAAAAGGTAACATGTCAGCAATTCCTTAAATATATTTTATTTGAAGCCAGTTAAGAGAGCTGGTGGAATTCATAATAAGTTCTGCCCTTTAGGATAGTTATTTCTGAGAAGAGAAGGAAGTTGAGAATTAAACATATTCCAAGTAGATATCCTTCAAAGAGGTTAGGGAATGCAGGAAAAAAATACAAGACTGTCTCATAAGCAAAGAATTGTTATTCAAAATTTATAAAAATAGAAGACAGGAAGAGTGTATACCCTACTATTCAGATAAAACAAACTCAACAAAGATTGTTGCAAATATGGCAAAACCCCAGCTCACTGCAATTTTTGTTTTCTTGTGTCCTAGAACTTCTTTTATGCCAATGATAGTAAGAATGGTTCTGCATTAGTTCCTCCCCTGAGCTGTTTGCTTGTCATTGGGAACTCTCAGCCACAGTTCACATCTCATCCTTAACTAGGACCCTCCTTTTTCCTTTGCTTCATTTAGCACAGGGGGTGGCAAACTATGGCCCATTGGCCCGACCACAGTCTGTGGGATAAGAATGGTATTTATATTTTTAAATGGTTCAAATAGTTTAAAAAAGAATAACATTTTGTGACACAAAAATTATATGAAGCTAACATTTCAGAGTCTATAAATAAAGTTTTATTTGAACACAGCCTTGCCTGTTCATTTACACATTGTCTATGGCTGTCTTCACACTCCAGTGACAAAGTTAAATAGTTGCAACATAACCTGCAAGGCCTGAAAAGCCTAAAATAGTTATTATTGGCGCTTTACAGAGAAAGTTTGCCAACCTCAGATGTAGTATGATGTGACATCTTAGTTTTGGAATTCAGAAGTTGAATTCTGGAATTTGAGAGCTGAAAGACTATTTAGAATGCCTCTTGTCAACATCCCTGACACATACCTGGCTAAAGTCAGCAGTCTTATTTTTTGTACAGCTGTTCTATTCTTAGAAATATTTACTTAAAAGGGAATCCTCTGATGTTCATTTATTTGTCCTAGTTTTACTCTCAGCATGGCCAGGGGTTGGCAAATAATAGGTGCTTTAAACTATTTAATTATTTGCCGAGCACAGTGGTTCACACCTGTAGTCCCAGCACTTTGAGAGGCCAAGGTGGGAGAATTGCTTAAGGCCAGGAGTTCAAGACTAGCCTGGGCAACACAGGGAGACCCCCATCTCTACAAGAAAATAAAAAAATTAGCCAGGTGTGGTGGTGCTTGCCTGTAGTCCTAGCTACTTGAGAGACAAAGGTAGGAGGATCGCTGAAACCCAGGAGGTCAAGGCTGCAGTGAGCTGTGATTGTACTACTGTACTCCAGCCTGGGTGACAAAGCAAGATCCTGTCTCAAAAAACTAAAAAAAAGGCCGGGCACAGTGGTTCACACCTGTAATCCCAGCACTTTGGGAGGCCAAGGCGGGCAGATCACGAGGTCAGGAGATTGAGACCATCCTGGCTAACAAGGTGAAACCCCATCTCTACTAAAAACACACACACACAAAAAAAAAAAAAAAAAAAAAAATTAGCCATGTTTGGTGGCGGGCGCCTGTAGTCCCAGCTACTCGGGAGGCTGAGGCAGGAGAATGGCGTGAACCCGGGAGGCGGAGCTTGCAGTGAGCCGAGATCGCGCCACTGCACTCCAGCCTGGGTGACAGAGTGAGACTCCATCTCAAAAAAAAAAAAAAAAAATTAATACAAACTTAGCACTTACTGCATGATACAATTAGTCTAAGAACTTTCCAAGTAACGCACAGAAGACTATGAGGTAGAAGAACATTTTACAGGGAAGGATGCTGAGTCACAGAGAGGTTAATTAAATTTTCCAAGCACACGCATCTTGTAAGAGGCAGAGCTGTGAGTAAAACTCAGTCTGGCTCTGGAGTCCAGGTTCTCTGCTGCTCTATTTACCAAAGAGTTAACGAATCAACATTTGATTGTTGCATTATATGTGTCAGTTTTTCAAATATGTGGAGATGCCTACCAAATTCCTAAAAAAAGGATTTACAGTTCCTCCAAAAGCTCAAGCCATATAATGCTGCAATATGAGAAGCAAAGGAGAATAGTCTCGCTACACTTTCTGTTTTCTCTAATTGTTCTCATTTCTACGTACCCCCAGGATAGTGTGTCCGGAATTGGTGGGTTCTTGGTCTCACTGACTTCAAGAATGAAGCAGCGGACCCTCGCGGTGAGTGTTACAGCTCTTAAGGTGGCGCGTCTGGAGTTTGTTCCTTCTGATGTTGGGATGTGTTCGGAGTTTCTTCCTTCTGGTAGGTTCGTGGTCTCGCTGGCTCAGGAGTGAAGCTGCAGACCTGCACAGTGAGTGTTACAGCTCGTAAAGGCAGTGTGGACTCAAAAGAGTGAGCAGCAGAAAGATTTATTGCAAAGATCGAAAGAACAAAGCTTCCACAACGTGGAAGAGGCCCCGAACAGGTTGCCACTGTTGGCTCCGGCAGCCTGCTTTTATTCTCTTATCTGGCCCCACCCATATCCTGCTGATTGGTAGAGCTGAATGGTCTGTTTTGACAGGGTGCTGATTGGTGCGTTTACAATCCCTGAGCTACACACAAAGGTTCTCCACATCTCCACTAGATTAGTTAGATACAGAGTGTCAACACAAAGGTTCTCCAAGTCCCCACCAGAGTAGCTAGATACAGTGTCGATTGGTGCATTCACAAACCCTGAGCTAGACACAGGGTGCTGATTGGTGTGTTTACAAACCTTGAGCTAGATACAGAGTGCCAATTGGTGTATTTACAATCCCTGAACTAGACATAAAGGTTCTCCAAGGCCCCACCAGAGTAGCTAGATACAGAGTGTCCATTGGTGCAATCACAAACCCTGAGCTAGACACAGGGTGCTGATTGGTGTATTTACAATCCCTGAGCTGGACATAAAGGTTCTCCACGTCCCCACCAGACTGAGGAGCCCAGCTGGCTTCACCCAGTGGATCCCACACCGGGGCTGCAGGTGGAGCTGCCTGCCAGTCCCGCGCCGTGCGCCCGCACTCCTCAGCCCTTGGGTGGTTGATGGTACTGGGCGCCGTGGAGCAGGGGGCGGTGCTCATCGGGGAGGCTCGGGCCGCACAGGAGCCCACGGAGGGGGTGGGAGGCTCAGGCATGGCGGGCTGCCGGTCCCGAGCCCTGCCCCGCGGGAAGGCAGCTAAGGCCCAGCGAGAAATCGAGCGCAGCGCCGGTGGGCTAGCACTGCTGGAGGACCCAGTACACCCTCCGCAGCCGCCGGCCCGGGTGCTAAGCCCCTCATTGCCCGGGGCCAGCAGGGCCGGCCGGCTGCTCCGAGCGCGGGGCCCGCCAAGGCCACGCCCACCCGGAACTCCAGCTGGCCCTCAAGCGCCGCGCGCAGCCCCAGTTCTCGCTCGCACCTCTCCCTCCACACCTCCCTGCAAGCTGAGGGAGCCGGCTCTGGCCTTGGCCAGCCCAGAAAGGAGCTCCCACAGTGCAGCGGTGGGCTGAAAGGCTCCTCAAGTGCCGCCAAAGTGGGAGCCCAGGCCGAGAGCGAGTGAGGGCTGTGAGGACTGCCAGCACGCTGTCACCTCTCAATAGTAAGTGGTTTGAAAACCATTTAGTATAAAGAAAGGTAGAAGAATCTAGGAATATTTAACCTGGAGAAGACAACTCTTGTTAGGAAAATGGCTGGATCAATTCTAGGCTTTCCATGATATTCATAAAATCCAGAGCAAAAAAGAGCATTTCCCCAGTGCCTACCTCTTAAGAACAAAGAAACTTATTTCCTCAAAATTTCCAGGAAAGTTTTGGTGTTAGTCAGGGTCTTTCAAGAAGCAGATGTTAAGATGGACTGATATGTGCTCGGATTTTACTAGGGAAAATGAATGTGTAAATGGAAATAGGCAGGGAGCTGGGAAGGCTGCAAGAGCGTCAGGCTCTGATGGAAATTTGACTTCAATTAAAGGAAAGGGAGAGAAAGGCCGAATGGAAGTGCCTTATACTGTGCAGTCGAAGCAAATCTTAGGGGAATCCTTCACCCCAAATCAGCTGACAAAGGAGTTGTGTCTCCCAGAAATTAGTCTGTCTTAGTATTCCTTAGGATTCACAAACTTGGGGATGGATTCCAAAGTGCAGCAGCTGGGGCCCTTGGTCAATTATGCTGCCAGAGAAGGAGGTGTTCTGGGTGCATTCTCGTGACTGCTACTTCCCTCCTCACATATCATTGGTCTATTATTAAATCAGTCCTTGTCTCAGGGGATTAATGACCTCATTGGCTGAGGCCTGAATTCTTGAGCCAATCACCCTGGCAAGGGGGCTGGAATTTCCCATAGGCCCGTTAAGTCTACTGTCTGGGCCAGTTCCCCTGAAGCATGTGGGTTGTGGGGAGGAGGGACTGATGTCTAAATAAAAAATCTGGATATCTTTAGGAAGGGAAAAGGGAAGTCTCATCTATGATACTGAAATTTGAATCCCTATCTATCTGAGGGCAAAGTCTGTGTTTATTTATCTGCAACACAACACCTCTTAAAATTTATGGTGGCTACAGCTTTTAAAAGTTGTGGTTTTGGGAGCAGGAGGATGGGGTCAAATTCTAAGCCACTGAAAATCATCCTGTTATCTATGCCATATGTGTTGTCAAGCCTGGTTTTAAAGGCTTCATAAATTGTCGATGAGCTGGCATGTGCAGTAGAAATATAACCGTCATAATAGCTAATAATTTTAGAGCAATAATGATGCGTCTGATACTGTATTTTATATCCATTCTCACACTTACTGCCCATGGTACCTATTAGATAAGCATCCTTACTAGTTGCAGTTTATCTAGGAGGACACTGAAGTCTTAGGGGGTTAAGGAACTTCCCTGAGAACGCAGTTAAGAAGGTAACTGGCTGATTGTCTGATTGCAAAGTTGTAACAGCTCCTGTCCCTCCTCACAATTCTTACTCTATTGCTTCTCCAGCTTGTTTCAACAATGCTTTTAAACAATAAGTTTGCTTTTCAGGAGCCATCCTCTTCCAGGTGAGAGTGGGAGAGCTTTATGTTCTCTCAGGCACTGTATTAGTGGCACTCTACCAACATGGGCTTGCGATGGCCATTGAAGGCTCTTGAGACTGGCACAATGCCAACGGGAAGGGCAGGTTGCCCTCAATGTCCAGGAATTGTAGGTAGCCGAATACAGTGCAGTGCTTTGGAATTACAGCACTTGGCTGACCTTGTAAAGGGAACTGTTTTCCTTATCCATTTTGGTTACTTAGCTATGTGTTAGTACACACCAAGATCATGTGGAGCTGGCACTTCAGGAACCGAAAGAAAGACAGACAAGGACCAAAATAACAAGGGCCATGCAGAGAATTCCACTGGTCATCTCAGTGACAACTCATATGATTACAGTAATCTTTACTGTGGGTGTGCCCTGCTTTAGGTAACATATGTTAACAACAGATAAATGAAGGAGTGATTATTCACTTTAAAAAGGCATAATGAATTTACAGAAGGATTCACTGGAAGAGTCTTTTAAATATCAATGAAATGCAAGTAAAATGCAATTTATTATACACGATATCATGTAATATGTTTTCAAGAGTACAGTCAATGGGTTAAGGGCTGTTTACATAATTATATTTTGAAGAAATATAATTCAGATAGCTTCCACAAGATCAAATTTCAATATATTTTCATATGTCTATACATCAAGATATATTCATTAGGGCCCTACTATGTGCAAGGCACTATAATATATTGACTCAGTAGGTCTAGGGTGGGTCCCAGATTCTGCCTTCCTAACAAGTCCCCAGACCACACTTTGAGTAGCGAGGGCTTCTAGAGATTCAGGCCCTCAGCTTCCACGGCTACTGATGGTCACTGGGTGTTGTAGTCTGTGCAGCTGGAGTGAATCCCTATTACCGTAATTGTTCCAGTCTCTAAGACCTGAGTGAGAGCACCTGGTTGGCAGCACAGGCAACACACCTGCACTTTATTCCTTGGAGAGTAGAAGCTTGCTATCTGCTCTCTTCCACTTCTGTAGTGGAAGGTAGGCCCTGCTTCCCACCATGACTCACAATAGAAAAAATCCCTAAACAAGTGCAGATGCTGAGCACCTAAAAAGATGATAAATGTCCACTGTATGAACTATGCGAATTTATAAGTAAAAACTTCATTTAGTTATGTAGCTCACCTTTGCATGATCCATTGTGCAGATGTGGAAGTCCCAGGAGCCTGGTCAGCCACATGATTCTAGCCTTGGACTCTTCCCCCTCCAATCTCAAATGGAAGAAATGGCTCTCCTTTGTCACATGCCCTTTCTTATCTGGCATGCAAAATGCTCCACATTCCAATTTTCATTTGCTTTATTTATTTTCCATTTAACTGCAATTTTTTCTTGTGTCAGGAAGTTTTTTCTCTGGATTTAGTTTGTGAGAGATGATGAACTCCCCAGGTATTTAGTTCATCCACATGTTAGGATTTACATGGCAAGTTCTCCAATATTAAAAAATAAAGGTAAATCTTATGCTGCAGTTAAGAAGAATGAGAAATGTCAAAATTTACAACTGTTTGTTCCCCTTTTAGGTTCACTATCCCCATCTAAACTGTAAGCTGACTTTTATTAAAATGTAACATTTACCTTCCCAAAGTGAATTTGTCTTCCTACAATAAGAATAGGAAAATATCACAATTTACTGCAAAAAAATAGCAAATACAGAAAAAACCTAAGTAATTTTTAATAAAAACCATAATTTTAAAATAATGCCTTTCTTAAATATACAATACCCTAACAGAGGCCAAAAAATTGGCATGAGAATTCAAATAAAATCTAATATCCTATGAGAAGAAGATATTGGACAAAGATGCTTGTCAAAACACTGCAATATAGACTTTGATTTCCACGTATGGTTATTCATTACCAGTCACTGAAGGGCAGGAATCATAAACAGACATTTCTTGCCTGGGAAGTGAAGACAGTAGGTTTAGATTTTGTTAAGTTAGACAGAAAAAAGGGTACTCAGGACAATCAGTCACTTGGTTGAATTTCTCCACTTTTTAATCAGGTGTAGATATAGCCCATCAATAAAAGGGTCCAACTGCTGGAGTGGACATGAATTGTGGGAGGCTGGATACACTGTCCTAGATGAGGCATGATGCCACAGGGTAGGCAGAGAAGCCTTTCTATCTTTTCTTTTCTTCCCTAGACAAACAGGAAATGTTTAGCTCGCCTAATTTAAAACTAACTATGGGTAACTTCAACATTTACTTCATAAATACAGCGAATTTGAAACGCTTTGGACTCGAGGTCCCAGAACCTGATTTTAATTTTGGTTCTGGGCCAGGCGTGGTGGCTCACACCTGTAATCCTAGAACTTTGGGAGGCTGAGGCGGGTGGATTGCTTGAGCTCAGGAGTTCAAGACCAGCCTGGGCAACATGGTGAAACCCCATCTCTACAAAAAATACAAAAATTAGCCAGGCATGGTGATGCCTGTAGTCCCAGCAACTTGGGAGGCTGAGGTGGGAGGATGGCTTGAGCCGGGGAGGCAGAGGTTGCAGTGAGCCATGACCGTGCCACTGCACTTACAACCTGGTCAACAGAGCCAGATCCTATCTCAAAAAATAAAAATGAAACAAAATAAAATAAATTTTAGTTCTGACATCCTTTCTTCATCTGAAAAGGAGAGGGTCAGAGTAAATGATTATAATGATTTTTCCTCTAAGATTGTGTGAGTCTAATGACTAAAATGATTTATATCTACAATGTACTCTGTTACGAGAGACACAGGATTAGGACAGGACTTGAACTGGAGATGGAAAACTTTAAGATGTCAGAAATACTTGGAGAAACATGGGAAATATGGGAAGATAGGTAGGTAATAAGAGGAACCTTAGTCAAAAATATCCTCTTATTGCTTCTCCCATTCCTTGGGGCTGTGGAATGAGGGACATATTTTGCCACAATCATTAGCTGATTCAATGTTGTTTGCAGCTCTAATATCTGTTTCTTGAGAAGCTTTCTTCTGAATGAGACAGTCACAGCAGCAACTCGCCACAAGGAGAAATGATTTTCTGGTTATTGGTGGAGGTAGCCAAAGCACCATCACGCCACGGGCAAGATAAAATCAAGTCTAAGATTGCAGATTCTCCATCCTTGATTTTTAAGATTCTCCTCTTAAATAAAGGACATGCAATCACCATACATGGACCTATGAAATGTGATTCAGAACCAGGGAAGATGTAAGAATCAGGAACTAAACATTAGCCACTGCCGTGAAGCATCTAAATGAAGGTGTCTGCTTTCTGGTTTTCTACGTCATATTTTTCAATGTGTTGAAAAAAGAAAAAGGGCAGTCTGGCTTTCAAGAAAATCATTGTCTTAAAATTCTCTGCTAGGTGAGAGTTACATGGATCTGGATGGATTTACCTATTGTTTTTCTTTTGTGGCTTGAACCATCCAGTATAGCAAGCAGAAAGGAATTTTATTATTCTGCTTTGACACTGAAAACAGTAGCTCAGCACAACACTTCCTACAGGCCCTCAGTGTGTCCAAGTCTTTCGTATACATTATTTAGCACTCACAAAAGCTCTGTGAGATAGGTGAAATGGCCCCCATTTTGATGTGAATATATTATAGCAACTCTGAGATGTATGTCAAGGTTCCCTAGGGATCCCACTCAGGTCTCCTCACTTCAAGTCAGATATATTTCGAGCCACTACTCAGCTTCTGGACTCATCTGGAAAGAGGCATGGCTGTGAAAAGAGAATGGACTTGGCTCAAGAGCAAGTCAAGAAACCAACCAGGTAAAGACTAAAAACATTGAGGCTAGCCCAGCCCCAAGGCATCAGTGTATATTGGGACCATTAATTGTACAGCGTCTGCTGGGACAATGATGTGCACATCACAGCCTAGTGGGTTGAATAAATGAGTGAATGATACATGTATTTGCCTCTCTCTCTGGAAGGCAGAGTAAATATATGGAAGTTTGTCCAAAAGAATGAATATTTCTAAACATAAATTGAAATGCTGATTTCAAATAGATCTCTTTGCCTTCCTTTCTGAAAATGAATTTTGATCTAACTAATTAGATTGTTCCTATAACTTAGGTAAATTTTTCAACCTTATTTCAAGTGTTAACTTTTGAGGACTGGAATATAATGATGAGTGACCACATGCCCTGATAAATCTTGAGCTTACCAGCATAAAAAGGAAACTGCATAAGCTTGTGTAATTTATCAGAATTACCAAAAGAAAACTGGCACGCAAACCAACAATTTTCCATTAGCTTGAATTGTTTGCTAGATAGGAAAGTCAGTTAAGAACAAATCTTCATATTCTAATAAAGATTTTACTTCACATAGGTAGCTTTACATGTTATCAAGGAATGGCACTCCCTTTCTAATAGATTAAAGGCATCAAACAAAGGGTTTACAATTGAACAGATCCAGCGCTATCAGAATTTGCTTTCTCAAGTGTAAAATATTTCAGACCATAGATAAGAGTCAGGGTAAAGATAAAAGTAGTATCTACAAATAGGTTAAAAAATTAAAAACTTGAAGGAAGTAAAGACCCAAAAAACTTTTAATTATAAATTATTGAAAACAAACACCAACCATGAAGGAATAAGGTTAAAAAAGTATGGCATATCAATTCAGTGGATATATGATATTATGAATTATGATGCTGATGTCTCTCCATTTTTATACATGTTTCCATGTCATTCAATGTATGCATCATACTCTTATCTAGAAGAGAAAGAAGGACTTAATGAGAATCACAGATGCAGAGCTACATGTATTCGCATAGAAAAATGTCCAAAAGTATTGTTGACTAGAAAGGCCAAGTTGAGGACATTATGTCCAATCGCATTTACATGTACATGTTCATGGAAAGAAGTCCCAAAGGCAAAATGTAAATCTTATCTTCAAGACAAGATTTTGTCTTCAGCAAAATATAAATAAATGGTGGCTGTCTTCAGAGAAGGGGAGTTCAAGTGATTTCTACTGTCTTCTTTGTGCTTTTCTGCACTATTTGAATTTTTATATGAAGCATATATCACATTTTGGAAGAAAGAAAGCTAGACAGCATTAAAAAAAAAAGCAGAGTAATAATCATTAGCAGTAGTGGCAGCAGTTGGTTTGAAAAAGTAAAAACCTTTCTCAACAGAATAACAGATTTGTAAAGGCACTTCAATTTGGTGATCTTGTGTTAAATTATTTTTTCTACCACTTGAATGGTGTGTATAAATATAGGCTCTGAATGGAATTCCACCAAGATATTAAGATAAAAAGCAGAATATAAAGATGAAATTTCAGCCAAACATCTGAAACCTTAGTCTAAATAATACCAAATGTTTATCTGTTTTCTATCATGTACGAAAAGTACATAAATAATGAAGTTTTCATTTGTCATGCAGACATTGTTAGAATTATTGAGCTACAGCCCAGAGGGAAGGGAATGAGGTAAGGGCGTTTTATTTTGCTCCTGTTTTTTTGGAGACATTTGTAAGCAAAAGAAGTAACAGGGTCAGTAACATCTCAAACACAGAGGAAGTTTCAATGCACAGGACATCATCAGATGTATGTTTCAGACCTAGTGACAAAATTCAAACAGCACTTCATTGTTAGAAATAGAAGATTACCCAATGCTCAAATCCCAGTTTGATGCTCAAGAGATACAAGGATATAGGGAAAAAACCAAACTGTTGCTTCCTGCTCTCTACTCTGTACTCTCGCAGTCAGTCAACACTTCTGACACCAGGTGTGTGGGTGTTTTTCTAACATACCAACCAAAACAAGTCTGCAAGGAATTCTCCTGTGGGCACTGGCTGGGTATGTTCTAATTCAATCCAATTATGACACTATCTACCCAGAGATAGCATCAGATACCCCAGGTTGATGGCTCAGTCCCACAGGATTACCCCCCTCTTCAGATGCCAGTCACGAGCAAGTTGTGACCTGTCTTCTGACCCATGGCACCTCCTTTGGTTTGATTAATTTGCTAGAGCAGCTCACAGAACTAAGAAAAATGCTTTACTTATGTTTACTGGTTTATTGATATAGAATATAATATAGGACACAGGTGAACAGCCAGATGGAAGAGATGTGTGGGGTAAGGTTTGGGGGAAGAGGTGGGAGCTTCCATGCCTTCCCCATGCGCACCACCTTTGGGGAACCTCCATGTGTTCAGCTATTTGGAAGCTCTCTGAACCCTGTCCTTTGGGGTTTTTATGGAGACTTTATATGTAGACATGATTGATTACCATCATTGGCCATTGCAGATCCACTCAACCTTCAGCACCTTTCTCCTCCCCAAAGGTTGGGGAGTGTGCTGAAAGTCCTAACCCTCTCATTGTGTTTTGGTCTTTTCAGTGAGCAGGCCCATCCTGAAGCTACCCAGGGGCTGGCAGCTACTGGCCATCTCATTAGCATACAGTGACACTATTGTCACTCTGGAGACCCCAGAGGTTCTAGGAGTTGTGTGTCAGGAAGCCGGGAGGAAGACCAAAGATATATATCTTATTAGAAACCACAGTATCTCAAGAGGTTTAAGATTTAAATGGTTATCTTTCACTTTATTCAGAAATTTGGTCTGCAAGAGTTTAATGTTATAAAGATTAGCAGACAACTAGAGAGAACTAGATTTTGGATTAAGCAGGAACAACTCTCCTCCCTGACGATTTATTATTCTCTGCCTTGAATAAGCACTGGCATTAGAAAGCTAAACCACAGAACACATACAGAATATTAGTATTCAGTAAATAATCATGATTGCAGTCACCAAGTGCAGACAGTCTGCAGTGGGAGTGTTCCCGGTCTCCCTTAAAATACTGCAGCTGTTACATTAATGGGTGAGGATCCAGGGTAATATCAAGGAACAAAGATTGTTGAGTTTGATTAGTTCTAGTGGATGTCATCTTCAAAATGCAACTAATTTGATAATACCAGAGCATTTCTGAGGGAAGAAGGAAAACAAGGATAATGTTATGTAAATAGACATTATTATTTTCATCTCTTTGGATGAAACCGTTGACATAAACCATTCTAGAAGCAAAATGAAGCAAGGAAGTGAGAAATGAGTGAAGCAGCCCTTTCTGTCTGTAAATAATTGCATGGTGGGCTGACAGCTCTGGGCCAGAGGCTGTAGAGTGGGCCCAAAGCAGGCTGGCTTCCCCCTAGTAATTGTCATAGTAGCTAGCATTTATGGCATGTTTAATATATTCCAGGCCCTTTCCTAGCTGTTTCACATGGATTATGTAATTTAATCTTCACTGCCATCCTGCAGAGTAAGTACTATTATCACTGTCATTTTACAGATATGAAAATTGAAGCTTGGGAAAGTTAGGCAACCTCTCAAGGTCACACAGCAAGGAGCGGAGCTGGCATTTGGACTGAGGCCTACGGCCTCCTGAACCACTACATTCTATTGTTTCTAAAAGCTTGCTAGGTAAGAAGGGCCTTATTATTTATAATCCACCAGGGGCTTCATCCTCTAGTTTCAAATTGAGCCGCTTTTTTTCTAATTTGATGGCTCAGAAATAGTCACTGTCAAGCCAAGACCATTTTTATGCTGTTGTGTTTGAAATACTCTCCTTCCACCTGTCTCCTTTCCCACCTCCCCTAGTTCTTAAAGCTGGTCTACAGAAGAATTAAATATCTACCTAATGTGAAAACAAGAGGGAAGGATGGCCCTGGAAATGCTTAGAACTAAAATTTGGGTTTTGAACCTACTGGCAGTATTCTTGCCTTACTCAGTCTAGTGACTTGAAGATGGCCAGTGGACATTAAATGTTCCTGGAGACTTGAATCACTATTAAAGCCCAACTCATCCTTGGTTCAAATTCTTTTATAAAATAAGAACAAAGTTTACGCAGGTAGTAAATAAGTGGTAATGCATATTCAGCACTCAAGTCAGGCTTGATTATCTCCACTAACCTAGAGAAAGGTTAATATGAGAGTGTGCATCCAATTTTCCTGCTCCCATTGAGGGAAATAAGGTGGTTTCATCTAGACATTTGAGCCTCAACTCTTTCTACTTTTTAGTAAATAATTTGTTTGTTCTCATTCTTTGGAAGATGAATTCTTTTTGAAAACATTGACCTCTTTTATCGCTTTTGGTTGTCTATTGTCTTTGTCCATTTTGTGTTGCTGTAACAGAATACATGAGACTAGGTAATTGTTTTAAAAAAGAAATTCATGTCTTACAGTTCTGGATGCTGGGAAGTCCAAGGTCGAGGGTCTGCCTCTGGTTGCTTCTGGTGAGGGCATTGTGTTGTGTCATAACTGGCAGAAAGCATCACAGAGAGCCAAACTGGCTTTTATAACAGACCCACCCTCTGATAACTAACCCAAGCCTATGATAACACATTAATCCATTAACCCATTAATCCAGTAATCCATGAATGGATTAGTCCGTTCATGAGAGCAGAACCCTCATGACCCAATCACTTCTTAAAGGCCCCATTTATTAATATGGTTACACCGGGGATTGTGTTTCAGCTTGAATTTTGGAGGGGAAAAACATTCAAACCATAGTAAATGTCTAAATCAGGACATTACGTTTTTCATTAATGGTAACTATTACCATCAGAATTACTGAAATTTATTTGTAGAGAAAATTTCAGATGTCCTCAAGATATCCTCAAGGTGGTCACAATTCTGTAAATAAATTATTAATCAAAGTGCTAGATCACTGAGATTTTAGTTAAGAAATCATTCTAAAAGTTCTGCTACTAAATCTGATATAATCATTTTTCAGAGAGAATACAAATTTAAAAGTATAGTGTTGAGCAATGGAACTCATAACATTCATGTCTGAGTGCTAGGTTAGACCTAGAAGATGCTGAAAAATCTATAGTTTGAGTGGATAGGCACAATGGTGCTTCCTATTATTAAAATAGAAAAAGTGACTAAAACATCTTTTTCCAATTGGAGAGGTCTTGTTTCCTTTACCGTATTCAGCTTCCATAATGAAATTTGTATTCCTGCTTTAGTTTTTGTATCTTGTCCAGATTTTTACTCAAAATATTAGTCAAGTCATGTATTTTCACTGTTTCTCACTATTTAATTAGGTCCAAAATCTAACCATTTTATTAAGTACAGATGAATTACCAATATGTCTTCATGAACGACTCCTGGGAGATAATGAGCAAGGGGAGATTTCTATTAGGAAGAAGAAAGAACTGAACTAGTGAGCTGGATCTATATGTCTCCTGCTAAATTTAAAGGCTGCCTGGTTCTTTTTGCTTGTTAAAAGTCAATTAAGCAACAGGTTTTTATTGAGCATAAAATATTCTGGGCAAGGTAATGTGCTAGATATATTGCAACATAGTGGGAAGGGTAACACCCTAAGTTTAAGAATTTAAGTCAGGAGATGAGAAATATGTACATAAAAGTATTATTAAGAATATAAGGTAATTCAAAGCAGATGGAGAATAAGAAGAAAAGAATATAAGGTAAATGTGAAATATTAGTATGAGCAGTAAGTGCTGAAAGATTTCAGAGACTAAGAGTTTGCTTCTGGGTAATCTGGAGAGACTTCATGGAGGAGGCAGGATCCAATATGTACTGGGAAGGATGGTGTGGTGGCTGAGTTAGTTGCCTAACCAGCATCTATTCACTCTTCTTTTCATACTTTAGAAACCATCCCACATACAGCACACTTGTTTCAGGGAAAGCAAACTCCCTCTTAAGCTCCAAGGGAGAATCCTAATTAGTCTAATGCCAAGCCAGTGATAGTAACATCTCTTCCCTCCCCTCCCTCATGATTCATTCAGAGAACTAGGCTTATGCCAATCAGTAAATTGTAGTTCCTTAGCAATTGGCATTGATCTGAAATGGGCACAGGAGTGCAGCACACTTGTCTCAGGAAAAGCAAACTCCATCCAAGTTTGGGTCCAAGCAGTCTAAGAGGAAAGACGTTTATTTCATGATTGGGCATCAGATTGGTACTCTCTCCCACTGGACATGAAAAAGACATCATCAGTTGCCCCAGTTTCTTCTGGTGACCATGTTAAGAGATGGCATGAAGACAAAGCTGATACCTGCAGGAAGGCTGAGGCTGGAGAACAGGGGAGATGCAGATCTGGAGCCCATTCCTGTGGTGCCTGAAGTTTGATCTGCCTCCAGATCGCCTATTGTGTGAAACAATATATTCTCTCAATGCTCTAGCCAGTGAGAGAAAGGCTTTCTGTAACTTTCAGCCAAAATCATCCTGTCTTCAATAGTAGAGTGGACATAAGCCGGTTGCCCTCTTGGCATTTCTTTCCCTTTTTTCTTGCCAACAGAACCCTGGTTTTATTTTGGAGATCCCTCCTCCACCATTTTGCCATGTGGTTTGAACAGGAGAGATGTTCTTTCAGCGCCAGGTGGCAGTTCTCTGGATGCAGTGATTGATTCAGACATGGGCACAGGAGAAACAAGGAAAATTTGCTGAGGCTTCTGAAAAGAAGTTTTTGCTCTTTTGCATGGGAGCTGCCAGATACATGGTTCTCTATTCTCCTGGATGGCCCATGACCAACGGGGGCCTGTGTTCGTTTCCTAACACTTCTGTAAGAAATCACCACAAACTGGCTGTCTGCAAACAACAGACATTTATTCTCTCATAGTTCTCGGGGCTGGAAGTCCAAAATCAAGGAGCTGACAGGTGATGTGCCTTCTGAGGTGCCTCTGAGGCTTTAGGGAAGAACTCTTCCTTCCATCTTCCTAGCTTCTGGTGGTTGATGACAATCCTTGGTGTTCCCTGGCTTGTGGCTGCCTCAGTCAAATATCCACCACTGTCCTCACCTGGCCTTCTCCCTCTGTGTCTCTAAATCCATATTCCTTTCTTCCTGTAAGAACACCAGTCACCGGACTAGGACCCATCCTAATTCAATATGACCTCATCTTAATGCAATTACACTGCCAAGATCCTATTTCCAAATAAGGTCACATACTCAGGTCCCAGATGGACAGGAATCTGGGGGGAACACGATTCAACTGAGCACAGGGTCTAGAACTCTTGCAGCCATTTCTGCTATTCTGAAGGAAACCAGCCTGAGAATGAAATCAACACACAGAGCCAAGATCATCTCAAAATAAATGACATCATGAACTTCTGAATCAAACTGTGCCTGAATGTAAGTTTTACTTTGGACTTTTAGTTTACTTGAGCCAAGAAATTTCTTTTTGTTTAATCCACTTTGTGTTGGGTTTTCTTTTGCTAGTTACAAAAATATTTTAATGAATAAAAGTGGATATGAATTTGGTGACAGGAGGAAAAGCTCTTGCTGAACAATAGAAAATGGCATGAGAAAAAAATCAAGAGGATAAAATAAAAGGAGTGTTGGAGAAAAGGTTTGGCTAGAGGAGAGTATTCATTAGTGGAGCAGGGGACATAAAGGTGGATAGTTTAGCTAGTGTAAGTTTTTGGAGGTCTGTAAATGTCAAGTTAAATAATTTGAACTTTTTCTATAGAGCAGATGGTGTCTATAAGACAATTTTTGAACAAGGAAGTTGAATCAATTAATGTGCCACTGAAGTGCAGGCTATTTTGGAAGGGGACAGATTAGGAGAAGAAGTATTAATTGCAAGAGGCTAGAATCAGATTAAAATGTGTTGCTCTGATGTTTCCCAATTCAATCAAGCGTCCAGCCATAGATCGTAATTTCTGGACTGGGATTTAGTCCATGTCTATTCCTCTGAACTCATTCCGTCCCACTTTCCCACCCTGATCTTCTTCCTGTCCCCAGAAGAGACCACAATGATTCTACATTTGGGCCTTTGCATTGGCTGTTTCCCCGGCCTGAAATGCTTTTTCTTCTTGATCTTTGTATGTCTGGCTCCTTCTTGTCATTCAATTCTCAGGTCAGCTGTTAACCTCATCAGAGAGGACTTTCCTGACCGGTCGGTCTAGGGTAGCCACCTGTCCCTCTCTATCATACTGCCCTACTTTGATTCTTTGCAGCATTAGCACCACCTGCTATTTTATTATTTATTTATTTATTTATTTATTTATTTATTTATTTATTTTTTAGTTCTTCCTCTCCCCTAACTACAAAGTAACCTTCAGAAGAGTAAGGAACTTGGCAGTCTTTTCATTGCTGTATCCTTAGAACCTAGTAGGAGCTCAGTAATTACATCTTGTATAAATGATTAAGTAATACATTTAGCTATGAAGTTTTAAAATTGCTGAAATATTGAATAAATACATAAATTTTAGAAGAGTGGCAAAATTAAATGATTTTGCCAACTGAGAGATAAATAAAATATTTTAAATATAAATTTTACTCAAAAAGCAGGCAGGCGTGGAAGAACTAAAGTATGTAAGTATTTTTCTCAATGTTCCAAAGAAACGAGGATAATTTTTAAAACATCGCTCTTGTCTCTTTAGGCTGTTTCCACCAGAAATGCCTTGGGCATAAAGAAAAGCCCTGGGGAGCTTTGAGGAAATGTATTTAAGCCTTTCTGTTTCCATTTTTCCCCAGTGGCAGTTTCATTTCAAGGCCAGTGTTCTATAACTAGCTCTAGGTTTCTAGAGCAATCTACGTCTCTGAAATGATTTGGAGTAAGACACATTCTCTGTTCTATTGTATCTATGATGGAACCCCTCCTCCCTCCCATTTCTTCTCTAGTAAGTAGAAACTTGTGTGTTATTTGCCTCCACAAAAGGGGTTTTGACCTTAGCATGAAGCTATCCTACCATTAATCATTATCTTCTTTTCCTTGAAATACGCCATGGGGCATTTACCAGCCCATTATGAAAAATTTTTGTCACATAGAATGAAGCCCAAACAAGCCTTAGCAAAGTAATAAAGGGGAGCATTCTATGATGCAGAGAACTTCCTAAGGCTGCCTTTCTTTATTAGTCTCCTAGGCTGCAATTACTTATAATATACCAGTGTGACTTTTTCTGAGATTATAATGAATGAGCTTGTGTATATTACTGATTTGCCTCTTTAAGCTGAATTGGCTGGTAAATTATTTGAAGTTGCTTATCCAGGCCATGCGGAAAAATACTAGAGTGTTGACTTGAAGGAATGGGCCAGCCTGGGTGAACTGGCTACTAAATTCAAATGATAAATATAATAATAGCTCAAAAGAGATACACATGATACACATCTGAATTCACTGCCAATCAAGTTTGGGAATGAAATTCTAAAGGCTTCATGATTTTGGTTTGCTAAAACGTTTGTAGTGAATACTATTTGAAATTACTGGTGTGTTGGCTGGGATTTAGAAATCTTTAAGTCACACAGAAGTTTTTGTTTTTCTCCCTCCCTCCCTCCTTCCCTTCCTCCTTCCTCTTAATAGTTTCATTACTTATAATGGCATTTAATCAGGGATGTCTTTTGAATAAACACCCTTAAGGAAGGCCTCTTTAAAAGTAAGACCTTCAAGGGAATTAATGGAGTTATATAATAATGAAATACATTTTATAACTATTTGCATAGTTTAAAATGCTTGACCAGTACCATGCATTTTCAAATTAAATAATCTTTTCTTTTTCTTTTTCCTGGAGAATATGTAGTTCTGTCATAACTACTGTAATTTGTAAAAGTTGTAAAGAACCATTTTAAATAGGCTAAGATGTATATTGGAAAAGTTAATGTACCACAAACTAAATATGTGTAAGTTTATCATGAGATGTGTGTGTATTTTAGAAATCTCAGCAAAATTTTGGCATTTAATTGAGCAGTCACATTGGAAAGCTATTAATTTATTTCAGCAATGTTGCGTTTTCCAAAATATTTTTGGGCTGTGTCTTTGTAATTCATTTAAGAACTTATAGCATGTTCTTTTGAATATTGTTAATGGCAGATTTTCTTCCATCAAAGACTGATTTGAATGTTGGAAATAGTCAAAATGTATTTGTTCTTAAATCAGTTTTATAAAATAAAAGATCAACTTGTGTTATAATCTTTGGAACTATAGACAAAGCAATACAAGAACATAGGATTTTAAAGCTATTTCATTAATTTTCTTGAGTGGTTCAGAGTGCATCTGAAGTCACTTTTCCAATTGCGATAAATATTTGTTTCCTA
Source organism: Pan troglodytes (assembly GCF_028858775.2). NCBI lineage: Eukaryota > Metazoa > Chordata > Mammalia > Primates > Hominidae > Pan > Pan troglodytes. Next base: position 28,304,763 of record NC_072408.2, on the reverse strand, counting down.
TTTGATTGCTGTTTAATTTACTTCTATGCTATAGAGGAAAATGTTTTAGATTCCCAGTAATCATCTGACATAATTACTCTTTTGGAGCTCAGGAATCCCTTTACCACTGCAGTACAGAAAAGAGCATCTGCAGATATTCAGGTGTATTTTAAAGGCATCTCATCCCCCATCTCTGCATAACTCAGATTTATGCAACAGCAAGATGAAAACTACAAAATAAAATAGAAACACACTGTTGAACTCCATGTTCCTGAGATAAAAATCTGTCTTTTAAATATGCATCTCTGAGTGCTCTACAATGAATAAAGGCAAATGTATAGGGGACCAAGACTCATCATTGGTGAAACAAAAATATAATGGGAAGCTTATGGGTTGCAGGCACAGGCACAGGGAAAACTGCACTTGAATGAGAACAGGTTCACCAACCACTTCATTACTCCTGATTGTATCCACACCCTTGATTCATTTATTCAACAAACATATATTGAGCATCTCCTAGGTGCCAGGCACTGTTCTTAAGGGCTAAGGTTCTGTCGTCGAACATACCTTTCCCTGTTCTCATGGAGCTGACATTACGTTGGCAAGGACAGACACAATTAATTAATTATATATTTTTAGATATAGTGTAGTTGTGTGTGTGTGTGTGTGTGTGTGTGTGTGTGTAGAGAGAGAGAGACAGAAAGACAGAAAGAGAATAATTTTAAGTAGTTGTAAAAGGTATGAGGAAAAGTTCAGTAGAGAAGGAGATAGAAAGTGATGTGGGCATTATTTTAAAGAGGGCTCTTGGAGACAGCTTCTCTGGGCGAAGTTGGGAGGTATTTGAGGTGAAGCCTGGATGACATTGCAGAGCCAGCCTTGCCAATATTGGGAGATAAGCATTCCAGGCAGAAGCAACAAACAGGAAGAGGCTCTGAGGTGGGAGGGGCAGCTTGGGGTGATTGAGGACAAGCAAGGAGACCAGGGTGAATGGAGTGGACGGAACAGGTGGGGGCTGGTGGGAGACAAGGTCTGAGATCACCAAGGGCTCAGACCCTAGCGGGTTTGAAGGCCCTGTGAGGACTTGGAATTTTTTTGGAGTACAAAAGGGGGCCATTGGAGAGATTTTAGCCAGAGCAGTGACATAATCCAATTTCATGTTTTTAAAGACTCTCCTGTTAAATTTTGTATTTTAAAATAAATTCTCTGCATAATAATGATACTAAAATTTATTGTTTTCCATGTGCCAGGCACTGTGCCAGGCATTTCACATGGGTGCTTAGAATAAAATCCAACTCCTTTCCATATCTTACTGGTATGAGTTGAATTGGGTCTCTCCAAAAAGATCTGTTGAAGTCCCAATCTTCTCTACCTCTGAATGTTGATCTTATTTGGAAATAGGGTCTTTAAAGAGATAATTAATTCAAACAAGGTTAAAATTAGGGTAGACCCAATCCCATATGACTGGTGTCCTTATAACAAGGGGAAATGTGAACATTGACAGACATGCGCAGAGGGAGGCCTATGTGATAAGCCACAGGGAGAAGGCCACGTGAGGTAGAGGATTGGAGTGATCAATCTACAATCCAAGGAACACCAAAGATGACAGGCAAGCCACCAGAATCTAGGGGAGAGACTGGGAACACATTCTCCCTCACCGCCCTCAGAAGGAACCACCTTGGTTCTGACACCTTGGTGTCAGACTTCTAGCCTCTGGCACTGTGAGAATAAATATTATTTCAAGCCACCCAGTTTGTGGTATTTTCTTATGGCAAAACCCTAGGGCACTACTACAGTCCCCTTCTCCCTAGCCTGTTAGGGTCAGTCACACTGCTCTCTTCTATACATGCCTTCAGGCCCTCTGCTTGGAGCAAAAGCCCCAGGGTTCACCCATGGCCAGCTCCTTCCTGTCCTTCGGGTCCCAGGTCAACAGCACCTGGTCTCCTGATCTAACTAAGCACCCCACTTCTACTCCTGGGCACCCTACCCCTCTACTGAAGGACTCCCAACAGTCCCTATTTTAGTTATTTTTTTCATAATACACCCACTACCTGAAACAATCCTGTTAGTTTTTTTTTTTTATTTGTTTACTGTCTGTTCCTCATCTGCTCCTGTTCTGTTCCCCACCTAGAAAGTCAGGTAAAAGAGCAGGAAGTTTGCCTTCTTCAACACAGAAATCCCAGTGCCTGTAAATATCCTGGTACACAGTGGGCACTTAATAAATGTTGATTGAATGAATGTGTAATCCGGATTCTAGTTACTCTGAGGTTTAATAGAAATTGGTGGAAGCCCCTCTCCCACATCTTGAGGAAATACCCAGGGTCCTCCTTAGATTTCTATGACTTTCTAGGGATTCACATTCCATGGGACCCTTTGGCCTGAATCTCTGTCTCACCCACACCCTGTCTCCGTGGCTGGTGCCTTCTGTGTCCTCTGCACCCACCCAGATGGGGGCACGTGGCTCCTTTCCTTGACTTCCCTCTCAAGCTACTCTGCATGAATGTGTGTGTGTGTGCACCAGACTTTTCTGAAGCTTTGGAGTAACAGAGGGAGTTTACATCACAGAAAAACAGAAAATCTAACATCAGACAGGAGACATTGATTTTCTTTGTAAAATTATTTGGCCTCCTCACCTTTGAGAAAGTCTTCTCTGGGTGCCTTTCTCCTAAGCCTCCCAAGCTGTGCAGCTTTCTTCCCTACTCCTTTTACCCTCTTTCCTTTCCTCCCTTCAATGTTTCCTTCCAAGTCCTGCTTATGTATGGTGCAGAGAAGTTGATCATTTTCATTATTTTTCTTGCATTATTCCAGCCCTTGGCCCCACCCCCATCCCAAGCCCCTTGATATATATCATTTTCCTACACCAGATAGTTCTGTCTGGTAGTATGACTCTGGTGCCAGCTGGTAAAATTATTATTATTATTATTATTATTATTATTTTGAGACGGAGTCTTGCTCTGTCGCCCAGGCTGGAGTGCAGTGGCACAATCTCGGCTCACCGCAAGCTTCACCTCCCGGGTTCACGCCATTCTCCTGCCTCAGCCTCGCGAGTAGCTGGGACTACAGGCACCCACCACCACGCTCGGCTAATTTTTGAATTTTTAGTAGAGACGGGGTTTCACTGTGTTGGGGTTTCACTGTGTTAGGGTTTCACCGTGTTAGCCAAGATGGTCTCTATCTCCTGACCTCATGATCCACCCGCCTCGGCCTCCCAAAGTGCTGGGATTACAGGCGTGAGGCAGGTAAAATTATTTTTAATTTTACTACATTTCAAACAATTATCTCATTTTATTGTCACAATAACAACCCAATGGAATATATCCTACTAATATCTCCATTACTTATGAAGAGAATGAGAATGGTTAGAAATTTTAAGTAATTTGATAAACACCAAATGACACTGTTAAGACTGGAACCAAAATCCTGGGCTTGTAACATGAATAATGAATATTATATATGTATATAAAAATACAAACTTTATGCAGTTATAATTACATATATTATGTATATATCCACATGTACATATGAATATATATTTTTTAATAAACTGTCAAAATATGTATACAATTCATCCAAAATATAATTCAGTTTACCTCAATTGTTACTTCTTTTGTCCTTATAGAGTCTTATGTTAAAACAAACTCTTCAGGTTTGTTTGTTTGTTTGTTTGTTTGTTTGTTTTTGAGATGGAGTCTCGCTCTGTTGCCCAGGCTGGAGTGCAGTGGTGTGATCTTGGCTCACTGCAACCTCTGCCTCCCAGTTCAAGCAACTCTCCTGTTTCAGCCTCTGAGTAGCTAGAATCACAGGCATGCACCAATATGCCTGGCTATTTTTTGTATTTTTAGTAGAGACGAGATTTCGCCATGTTGTCCAGGCTAGTCTCGAACTGCTGATGTCAAGTGATCTGCCCACCTCGGCCTCCCTATGTGCTGGGATTACAGGCATGAACCACCGCACCTGGCCGTCTTCAGGTATTTTTAAGGGACCTGGGAGAGTCTAATTACATTATCCTGGTGCCAAGATTGAGGGGACCAGAAAGGCTTGAAGAATGTGGGGTCTGGAATTAGACATACCTGGGCTCGAATACATGTCTGGCCCTGGCACTACATAGCTATGTGAACTTGGACAAGCCTCTTAACCCTGAGCCTTAGTTTCTGCATCTATAAAATGGGAATAATAGCAGTATCTATATCATAGTGTTGTTTAGAGGATTAAATAATACTGCATGTAAGGTGCTGGAAGGTGTGTGGTAATATTTGTGAAATGGTACCCTATGCATATAACATACACAACTTTAGCTAGCAACTCTGAAATAAAAAGTGAAAAGCCAGGCCGAGTGCAGCAGCTCACACCTGTAATCCCAGCACTTTGGGAGGCCAAGGTTGGGGGATCACAAGGTCAGGAGTTCAAGACCATCCTGACCAATATGGTGAAACCCCGTCTCTATTTAAAAAATACAAAAATTAGCCTGGTGTGGTGGCGCACACCTGTAAGTCCCAGTTACTCAGGAGGCTGAAGCAGGAGAATCGCTTGAACCCGGGAGACGGAGGTTGCAGTGAGCCAAGATCGAGCCACTGCACTCCAGCCTGGGCAACAGAGTGAGACTCCATCTCAAAAAAAAAAAAAAAAAAAAAAAGTGAAAATCCTTGTTTAGTGTTGACAATAATATATCTTTAAGAGAAATAAATCAAGATCAAATTCAGAAAAGTTTGCTTTCCAGATTTGTATGTTAAAAAAAACCCAGCCTCTCCCTAAGTTATCAGTTTCTCTTATGAGCTACAACTTCACAATGTTCTTAGCAATAGCCTCAAATTTAATGACTCTCAGTCACAGGCAGAGCCATCACAAGTGACACTTGGGAATAGAAATTTCATTTAAAAGGGAGTAGGCTTTCGTATTTAGGAATCGAGGTCTCCAAGATACTGAAAATTATCTTTAATTTATATTAATTTTACTTATATTTTCATAGGCAAACTGCAATAATGGTATACACAATTCATAGTTTTATGAAGACCTGGGTTAGAAATTCTTATAGAGACTTAATCCTTCTTGCATTAAAAACTTTTAAAATATGTGAATCATGGAATTATTTTACTTTTTTTTTTTTTTTTTTTTTTTTGAGATGAAATCTCGCACTGTTGCCTGGGCTGGAATGCAGTGGCACGATCTCGGCTCACTGCAACCTCAGCCTCCCAGGTTCAAGTGAATCTCTTGCCTCAGCCTCCTGAGTAGCTGGGATTACAGGCACCCACCACGATGCCCGGCTAATTTTTTGTATTTTTAGGAGAGATTGGGTTTCACTATGTTGGCCAGGCTGGTCTTGAACTCCTGACCTCGTGATCCGCCCACCTCGGCCTCCCAAAGTGCTAGGATTACAGGCGTGAGCCACCGCGCCCAGCCTGTATTTTACTTTTTAATATCATATCCTATATTAGAAATACCAATGTAAACATGTTACTTCCTGTGAAATGTAAAAAATACTTGGGAAATGATTTGATAGGAAATAAATGAGATCTGGGAGCTGAAAATTATTTAACAAATTCAGAATTTTTCAAGATATAATTGGGTTTAAGTGTGATTACCAACAGCTTGCAGTTTTTTTAAGTTAATGGGTAAGAAGTTAAGCAGTCCCTAGGTTATCAACAAATCTGAAATTAACCATTACTTAAAACCAGGATTTAGCAAAAATGACTGGTAAAGATCTCCTCTTATTTTTCCGGTTCCCTCTGTGGAGAAAGTGCCAAGAAACAATAGAGGGGAGGAAAATGGATGAGTCTGGAGCAGCTCTGGCACCGCAGGGGTGATGCATTGTTCATTCAGTACATGGGAAAGCAAGCATATGGTAGAAAGTGCTTTATAAATCCGAAGGAATTTGTTGTTATTTGTTACTATTATTTGTATTATATTACCATGAATGAGTCTCTATTTCTCAGAGCAGATTTTTAAAAAGCAGGTTTAAACACCAGTGAGTGTTAAGTTAGGAAAAAACCAAGCAAGGATTTTTTTAAAAAAAAACATAGATGGTTATTTAAACAATATGCAAGTTAATGGTAACCTCAGAAACATAATCTTTGAAAGTCTTCAAAAGGTGAGTCTTTCTGGGATGTCTGAACTGCATGCCTTGCTGAAGGAGAGAGGCCAGCTTTGCATGGTGTCAGGACCTTGTTTTGCTTAAAATCATGCAACTCACTCAGAATCAAGCTATTTGCCTAGAATGCTAAAATGCTAGAAGAAAATGAAGCATCATTTTACATGTTTTATAGAAGAATCTTCATTTTGAAAGACGTGTTCAAAACCTGAATCCTCCACTAACAATGCTCAGGAGACCCTCTGTGGCAGTCAATTGTACTTTCTGCACCAAGCGAGATGATGAAAATGTGCAGATATTGGAAAGCCCTGGCTCCTCATCTGCAATGAAGAAGATATACTGTACACATACACCCATATACCACTGGAAACGGATAGGATGTGTTATCCCTCAGGACTGTATGTTTTCTTTAAAAATTCTTATTGTTTCATCAATTCAACAAATATGTATTCGTCAATGACCATATGTAAGACTGAGTTAGGAACTGTAGGAAACACAAGGGAATCGGTTATGGACCCCTTTCTTCAATAGCTTAGAGCAGAGGTCCCCAATCCCTGGGCTGTGGATGGGTGCAGGTCTGTGGCCTGTTAGGAACTGGGGCTCACAGCAGGCGGTGAGCAGTGGGCAAGTGAGCAAAGCTTCATCTGTATTTACAGCTGCTCCCCATGGTTCACATTACTGCCTGAGCTCTGCCTCCTATCAGATCAGCGGTGGCACTAGATTTTCATAGAAGCACGAACCCTATTGTAAACTGTGCATGTGGGGGTTCTAGATTGCACACTCCTTATGATAATCTAGCACCTGATGATCTGCCACTGTCTCCCATCACCCACCAGATGGGACCGTCTAGTTGCAGAAAAACAAGCTCAGGGGTCTCACTGATTCTACATTGCGGTGAGTTGTATAATTATTTCATTATATATTACACTATAATAATAATAGAAATAAAGTGCACAACAAATGTAATGCACTTGAGTCATCCTGAAACCATCCCCCGCTTCCTGGTCTGTGGAAAAATTGTCTTTGATGAAACTGGTCCCTGATGCCCAAACGTTGGGGCCTGCTGACCTAGAGTCTGGTCCAGGGTTTCTCAACCTCACACTGTTGTCATTTCTTTGTTGTGGGGGGTTTCTGTGCATTGTAGGATCTTTAGCAGCTACCCTCGCCTCTACCTACCGGCTGCCAGTAGTACCCCCCGTCTTGAGTTGTAGCAACCAAAACCATCTTCAGACCTTACTAAATATTCCCTGGGGGACAAAATCGTCTCCATTTGACAACCACTGGTCTTTTACAAATGATAAAACATATGCACACTTAACACAAAGATAGCAAATGATGACTGACAAGAAAGAAATACAGATAAACAAACGCTGTAGACATTCACAGGAGACAATAATCACTTTCAGCTGAAGGCTTGCTGGGCAAGGAAGTATTTACATTAGGCCTTGAGGAATTCCCAGGATTTAGAAATACAATTAAGAGGGCATTCCAGGTGGAGGAAACAGCAGATACCAAGGAATTGAGGTACAGATGGAGTAGTTAGGAGTTTTGTTGGAAATCACATCAGATTGGCTATTGGGGCAGTCCTGGAGGATCAGATCCTCTGATTAAGGAGGGCATATTCTGCAGTGATGGGGATACAGCACAGTGCCTTAGTTCTGACTGGGACAATCCCCTGTGGGTAAACTGTAGGTAAGATGTATTGGAGGTGAAATTAGGATGTTGAGAGCTGGATGGCAGGGTTGCCATGGACAGCGGATTACCAAGAGAGTCTAAGGAGACATTGTGAGTGTCAAGACTAGGAGAATATGGACCTTAGAAACATTTCAAAGTAAACTCAAAAAGACTAGGAGTAAAAGTGAAAGAGGAATCAAATACGACCTAGCTGTTTGAAGCTTGGAGGTTATTATTAATAGAAATGGAAATTGTTGGAGAAAAGGAAAGTTAAGATTAGAGGGAGATAAATTCACTTGGGTCATGCTCAATTTGAGATGCCAGCAGGATACAGTGGTGAATATATCGAGGGCACTGGAAAACCCATTTCTGAGGTTTGGGAGGGAGATCAGAGCAAGGGGAAGATTTGGGAACAATAGGCTCTCATGGCTGTTTCCTCCTCTCTCTGTCACTATTTCTTACTTTATTTTTCTAGCTCTTCTTTCTTTTCCTTCCTCTGAATCTGTTGTTACTTGTTACTTCTCTTTCTCTATTATTCTTTGAATAATAGTAAGAAGGAGAAGAAGAACAGCTGTCATTAGGTAAGCAACTGTTACATTGCAGGGAAGGAATGGTGTTTCCTGATGTCTTTGTCCTTCCTCCCACCAATGTGTTCCTTCAGCTCACCTCCAGCCAGCACATCAGCCTCTTTTATTCCTAGAAAATACCTTACTTGTATTGCTAGTCTCATTTAACCTCTTTATAACTATCAGGTAAGGTCAAACTTATTATTTCCATTTTCAGATAAGAAAATAAAGGCCCAAATATATTAGATTAGTTCCCATGGACCTGACTGGTAGGTGACACAGATGATATTCACACACTGATCACACACTGAGATTATTCTCTTTCCACTGGAACAGGTATGGGTAAATTACTGCCTGTGGGCCAAATCAGACCCCCTCACCTGCTTTTCTATAGCCTATGAGCTAATAACAGTTTTTACAGAAAAGAATCAAAGAATAAATGATAATGTTTTGTGACATGGGAAAATTATATGAAATGCAAATTTGTGTCCATTAAAGAAGTTTTACTGGGACACAGTCACACTCATTTGTTTGTGTATTGGCTGTGGCTGCTCTTGCCTTACAATGGCAGGACTGACTAGATGCGACAGAAATTCTATGTCTCACAAAACCAAAAATATTTACTCTCTGGTCCTTTGCAGAAAGTTTGCCATTCCCTGCTGTGTGCTCCTTCTGGGCACGTCATTGAATCTATGGATTCAACTGTTGCCTCTGTGCACGAACTCTCATGCTGGAATGAAACAGAAGAAAGAGGAGAAATGGCACCCTCCCCCACACCAAGTTATAATAGTCCCACCGATAAAATCCCAACAACGCAGACAGGGAACACATTACACCTGTCAAAAAAGTGGCAGAATCTGAAGCATGGTAGTCAGTGGAACCGGCCACAGTCATTGTGACACACAATTTATCAGTGTGTCTTTTTCTTTTCCTGAGGTAGTAAAAAAATCATCTATATTTTTCAAGATGCAAAATAAAAACCTAGAAAATCTATGATGACTGAGAAAAGAAAATAAATCTTATTTCAATAAAGCTGGAGGGATTAGCAGATGCCCTGAGTGCCCCCACACTCAAAGCACAGTGTGTGGTATGAACTCATTTAAATAAATATTTGCTGAAAAATGAATGTATGAAAGCAGAAAGGAGGGGCTAACCCAATACAAAAATCAGCATAAGGGAAAATAATATTTAGGAGGTAAAACCCTGTATCAGGCCATTCTTGCATTGCTATAAAGAAATACCTGAGATTGAGTAACTTATAAAGAGAAGAGGTTTAATTGGCTCACAGTTGTGCAGGCTGGATAGAAAGCATGGTGCCAACATCTGCTTGGCTTCTAGAGGAGCCTCAGGAAGCCTACAATCATGGCAGAAGGTGAAGCAGGAGCAGGCACTTCATATGGCAAAAGCAGGAGAGAGGGAGAGAGAGAGAGAGGAGTGTAGGGGGGTAAGTGTCACACCCTTTAAATGATCAGATCTCATGAGAACTCACTCACTATCATGAAGACAGCACCATACTGTGAGGGATCCACCCCAGTAATCCAAATACCTTCTACCAGGCTCCACCTCCAACATTAGGATTACATTTTTTTTTTTTTTTTTTGAGACAGTCTTGCTCTGTCGCCCAGGCTGGAGTGCAGTGGCTTGATCTCGGTTCACTGCAACCTCTGCCTCCCAGGTTCAAGTGGGAATTACATTTTAACATGAGATTTGGGGGCAGTGACAAATACTCAAACTGTATCAAACCCTATACCTGAGACCTTCCTTTTCTAAGAATAAAGAAGGTCAATGAGCTGGAGATAAACCAAAGGTACATGTTGGTGGAGAGGAGGGAGAAGGACAGGCAGGCAGAAGGCAATGACAATCTCCAATATTCCAAGAACACTCATGTTTCAGAGTTTCCGAAGCTTGTCTCCCAGGTGCTGAGCTGGCCTCTGAGTGCAGCTTCTAATTTTCCATTTATTTTTCCTTCCTTCATATTCCTTCACAGAAGACAATTTGTTCACATTTTTTTGCAAATGAGATGACAGAATGCAATGCATATTCCAATGGCATACTTGAAGAGTTTTAGATCCTCTCTAGTTTTAGAATCATGTGTAAGCTGTTTTAGGGCCTATACATATTTGCTTCAGAAATGTATCATGAACATTAACTGATATTTTTCTATTTCATTATTGCTTTCGGAGAATTTGCTGCCCACTTTAATAACTGAAAATTTCTAATATAATTACTTAGTTATGGTTAATTTTCTTAAACAAAATTGTAATCTTTTGCAGAATTCACTTTTAAAAAAGATATAATCAATTCATTGCCATGTTCTTAAAGATTGGGTGCCCAGCCAGCTTTTGTGAGGCAGAACAGACTGGAATCTTTTCCACCTGTACATCTTGACAAAGTTTTCTTTGAGTATATCTTCTTTCCTTCTTTTAAATCTATTATCTTTCATTACCTATGGCCCTTCTCTGTCTGTTTCTCTTTACTCTGTTTTCCTTATTTCCTTAATGCAGGGACAATGCTATTCATCTCTACATCCCTCACATAGTAGTTGCTCAATAAATGCTTGATATAGTGATGGATGCTTTTGTTCTTCCTTTTTGTCCTCTTTCATCCATCTCCTTCCTCACACTCCTCCTGTTTTGCTCAGAGGGAATAATATACATTTACTAAGTCATAACCTTAGTCCCTTATATGATTCTGCTTTGCAGAAGAACTTTGTGCCCATCTGGTACCCATCTGGTTAGTGTCATCTTTTGGTCACACCAGTCTTTACCCTGATGATATCCAACTTCCCTAGCTTCTAGCCCTAACCCAACACTTCCCAATGTATGTTCTGTGGAACACATTAATGAGATATTAATTTGTCTAATGTAAAAAACAACTTGTGATCAAATTAAAGAAATATGTTGTAAAACATTTAAATTATTTGTAGTGAGATTTTTCAAGGCTTTCAATATGTGAATGAGCAATGAGAATCTTTAAGAACAGGTATAGAATGCAGTACTTTTTAAATGTTTGACCAAAGAATTTCTCTCCCTCTTCCCCCAACCAAGAACTTCTCAACGGACGCAATTTGCAAAATGCAAAATGCAAAATGTTTGTACTCCTCACTTAGGATACAGACATCTGCTGGACTAAGTTTATCCCCTGCCAGGAAAAGGGACTGAAATTGACATTGAAATTCAATAAGGGAATTAATATTTATTGAGAATCTCTTCCATTGCAGACACTATGCCAGGAACTTCAAAAATATACATTGACATAATTTTCTCATTTAGTACATATCCTTCTGCTAATACTATGAGGCTGATATTATTCCCATTTTATAGATAGTGAAACAGTAGCTCAGTTGGTTAACCTAGCCATGGCCAACTAGCTAGTAAGTGGCAGACCCAGCATTCCAGCCTACATTTGTTTGAAACTAAAGCCAGAACATTTTCCTTTCCACTTGGCTGCTTGAGCAACTGTGGCAACTATCAGCCAACCTATCTCATATGTAACAGTAAAAATAGGCACAAACACAATTTTTTAAAATTAAAATTTATTTATTTTAGAGATAGAGTCTCACTTTGTTGCCCGGGCTGGAGTGCAGTGGCCCGATTACAGCTCACTCTAACCTTGAACTCCTGTGCCCAAGTGATCTTCTCACCTCAGTCTTCTGAGTAACTGGGATTACAAGTATGTGCCACCATGCCCAGCTAATTTTTTAAAAGATTTTGTAAAGATGGGGGTGGGGGTGGGGTGGGAAGGCAGAGGGTGGACCTGGCTATGTTACCCAGGCTGGTCTTGAACTCTGGCCTCAAGTGATCCTCCCATCTTTGTCTCCCAAAGCACTGAGATTACAGGCATGAGCCACCACATCTGGCAAAAACATGACATTTAAAAAGTTTTAGACCAATTTTGCATAAGGAATTAAGAGAACCAGGCAAGACTACTGGGTATGGTTGTGCAGATTGTACACTGCACCATTCGAGGGGAAGCCATGTGACTGGCACCCCCTAAAATAAAGTGCTGTCTTCAACGTCAGCAGCCATATGTGCAGCTCTGGAACAGGAACAGATTGGGAAAGGTAGCCAGGTGCCATGGTACTTTGAGTTTTCAGATGCAAATATAAATTTCGAGCAAGAAATTAGGACAGAATGGCAACCAGTTTTAGGAAAATAATATATGTAAAAACTCACCTCAAAACAGGTAATCAAAACTTGCACATAGTACAGTATTGGCAAGAGAGGACTGGTACATCCTGATAAACCAAGAGTTTGGAGTCACTTTTTATTATATTCATAATCATTATGTTCCTAATATCTATGGATTCACTCTCCTCCCTTTTTTTTCTTTCTCCTTTTTTCTTTTTACCATCTTCTGTCTTTTCTAGACGTTTCATTTGAGCTGCTCTACTCCCCACTGGTGGCTGAGCCAGGCCTGACCAGGGCAGGAAGGGTGATCAGTAGCCTCACACACAGCAGCTGGTAGAGTCTGAAGGTCACACTTGGCCTTCCACCAAGTGTCCAATGTGCTGGGGATTAGCCTCTGAATCACAGCCTTTCCCTTCTCCTGCCATGTTGGCCCAGCCATACAAGAGGCTCTCTCTGCCCAGCACACAAGTCCCTTGCTGTGACTGGCATTCTGCTGTGAAAACCAGATTACTTATTAGACTTTATCTTCAGTGAACCTTTGACTAACTTCTGCATGGGACTGGAATATGATCTGCATACCTTTCATTACTGGCCAAGATTTTCATTGTGCATATTGGAAAGCATACAGACTTTGGTGTCAGATACTCAGAGGAACAAAGTCCAGCCTTAACAATTACTAGCTGTGTCACCTAAGACAAATTACTCAACTTTGCTGGACTTTGCCCTTCTCATCTATGAAAGGGCGTATTAAGGAATGGCTCACATGAAGGATATCATCTATATGGGTTTGTATTACTCCTCCCTTGTTTTTCTGAGGAGGTCCCATGGAGTAGATATTGGTTAGAATGTTTTCAGTTGCAGGAAATGGTGACTCAATTCAAAGCAATTTAAACAGATAGGATATTTCTTGGCTCATACAAAACAAAATCCAGAGGTAGGACAGCCACAAATCTTGTTGATCCTCCTGCTTAATTATGTCATCAATAAACAAGGGTCCCTCTGTCTCTCCACACAGCAATCCACAAAGAAGACTTCATCCTAAGGTAAATGCTCTACTTAGTAGTATGGTTGCTTTGAGTAACAATTGGTGTCATGTGCTTCTCTGTTCACTTCCAGAGGGAAAATCAACATTTCTCACTGATCTTTGGAGCCCAAGTTCTCCCTGTTCATTTCCTTGGACCAATTTAAGTCATATGCTCTTCTTCAATCAATAATTTTAGTAGGGAAAGGCTAGATGCTGACTGGTCTAAGTTCCTGAACCACCACTGGTTAATGAATCACCATGATTGACTAAGACCAGTAAAAACCATTCCTAACTGTATTGCAGGTATCTAATGTGGAAGGGGTGGGGTGAAGGTTGAAGAATCAGACTGTACAGGGTGAAACGCTTGAGCTTTGGTTTATATCCCTACCTGGCAAGTACTAATGGGGTTACAATTTATGAATTGCAATTTATCCATCTAGAAATGGGGGATAAAAATAGTACCTCTCTCACTGGCTAGCTTCACAAGATTTGTGATGCCCTTAGCCCTGAGCTTAGCAAATTGTTTACAAATTCTAGGTGTTATTATTTCTTTATATGCCTAGAAATGTGGTGCCACTTGCTATATTTGTTTGTTACTTGATTCCTGGATTCCTACCACGGACTCCTCTGCACCAGGGTTGCTGAATTCCATCTGCACATTTCATGCCTTCTCTACATTGTACCTCTGACAATTCAGTTGCTCATGAAGGGTTGACTGGATTAGTCATTAGTCCCTTCTCTCTTTCAGTACTGCCCCATCAAATCTAGACTTAAAACTCTTAAGTCCTCCCCAGTGACACAGGGTATTGAGGTTCCAGCTTGCTTTGTGCCAGGGTGTGATGGTTGGTTTTGGGTATCAACTTGACCAGATTAAGGGACACCCAGATAGCTGGCAAAACATTATTTATTCTTACTACTTCAGTAGGCACTGAACTTGTTCCTCTTATGGAACAAAGCTTCTTTGCTTTGATAGCAAAGCCAGGTGACTTGGAGTTTGGTTAAATGATTGGGCTGCCCGAGGTGTGAGGACGTTTGCAGAGGAGACTGGCATGTAAGTCAGTGGGCTGAGTGGAGAATATCCACCTTCAATGTGAGTAGGCACTCTCCAGTTGGCTGAGGGCCTAGATGGAACAAAATGAGAGAGGAAGGATGACTTCTTACTCTCTCTTCCAGAGCCAGGATGCCCATCTTCTCCTGCCCATGGAGGTTAGACCCCAGATTCTCCCATCTTTGGACCCCAGCACTCACACCAGTGGACCCTTGGGCTCTTGGACCTTTCGCCTTGAACTGAGATTTACACCATTGTCTTCCTTGGTTCTAAGGTCTTCAGACTTGGACTGAGCACACTGCTGGCTTCCTTCATTCTCCAGCTCGCTGACAGCCTATCATGGGACTTCTCAGCCTCCATAATCAAGTGAACTAATTCCCCTAATAAGTTCATTTTCCCCTCTTTCTATATATATACATATCCTATTGGTTCTGTCTCTCTGGCAAACCCTGACTAAATCACAGAGCAAACTCATATTTTGATAATTTTCTTGGTAAGCAAGAAATAATAAGTAATGATCATGAACAACTAGCTTGGCAACCAGGGACCTCTATCTATGCCAGAACTAAACGTCTCCTATTGTTCTCATTGCTAAGATGCCTACTACCCACAAGTGAATATTTGCGTGTGACACCTGCATTTAGGCTAGACCTACTTTATTCACATCCGAAACAATATCATTATTGCATTGCTTAGAGTCTTGTTTCTTCTTGGAGATAGTGTTGTCAAATATTACATATCCTCACCTGTTTTTAAATTCCCATGGGTTGTACCACTTCTTAAATAGGGTCTTCCTCTTTTGCTGTGTCACTGTTATCTTGAAATATCAAACAAATTTGGTATTATTTTTTCCATTTACTTTCTTTGATAGCATGCACAATTTTTTTTTAGTCTAGCCAGTAATGTTCTGAAAGATGTAGTGAATTCCATAGGTTTGTTATGTTCTCATATTTTACTTTCTAATCCTTTGTTTCTCTTTCTTGGTCCTCCCCATGGTAGCTTGGAAGTGAGGCACAACTGCAGCCCTTTAAAAAAGTAGACTGTGCTTGTGGTGGTGAACAGCTCATGACAATGGCTCTTGGCTGTCCAAACCATTCTAAGAGGATATGGTGTCTAGTCTGTTGTGAAAGTCCAGGGAGACCCAAAGGCTACAGTGGCAGTTTCAAGCTGGCATATGGATAGGCGTAAAGGTTACAAACAGATGGTAGATGGAGTTAGAAGCAAATATTTTCATTTTCAAAACAGCAGACACAGCACCAGGCACCTAAAGGCAGTGTTTCACATTGCAGTGGGGGAAACCTGAGCTCAGTGGCAGGCTTTGGCATCACCCAAGAGGAGTGGCGAGCTGTCCACAAAGGCAGCATTTGGAAGGGCAACCCTCTCCTCCCTGAGCCACAATCACAGATGTGCACTGCTGGCGGAGACCCTGCTGGCTAGGATGTAGGTCTGGGAGGGAAGTGGTGTCCTGAGGGCCCAGCCTTAGGACACTTACCCAGCCACAGGACTGGGCTTTAGTCACAGATCATATACAGAAATGGCACCAGACAAATGTTGAAAAGAGAATGTCTCTCCCCTCATCCTCAGAATTTTGTCTTAAAGAGTAACACATGCTACTTGTACGTATGAAGGAGAAATACCAAAACCTAGGTGACAGTTACTGCTGAATTATCAGAAGACCAAAGAGAGGGGGGATTTTACTCACCTTAACCTACTGGTGTTACTTTCTCCGCTTTATACTGACTTGTGTGCAGCTGCCCCCAGGAAGCATGATGGTCACCTAGAGTCCAGTGTTGTTTAAAAGAATCACAGCTGCGTACTTTGATGTAGACAAAAAAGAGAGAGTTGAGTACAGTTAGGGCAGCTGTGTGCATGCAGTGCGTGTGCACATATGGGAGACACACTTCTCAAAAGGAGACTGTAGACAACACAGCCCTCTTGTGATGAGAGCAGCATGGCCCTTTTGCTCGGCTTTCTTTGAGGCTGTGCTGTAAGGGTGCTTCTCTTTCCAACCCTGTTGGAATCTATAAACTTTCTGGGACCTTGGTCCTTGGCATGTCTGCCTGGGGGGTTTTTGCTTAGAGGATACTGCTGCTTATCTCTCTCACTTCTGATGGCTCACAGTCTCTTTCTGCTTACTTTTGCATCAGGGCTGAGCTTCTGTGACTCCTTCGGCCCTCCAGCCACTGCGGAAGTTATAAGCCCTCAAGAGACAGCAGAAAGATTAAAGGGATGAGCCTCTGAAATTGTATGAATCTGGGGCTTTGGGGAGCCAAGCTTGATTTACATTGGAGCTTTGCTGGAATCATTTCCCAGGGACATATTCAGGAGGCTGTTGGAGGCTTCCACTGCCCTCCTCCTTTTCAAGGTAGCTATTTCAGAAAGTTAATTAACCTGGGATAGTTCCCTCCTCTGGAGCTTGAGAGAGACCCAGAATTTGTGTTTTTAAAATGACCCATATCCTGGAAAATGGGGAAGACAAATCCTCATCTTCATCCTCTTTTATCTTAGTAGGCTCATTTTTTTCTTCAACTCACGATAATAATTTAACTCCCCTCTTTTAGATTTATTAACGCACATATTTATTAGTTGCTTGTTTTGTACAAATTGCTATGTTAGGGACTCTGAAGAATATAAAGAAGTAGAAAACTCAGTCTTTGACCTCAAGGAATTTGCAATCTTAATGTGATTATAAAACTTGAAATGATAACTGACACATTTTAGACTATGTTAAGTCTCAGATGACTGGAATAGGTGACAAATGCCATAAGAATTTCAGCACATATTTCCCTGTCTCCCATCTTTGTCTTTAGAGTTAAGCAGTGTGAGTCTGAATCTTGAGTCACACTCCTGTGTGACCTTGGACAAGTCACTTGTCCTTTCTAAGCCTCAGTTTTTCATCTGCAAAAAGGGAAGAAATAATACGAGCCTCTCAGGAGTTGACTGAATTAAATAATGTATAAAAAGCATTTAACACCTTGCCTTGCACATACGAGTGCTCAATAAAAATGGTTATTATTGTTAGTTACCTAGCAATTTTATGTACTCCTCAATGCTGTGAGTAGACATATGAGAGAAAGCTCACAGATACTGACTGCATGGCTAATATAACATTTTCAGACTTTTCAGTGATGTCTGCCTCTGTGGAGCTGAAACAATATTTAAACTCTCAGTATCCCTTGCTTTCCACTCTCTCCATGGTTTAATGACTAAAATAAATATGGGGTAATTAAATAAGTTGACCCAAGGCTTTACCAAATGAAGTGACCCAGACCCTGGACAGCTATCGATAAGGACAGAGTCAGAGGGGAGGGGTGGCAATCCTAATAGAGGAAAGATATTTCATGAAGCCAGCACCAATCCCTGCATTCATGGAGGGTGGTAGGAGAGAAGGAACATACAGGAGTTCCTAAGTCTTATTTTAACCTGTTGCATGCCATGTTATATTTCTGTTCCTTAATTTAGTAGAAAATCTTTTTTTTTTTTTTTTTTTTGTGACAGAGTCTCGCTCTGTTGCCCAGGCTGGAGTGCAGTGGTATGATCTTGGCTCACTGCAACCTCTACCTCCCAGGTTCAAGCGATTTTCCTGCCTCAGCCTCCTGAGTAGCTGGGATTACAGGTGTGCACCACCACACCTGGCTAATTTTTGTATTTTTAGTAGAGATGGGGTTTCATCATGTTGGCCAGGCTGGTCTCAAACTCCTGACCTCAGGTGATCCACCCGCCTCGGCCTCCCAAAGTGTCGGATTACAGGTGTGAGCCAATGTGCCTGTAATCTTTTTATCCTAACACTTGTAAGTACTGATGCCCCAGGAATAGGGCCTGTGAGGACACAGATTATGAATGCTAACAGACATAGAAGTAAAACTCTCCCTTCCTATGCTTTAAAACATCCCTAAAACTCACCACCACTGTCTTGCTCAGTGCGGGCTTGGTAACTAACAGCTTCATGGGAAGATTTCCTTTTGCCTTTGAAAAGTGCTCTCCCAGTGGCTTTGAGAAATAGCTGATTCCTCTCCCACAGGCCAGCGGTTCCCTTTTCCCACAGGAAGCCCGCAGCAGCAGCAGGTGGGAAGCCAGGGAACTTTTGAAAGCTGATTCTGTTTGTGCTTTACCTATTGCTCCCTTTGAAGGTACTGTGGAAAAGAGAGCCCATAATGGAGGTTCTAACAACTCTCCAGTTAGTTTTAAAAATGATTCAGCCTATGAAATTGTTTCCAGGCCACAGGGCTTTTCCCAGCTCTTCCTAAACTGTGAGCTCAAAGCAAGGACAGCAAAGGACAGAGCTCAGACAACGCTCCCAGTCTGTTTCTGGGAATGTGCTGTCTCCTCTTAGGCAGAACAGTTTACTCGGAACCTGTACTAATCTTCAGGGCTGGTTTATTAGCATGCACCCTAAGGCCTTTCACCTGGCAGCCAGAAGGGCATTTAGTATCAATACAGCATCCCCCATTTAGGTGTTTAATATGATATCCAAATGAACTTCTAGCCAGCCAGAACTATGGGGATCCAAGGACAAGACCAAAAGATGTTTATATATCATTAAACTGGTGACCCAGTAACAAACCATACCATCCGAAGAGGGTGAGTGTGTGTGTGCGCGCATACACAGAATTATACAAATTTCACGTGAATAGCACAATTATATTACACTGTATTTTGGGGGGCTTCAAGGTATTCAATTGTTTAATGCTGATGTATAAATCATCTCACAACTTTTGTAACCTTGATTTGGCATTTTTCATACACACACAATACACACACACACATACACACATACATATATATGTGTAGTATGCTTGCAGCCCAGAAACTGAGAGTGACCTAGGACTGCTTTTTATGTTTAAGAGGCCTGGTTATGCAGCAAAAATCACAGCAAGTCTGAATTATGCTGACTATAAACTAAGAATACAAGGTACCCAATATGGCAAGTACAAGGGTATTTACGGCAACAAGAAGGCAAATTAATCAAAGTGGGAACTGTTTTGGAAATTTAGATGGAACGCTGTCATAAATATAGATGTTTGGAAATTTCTTCTGGAAAGTGAAGCTCACTCTAACACCAGGGAGAGTTCTCATCATCCCCCTTTTCCTCAGCATTGGTAGGTCATTTTAATCTCTTAAAAATCACGTCATTTTGCATTCATCCATTTCTCATTTCACAGTGCCTACTATGCACCAGATACAGTGGATGTAAAAGCAACTTGTACATTGTTTGGTTCTATTAAACATTAATGATTATTATTAAGAGTTTAGTACAGACTTCATCCAATGACAGCTATGGTATGGAGTTCTGCAAATCTCAGAGACTAGATCTAGTAGTAACTTGAAATCGGGAGTGTCAATATTCTTAGGTGAACCTAGTCAAACCTGAACAGGGAGGACTGCATCCCCGAGTTGAGGACTGCAGTGTTTGCTGCCTAAGTGCACGGGGCTGAGCGTTTGGCTCTGAGAGGTGTTTTGGAAATATTTGAATTGGCCTGAATTCTCACCTATGAGGCAAGACTGTGCACTCTTGATGTAGACTGTTTGCTGTGGTTGCAGTTGCCGACCCTGCTCCTCTCACTTTAAAAGATATGCTTGGAGAGGCCGTTCTCTCCTTGTGTGTGTGCCAAAGGGACACCTTCAGCAGCAAAGAATTTGAAAGCAAGTGTGTGTGTGTCTGGGGTGAGGGGAGAATGAGGTGGGGAAGAAACCCTACTTCTCTGATCGAGATTCCAGGGAGGAGATAAAACGCCCTTTAAGAAAACAAGAAATTAGCCATTAGTTCTACAAAGATGCATTTCACCAAAGGAGGAACTTCTCTTTGTTCAGGGGAAATACTTTTTTTTTTAAAAAAAGGTCCTGATTCCAGTTGTTGCCCAAGTCAGTTCCTAATTACGACTGACTGTGGCATAGACCTCTGTGAATCCCCTGACGTGGTCAGTGAACTGAAACCCAACTTTTAAGAAGATTTGACATCAAAAGTATAGTTTTATTAAGTCAACTTAAGATTACATGTTCTGGAAAAAGGCATATTGAGTCTGTGGATAAGAAATAATAATTACATACCTGAAGAACCAAAAGGAGAAGAAAAGGGGACTGGTTGATTTATCCCATTACAGATGCAGTGTCTTCTAGCTAATCTTCATTTCATTTCTTTTCTTATGTGGTCTGCTCTGCCCTCCATGGGGTTATTCACCAAAGAGTGAATTGTGTCATGCACTGGGGTCTCATGAAAACTAGAGATAGAAAACCTAATCCTAAATTCTTCTCTTTGAAGAAAACACCTTTCTGAAAGGCTTCTCAGGAGATGCAGAGAGCTGTGGTTTTGAGTCTCTGTATCGGAGCCATTCCCCTTCTCCCTCCCACTCTCTAGCCTCCAAGTTTCTATGGTGATATTTCCTCTTCACGGTGATCAATAGTAGTAGTAGTAGTAATAATAATGCAATGTTAACAGAAAAAGCAAGCAGTAATAACTCAGGGCTAAAGAAGTCTTCATACTAAATAATTTTAAACCTACAGAACAACTTCAGCTTTACCTCCTGAGATGCTATCTTGTAGCAGGACATTTTTTTTCTTTTTTAATTTTGCATGGTGTAAAGTTACTAATTATGTAAGTTGAGAATTAGACATGTATCCACTTTCCATTATCATCCTACAGAGAAACAGAACGCTGAATTCTAGTGCCAAATGTATCATTTAGAGTGCAACATCAGTTCTTCAAAGAAAAGCATTATTTCTTGGGCTGGGGAAGAAGCAGTGAAAATCACAGTTTACATGAACCATTTGATCACTGTCTAGGTTAAAATGGGTCATTCTCTACCTTTGCTGAGTTCACTTAGGAAAAAGAAAAGAAAAAGAAAATGGGTTTTCTCCTGGTTTTGTTATTGCTGTGATGTTCCTTTCTTTGCCATGCTAATGGCTTCCTGCGTGTGTGTGTGTGTGTGTGTGTGTGTGTGTGTGTGTGTGTGTGGCTATTAATTCACTCACTTGCACTTTGTGTCTGTAGCATGCTTGTCTAATCTGTGTCTACCTCAGAGACCTTAGGGCCAAGGCTATCACCTATAGCTCTATGGACAGTGCCCTGCACAACCCCACTGTAACAGGGCAGTGAATCCTTGAATGAAAGTCTATACCACTGCCAAATTTAATACGGCCTCTAACATAAAAGAAAAAAAAGCCATCCTCTTTCTCTTGTGCAAGGAAATAGGTTAGGTTAAGCAAGAACGAAGGGGGTCTATTGAGGAAGTGGCGATGTTTTTATCTTTGGTGGTCAGTGGGATTTTAACAAAGAATCAAAGTAGTGCTGCCTGGCCTTAGGTAGATGAGGTAGTTTTATAGCCTGAGCACAGGTCTGGGAGTATCCAAAGACCTCAAGGCAGCTAGGGAGTACTGGGGCCTGAGCAGGAGATAGCCCTCCCTGCCCTGGGTCACCCTAGCTCTACTTTTCTCTTTGGTTGGAAACCCTTTGGTTCTAGCAATGCCACGGCCATCTCTCAGAGTGAGTGTGGCCAGGAGAACCAAAGAAACTTATCCTCTTCATTTGCTTTGCATTTTCTGCATTTCCGATTTTCCCAGACTTTTAATATATTGAATCATGCAACCTTATGCATTCTGCTAGAACTTTTAGGTAGTAGCAGAGGTTCTAATTTGATTCTATTTTAATTGTTTTGGGGGTTGTGCCCAGACATGGACATTTTTATAAAGCTCTCAGTTGAGCTTACCATTTCTCGAGAGTGGAGAAAGGCTAGGATGAAGCCAGTGAGTGAGCTAGGGTTTAAATCCAGACTGCCAGGCTGGGGCTCTTGACTATCTACTTGCCCATTCTGCATTCTTGCCCATTCTGTATTACCAGTGCACTCCTTCCAGCCCTTCATTCATCCCAATTCTTTACAAAACTCCATTGGACATCTTTCAGTATGGCCACTCTTAAAGTTGGAGACCCCTCCTGGCAACTAGAACAATATGTATGGGAAGGGGCAGATTGTTTGGCTGGGCTAATTGCCTTCATGTGACCTAGTGCTCCTTCTTATGGGACAGGCAAGCCAGTCTGCCCCCTCCCCGGGACCTCCATTTTAGTGGGTGCTATCAGACCAATCCTTGCCTTTGAGAGTACTGTGAGGTCTGTACCTAGACTTAGGATGATTGAAACATTGTCTGAATGCAATCCGAATGCCTTTATGGAATGCTAGATTCCAACTATGCATCCAAGCTGGCAGAGGAACAGATGGCAGCTTGTCGCTCAATCTGGACTTATAGGAAAAATTATCAGAGAATGCAGTTTTGCTAGTGAGATGAGCAACAGCAGAAATTGCACTAAGTGAAGCAATTTGAAGGTTGGGGATTAGTAGGTCTGTGTCTTTTGACTAGACTACTATAGTTTAATAACTGAGAAGTATACACTAGGTTATGTATTGAGATTCATGTAAGTTTCTCAGACATGAATTCATGTATGAGAAATCCTGCTATGGTTTGAATGTCCCCTCCGAAACTCATGTTGAAACTTTATCTCCAGTGTGGCAGTATTGAGGGATGGGGCCTTTAAGAGGTGTTTGGGTCATGAGGGCTTGCCCTCATGAATAGATTAATCTATTCATAGATCGTTGGATTAATGGGTTAAAGGATTAATGAATTATCACAGGTGTGGAACTGCTGGCTTTGTAAGAGGAAGTGAAACCTGAGCCGGCATGCTGAGCAGCCTTGCTATGTGGTTCCCTGTTCTGTCTGGGGATGCTGCAGAGAGGCCCCACCAGCAAGTCCCCATCTCACCAGATGTGTCCCTGTGACCTTGGACTTCTCAGCCTTCATTACTTAAGAAGTAAAATTTTTTTTTTTAAATAAACTACCCAGTTTTAGGCATTCTGTTATAAGCAATGGAACATGGACTAAGATCCCACCAGATTAGAACATGTATGATCAGTGCGGGGAGGCTCCGGAGGCCTTTGCTTTAGCCCAGCACCATGAATGGCTGTCTGTGGCCTTCCACTGGCTCTGCTCCATCTGCATGCTCTGTCAGAGATAATGAAATCAGACAGGCCCACAGAGACTGCTTTCCCCTCCTCACAAATTTTTAATAAAACTCTTTGAACAACAGAGCTGGGCATCTCTGAAGCCTGAAATTGAAGCGATAAGATAGAAGATTACTCACTTGTCAGTCTGCACCAAACTCTGCATCACCAATACAAATTCCAGGGGAGTTTCAAATCTGCCGACAATTTGAGGCTCTCCATCTGGAGTCTTTTCTTTTTTTCTTTTCATAGGAAGAAAACACAGCACTAAGGAAGAGAAAAGAGACACTTCATTCTCTGCCATGAACAACATGTGAATCAAGCCCTGAAACAGGTTTTCACAAAAAAGTAATTTTTGGAGAGAATTGCCTTTGAATAAGTAAGTGTCCTGGATTCAGACTTCCTGAGAGAAAATGTAATCACAGCTGTTTGGTCAACACCACCCATCCACGTGCCTTTCAGGAGAAATCACCACTGCAGGGGTCCAGCCTTGCTGGGTTCCCCTGTTCACGTGAACCTTGATGCCCACGGTCTACCTGGTGCTGGTGAACCAGCACACAGCACACCTGGCCTCATGGAGCTGGTATTCTGGGTGCAAGACCAACAATCAACAAACACATAAGCACCGTCATGTAATGTTAGGTGGTGCCAAGTGCCTGGTGAAAACAATGAAACACATCACGGGGCAGTGGATTATGGTGGAGGACCAAGGATGGGAGAGGGTGAAATATTTTAGATAGAGTTGTTCAGGAAAGGCCTCTCAGTTCCAGGTTATAAATTAAGTATCTATGTAGGCTGGCCCTTTTTACAAAGCAAAAATCTTGCCATTAATTCTGCAAATAAAATTATTCAGTTTTCAAAAAAAGAAAATTTACTAGCCCTAGCTGAAATTTAAGAAAGAATTTATAGTTCTCTCTTTTCCCCACCCTCAACCCTTTCTTTCCTTCTTTCCTCTCTCCTCTTCTTCCCCTTTCTCCTCTTCTCTCTCTCTTTTGTCTAAGTACCAGTGTCTTGCCTTAACTACCTTCTTATAGCCGGGGAAAAGCAAATGCACAATGCCTCTATTCCTTTATAAATGGTTATTTGGGAAATATTTGTAGGGTCCTAAACTCTCTTAATGAGAGAAGAGAAAGTAAGAAACCAGTCAGGCAGGCGGTTAGGGTGAGTCCCTGGTAAAAATTCATTCAAACAAAGAACAGCCTGAAAATCAAACTGCGGGCCCCAGATAAGAAAGAGACTGCATCCTTGAATGGAAACACTTACTCGGTAAACCCAGATGAACAAATTCTACCCCTATTTGGACAAGTTTCTCTCTCCTTGGCATGCCTTAGTCACTTATTTTCACCTACTGGTTTCTTACTTTTCACCTATTTTACATATGCCTACCTTTCTGTAATTGGCAGTGGGCTAAGTCTTCATTTACATAGGTTGAGTCATCACTTCAGCCTCTGATTGGTCCCAGGCCAAGGTCCCAAGCCAAACCTTCGCCTTTGCCTCCAATTGGTTCTTTACACTATGATACCTCTTTCTAAGTGGTGCTTTCTCCAAAACAGCCTGCAGACCAGTCAGCACATTCCTCCCCTTCCCAGTCCATTCATACCCTGGACTCAGCCTCATAGTTGGCAACCCTGTTTTGGGCCCTCTCTCCTTGGTTGGGAGCTTTCTTCTTTTGCTTATTAAACATTCATTCCAACCTCACCCTTTGTGTCCACGCTCCTTAATTTTCTTGGTCACGAGGCAAAGAACCCTGGGATACCTGAAACAACAAGAGACTGCTACATTGTGGTGCATTCGCAAGACTGTAACATTAACACTACTCAGAAAACTTGCTACAACTAACTTCTGCTGTTTTGTTTTATCTTTCTGGGTTCCTAGTAATGTAGATTTTATAATGGATATCTGGAGCTCTGGCCCAGACTTCTGTTATACCTATAGAAAGATCATGGACCCCTGCTGAAAACGATGAGAAAACGACAAACTCCGAATCTGACTTCTGTACTAATGTCATGTTATTTTCCACATGAAGGCATTGCATTTAAATAAGGTACCAATGGTATACTGTAGCCATTTGCCTTAGATTACAATTGTAGTCTTTTTGTGTGTGTGACAAGTTATCTAGGACTATATGAGTCAGTGTTCTGGCAGAAAAAAACAGTTCAACTCCAGAGGTTTGAGTGAAGCAAATGTAAGAGGGGCTATTGTGAAAGGTGTGAGTAGGGTGAAGGGAGATGGTGAGGCAACCAGAGATTAGCAAGAGCAGAAAACCATTATCACCTGCAGAGCTGAAAGGCAGGGGAATAGTGTTCCCAGAGCCCACTGAGAACTAGAGGCCTGCAGAGAGTGGCCTGAGAAGATGCTGCCTTGTCAGAGCTTAGCAGTGAAAGTAGAGGGCAGAGCAGAGGAAAATACCCATATCTGTCTTTCCTCCCACTCTCTAGTCTCAATTCCAATAGAAAGCCAATGGTCCAGTAGCCTAGACAGTGTGTAGGAGTTAGCCGCCTCTGCGGTACAGAACAGGACAGAAAAAGGCAGAGAAGGGCATCTGAGGAGAGCAAACGCAAATCCAGACCCCAGCAACCACAGGGAACACTCACTTGCTCATTATACACTTTGTCTCTGTGCATATCCATGAGCGCTTCTTCAACCACTGATCCGTCTTTTCTTCTTTCTGTTGTAATAGCCAAATATCGAGCAACGTCACACTTGGTAAATGGTCTCCCTGATCAAAGTGCTAAGGTGACCTAATTAAATCAATGGCTTTTAATTTCATCTGTTTCAGCAATTGGCCTGTGAAGGCCTGATCTGACCATGTGTCCTGCTTATGGTCTCTTCCCTCCCCAAGGGCCTCTTTTGTACTTTAAGATAAAAGATAATTTCAAAGGAGTTTAATTATTTTCTTTCTAAGTAAACTCAAAAGAACTTCCTCTTCTATTCCATTTTTAGGGCCCGTCTATAATTTTCTTATTCCCGCTAATAGTTTCTTTCATAAAGAAATATAGGTCTTGAAAGTCGTTGTAAGGTCATTTTCCTGTAGTAGAGATGGTAAAGATGAAAGCACAGCTGTCTGGGGCCCCTCACAGTCTTATTCTTACTGAGGCTTTCCCAATGACTGCATTTTCTGGCTCTGGCTACAATTATTTCATGAGTTACATTACAAACCATTGCAGTTCCTTTCTTAGCTGAAATAGTTTCCTTGGCCTTTGCTGAGAGTTTCTTTTTTTTCCCCCATGAAGAAAGAACAGCTCTTGAGAACTTTGCCAAATGCACACATTCACACAAACCCACCCATTAAATCTGTGTTTAAAACACAAAATTGTTCTGCTGATGTTTGTTGTGAAAAATGGTCATTGTCTACATCTTCACCCACTTTTGAAGAAACTGATCTCTCTGCTGTTTCCTAGAAGAATTCTTTCCTTTGTTGTGCTCTATGTGTGAACAGAGAGAAACAACCTTTAAAGTGATATTGATCCCCTGGCTTTACCAACACAAAGCCCTACAAAGGGCATGTCAGCTCGTCTTGGAGCTGAATAGCATTACTAATGAAACTCAAGATTTATGCTTCTGTTCATCAGAGAGTACTTCATAAGCACCTCCACATAACCCGCTCTGTAGCCTGAGACTAAGGAGGGCATGCATGAAAGAAACCTCATGAATATTAAGTGATGCTTTATTGAGACCCTTGAGGCCTTGCCAATGGCATGGGAAGCATGTCATTCTTCATTTGTAGCTCTTGAACATTTAGGTGGTCAATCCTGCAGAGAAAATCTCTACCCACAAAAATATATCTCAGCCCATTCCAAATTAAATATTGTCAGCCCCCTCTCTCTTCACCCCCAAGTCACCAGAAGTTAAGTTAGACTCAGGAAGGTAAGAATTCAGTATAGATGTTTTCACTAAGTGCTAATGAGCTGTGGTATCAGAAGCTGTAAAAAAGCCATCAAGATATTAGCCAAAATCGGAGGGAAGAAAGTTCACCCAAAGCACAGCTGCTGAAATCATTATATTCTTCAGGTACCATTTTACAAACAGTCTATTCCCAGGCCTGATGTCTGAAATAGGGAGTTTGCTTGTCTTTACCAGTTTAGTTTCCTAGGCCTGGAATATGATACCAAGATCAGGGTAACAGGTCTTCCGTATTAGGGGTCTCCAACCCCCCGGGCTACAGACTAATACTGGCCCCTGGCCTGCTAGGAACCGGGTCACCCAACAGGAGGTGAGCAGCAGGCAAGTAAGCATTACCACCTGAGCTCCACCTCTTGTCAGATCAGCAGGGGCATCAGATTCTCAGGAGCACAAACCCTATTGTGAACTGGACATGTGAGGGATCTAGGTCGTGTGCTCCTTATGAGAATCTAATGGCCGGTATGATCTGAGGTGGAACAGTTCCATCCTGAAACCATCCCTCCCTCTACCCCCATTTCACCGTCACTTTCCCTCACCCCCCTCAACTATCACACCCTCCCCCACCGCCGCCACCCCCCACCCTGTCTATGGAAAAATTGTCTTCCATGACACCAGTCCCTGGTGCCAAAAAGTTTGGTGACTGCTGTCCTGTATAACCTGGTGGGTCAGTTCATGTATCTAGGTTGGCTGTAGGAGCTATTTACTTTCCTGGATATAATCAGAGAGAAAGACACTCACTAGCTGCTGACCCAGAGGGAGAAGAAAGGAGCATTTCTACCTGGGATTCTGTGATACAGATTAACTTCCGAAACGACTCAGTTCCTGATGATGCAGAATTTTCAAACTTTAAGAGGCTAAACTTGAAAGAGCCTCTTGAGTGGCTAAGATGATATGCAGGTGCGCCACAGTTTTCTGGGTGTCTACATAGTCATCGCATTGGTGATAAAGCTATGGTTATTAATAATTAGAGCACAATTTAGAAATTGTTGACATTAAACCTGGAATTCAGATCACATTCCTTCTCTGCTAAAATCTCTTCCATGCCTTCCCACTGAAATTAGAATTAAAATATCAACTTTTTTGTGGCCTTGTCTGGTCCCTCCCTACTGACCAACCTTATCTCTCTCCTCCTTCCCCTTGTTTTGCCAAAGACTCAAGCCCTGCACTGATATTGCTTCTGGTCCTAATCCTAAACTGGCTCTTATGTCAGGACCTTTGTACTTCCAGGCCTGTCTTAACTCAAAATGTACTATTCTCAGAGAGGTCTTTCTCTTCAGACTGTACTTTCTAAAATAATGCCCCTGTGGCAGGTATTCTCTTACTCATCATATCACCCTATTTATTCCCTTCATAGTAATGATGAAAATCAGTATTTATTTTTACTTTTTATTTATCTGTTTCCTCCACTAAGAGCTCCAATGAATAGGAACTCTTTAGTCATTACATTATCTCTATCAGCTAACAATAAAGAACGACATGGAGCAGAACTCAAAATATAATTGTTGAATGAAGTAAAGAAACCTTATTTGTTAATATTAATTTTTAATATAAACCATTTACAAATATGAACGTGCTAGGTTCATGGTCCACATTTTTTAAAGGATCTGGTACTCCTGACATGCAAAGATCCAAAGCAGTACCAACCTTCGCTATAGATATGTTCCCCAACCCTGTATGGGGTAGGGAAGGCTGGCTAAAGTTCGGTTGTAGCTTTGAGGTTATGATTTAGTGACATTAACTGTAACCACCGAAAGAACTTGAGGGAAGTATCTCTTAACCTCTTTTTAAATTTTTCATTTGAGCTACAAATATGGGTATTGAAAGAAGTTTTGACAAAGCATTTTTTAAATCTATGCTTTATTGAAAATAGTCTTTTTAAAAATTTTTTATTTTTTAAGAGACAGAGTCTCACACAGTCACCCAGGCTGGAGTGTGATGGTACAATCATAGATCACTGCAAACTTGAACTCCTGGACTCAAGGGATCCTCCTGCCTAGGTCTCCCAAAGTGCTAGGATTACAGGAGTAAGCCACCATGTCCAGCCTGAGGTAATGCTGTTAACTGCCTCTTGGTGTTTGTTTTCTGCCAATTGCATGCCATTTTTTCCTTTTGTAATAGTGTCTATTAGATAGTACAAGACGAGATCTATTAATTTCTATGCTTTTCTTCCTTCCTCATATTTCCTGATACTCTTTGTAGTTGCTAGAGGCTTCCACATTGATACAAGAAGAATTGGGATTGCTGTATCTAAAACTATAAGGGAAATAAATGGTTAATTACAGGTTTGTTTCTTTATTTACTTGTAGGGTCCATTTGGATTAAAAGTAAAGGCTTTGAGAGGAACTAAGTGTCCCACTTGTGAATTTATGCAACAACAAAGGTGAAGAAGAAAACCGTGTGTGTTATGGGGGAGGGGGGAAGTAGGGTAGAAGATCTTGCCCACCCTACCTCTTGGAAAACAGAAAGACTTAGGTGGGAGGTGCCCTTGAAGGGCCAGATCTGGGTTACTAGGAGGGGAGAAAAGAATGCAGAGGTGACAGAGCATGGCCAGCGGCCAAGAGCCACATGGAAGCCAAGCCAAAGCTGCAGGTGGCCGTCTTTCTTTCTTTTTTCATTACCCAAGCAAAGAGACTTTGAGGCAGTTCTCACCTGTGCCAGGACGGAGGCTTTCTTCCACAGCTGCCTGGGGTTCAGCCCTCAGCAGAAGAACACCTGTCTGCAACCTGAGACTCCGCAGAGCTCCCATCTACCTGTCCCGCTCAAAAACCACCCTGGTTTTTGAGTGGGACAAAAGGTGGGGTCCTTGGCCACCCAAGAGAGGCAGTAGTAAGTGGAACAGACACAAACCTGGGCGGGGCTGGACAGCAGAGAAATTCACTGCATGTGCCCAACCATTTTTCATTAGGAATAGGATGATATCCAGCAGTTTAGGTCATGCTTTTTGTTACAAATAAGCCCTACCACTGCCACTTCTAATTTAGAATTACCTCTAATGTGCTTCTTGGGATTCTGGCCTTGATAAAAATGTAGAAAACCATTTTTCTAACACAGGACTTCAGAAGGCAAATAATCACAGCCTTGTTGGCCTGCAGTGAGGAGTGGGACCAGACCCACCTTCAAGAGCACCCACATTTGAACCCTTGAGGGAATAAATACTTGATGCTCTTTACAAAAATCCTTACCCTTTCCATCTTCCATTCATATAACCCCTCTACCAAATTATGGACACCCGTGAAACGCTGAGAAGCAGCAGCAAAAGTCTGTGCACTGAGCAACAGTATCTTGAAACTTAACTTCATTTTATTATACATCACTCTGTCTCAGAAAGGAACTCACCAGTTCTAACAGTCCTCTTATTGGGAAGCCGGCACAGAGATTTCTCTTTTCTCCAGAGGAAGGAAGAGGATTTTAGTATTTCACTCTAACACTTGAGTGAGTTCTTAGGGAAATTCATTGCCTAACTGCTGGCTGCTGCTTCCTTATTATTTCTTCCAGAACCTTTAGCCTCTGATCAGCACTCTGAAATAGAGACTGGTCCTGAAACTGCCTTTGTAAAAATTATAACTGAGACAATAATTACAGTGACAAAGATCTGACCTAACCGACTCCATCTTGCTTCTAACCTCCGAGCTGTCCTTGTTCATACCTGGGCGTAGGCTGAACTAACTTTGGGAGTAGCTTAGTTTATAGTTTAGCATGGAAACAAAGACAATCACAACCCTTTCTCAAAACAAACCCCCTTCCTGCCTGGGGACTAGACTGCCTTTTTAGGACTAACAAATTAGCTACAAGATTAGAAATTATGATTTAGGAGTCATGTAGCTGGAGGCTGCAAGATTCTCAACCTCCCAAATTGCTCCTAGGGATAGCATCACTGTTGTAAAACCTCAGAAAAGTGCTTGAGATATTTTGCAGAACCTGCACTCGATGGATCAGCTGGCACCACCTAGATCTATAAACTAGCTCATCTGGTCTTGTGGACTCCAACCAGGAACTGACTCAGAGCAAGAGGACAGCTTCGACTTCCTATGATTTCATCTCTGACCTGATGAATCAGCAATCCCCACTTTCTGACCCCCTACCTACTAAATTATCCTGATTTGAGGAATGATAAAACTCCTGTCTCCCATACAGCTGGCTCTGCATGAATTAAAGTCTTTCTCTGTTGCAATTCCCCTATCTTGATAAATCAGCTCCATCTAGGCAGCAGGCAAGGATACCCCGTTGGGAGTTTACAGTCCCTGTCCTTGGGGTGGTGGGGTTTTCATGCGCGTCCGTGTGAAGAGACCACCAAACAGGCTTTGTGTGAGCAACATGGCTGTTTATTTCACCTGGGTGCAGGCGGGCTGAGTCTGAAAAAAGAGTCAGCGAAGGGAGATAAGGGTGGGGCCCTTTTATAGGATTTGGGTAGGTAAAGGAAAATTACAGTCAAAGGGGGTTTGTTCTCTGGCGGGCAGGAGTGGGGGTCGCAAGGTGCTCAGTGGGGGTGATTTTGAGCCAGGATGAGCCAGGAAAAGGACTTTCACAAGGTAATGTCATCAGTTAAGGCAAGGACCGGCCATTTACACGTCTTTTGTGGTGGAATGTCATCAGTTAAGGTGGGGCAGGGCATATTCACTTCTTTTGTGATTCTTCAGTTACTTCAGGCCATCTGGGCGTATATGTGCAAGTCACAGGGGATGGATGGCTTGGCTTGGGCTCAGAGGCCTGACATTCCTGCCTTCTTATATTAATAAGAAAAATAAAACAAAATAGTGTTGAAGTGTTGGGGCGGCGAAAATTTTTGGGGGGTGGTATGGAGAGAGAATGAGCGATGTTTCTCAGGGCTGCTTCAAGCGGGATTAGGGGTGGTGTGGGAACCTAGAGTGGGAGAGATTAAGCTGGAGGCAGGTCTTGTGGTAAGGGGTGATATTGTGGGGATGTTAGAAGAAACATTTGTCGTATAGAATGATTGGTGATGGCCTGGATACGGTTTTGTATGAATTGAAAAACTAAATGGAATAACAGAAGGAGAAAAACAGGTATAAAAGGTCTAAGAATTGGGACGACTCAGGATGTCTGATTAGAGAGTGCTTAAGGAGATTCGGCATAGTCCTGCCAGCAAAGATTATTTATTTACTTCAAGAGTTAAGAGTGGCAGTTTGGGGATAGCACCAGGAGATATCAGCTGTGATGGCTTGGAAAAACAGTGTAAACCGGCAGTGTAAACAAGAGCAGGGCATGTATGAGTAGTTGAGAATGGTGAATAGGAGTATGACTAGACAGAAAATAGTAGGGATGACAAGTTTTTTTTGGTGGGGGGCACAGTCTAAGTTGGTCGTCTGGTGTCTGGAATGAGACTGGGGCCTAATAAAAAGGAGCGTCTATACAGGAGCTTAAATGGGCTGTATTCTGAGAAGGGAAACTGGTAAAACTATTGTCCAGTCCTTTTTAAGTTGGTGGCTGAGCTTGGTGAGGTGTGTTTTTAAAAGACCTTTAGTCCATTCTACTTTTCTTGAAGACAGAGGACCATAAGGGATATAAAGGTTTCACTGAATACTAAGAGCCTGAAAAACTGCTTGGCTGATTTGACTAATAAAGGCTCGTCTGTTATCAGACTATATTGAGGTGGGAAGGCTAAATTGAGGAATTATGTCTGACAGAAGGGAAGAAATGACTGCGGTGGCCTTCTCAGACCCTGTAGGAAAGGCCTTTACTTATTCAGTGAAAGTGTCTATTCAGATTAAGAGGTATTTTAGTTTCCTGACTTGGGCATGTTGAGAGGTTCTAAGAGGTGGGCTAGTGGCTTGTACTATAGCATAACCTGCCTTTGCTGGTATGTGGCGATTAGGCCTGGTGGAACCGCCATCAATAAATCAAGTGTGATCAGGGTGAGGAACAGGAAAGAAGGAAATTTGGGGAAATGGGGTGAATGTCAGGTGGATCAGAGAGATACAGTCATGGGGGTCAGGTGTGGTATCAGGAATAATATGGGAGGCTGGATTGATTGAAGTCCGGGCCAGGAACAATGGTAATTGTGGGAGACTCAACAAAGAGTGAGTATAGCTGAAGGAGCCGGGAAGCAGAAAGTATATGCGTCAGGTGTGAGGAAGAAAACAGATTTTGGAAGTTATGAGAACTGTAAAGAGTGAGTTGAGCATAGTTTGTGATTTTGAGGGCCTCTAAAAGTATTAAAGCAGCGGCAGCCGCTGCACGCAAACATGAGAGCTAGGCTAAAACAGTAAGGTCAAGTTGTTTGGACAGAAAGGCTACAGGGTGTGGTCCTGGCTCTTGTGTAAGAATTCTGACCGCGCTAACCATGCCTAGGAAGGAAAGGAGTTGTTTTGTAGAAGGTGCTGGGGTTTGAGAGATCAGTCGGACACAATTGGCAGGGAGAGCACGTGTGTTTTTATGAGAATTATGCCGAGATAGGTAACAGATGAGGAAGAAATTTGGGCTTGATTGAAGTAATGGGGGCTGCCTGTGAAGCTTTGTGGCAGTACAGCCTAGGTAATTTGCTGAGCTTGATGGGTGTCAGGGTCAATCCAAGTGAAAGGGAAGAGAGGCTGGGATTAAGGGTGCAAAGGAATAGTAAAAAAAGCATGTTTGAGATCTAGAACAGAATAATGGGTTGTAGAGGCAGGTATTGAGGATAGGAGAGTATATGGGTTTGGCACCACGGGGTGGATAGGCAAAACAATTTGGTTGATAAGACGGAGATCCTGAACTAACTTGTAAGACTTGTCTGGTTTTAGGACAGGTAAAATGGGGGAATTGTAAGGAGAGTTTATAGGCTTTAAAAGGCCATGCTGTAGCAGGCGAGTGATAACAAGCTTTAATCTTCTTAAAGTGTGCTGTGGGATGGGATATTGGCGTTGAGTGGGGTAAGGGTGATTAGGTTTTAATGAGATGGTAAGGGGTGCATGATCGGTCACCAAGGAGGGAGTAGAGGTATCTTATACTTGTGGGTTAAGGTGGGGGGATACAAGAGGAGGACGCAAAGGAGGCTTTGGATTGGGAAGAAGGGCGGCAATGAGATATAGCTGTAGTCCAGGAATAGTCAGGGAAGCAGGTAATTTAGTTAAAGTGTCTCAGCCTAATAAGGGAACTGGGCAGGTGGGGGTAACTAAAAAGAGTGCTTAAAAGAGTATTGTCTAAGTTGGCACCAGAGTTGGGGAGCTTTAAGAGGTTTAGAAGCCTGGCCGTCAATACCCACAACAGTTATGGAGGCAAGGGAAACAGGCCCTTGAAAAGAAGGTAATGTGGAGTGGGTAGCCTCCGTATTGATTAAGAAGGGGATGGGCTTACTTTCCACTGTGAGAGTTACCTGAAGCTCGGCGTCCGTGATGGTCTAGGGGGCTTCCGAGGCGATCGGGCAGTGTCAGTCTTCAGCCGCTAAGCCGAGAAGATCTGGGAAGGAGTCAGTCAGAGAGCCTTGGGCCAGAGTTCCAGGGCCTCTGGGAGTGGCTGCCAGGTGAGTTGAACAGTCCGATTTTCATGGGGTCCTACACAGATGGGACGCGGCTTAGGAGGAATGCTGGGCTGCGGGCATTCCTTGGCCCAGTGGCCAGATTTCTGGCACGTGTAGCAAGCTCCTGGGGGAGGAGGTTCTGGAGGAACGCCTGGCCGCTGCGGTTCAGGTGTTTGGAAGTTCTTGTGTGCTGGAGATGTGGCTGGGGTTTGTCTCACAGTGGAGGCAAGGAATTGCAACTCTTTTCTGTTATTGTACACCTTGAAGGTGAGGTTAATTAAGTCCTGTTGTGGGGTTTGAGGGCCAGATTCCAATTTTTGGAGTTTTATTTAATGTCGGGAGCAGATTGGGTAATAAAATGTATATTGAGAATAAGATGGCCTTTTGACCTTTTAGGGTCTAGGGCTGTAAAGCGTCTCAGGGTTGCTGCCAAACGAGCCATGAACTGGGCTGGATTTTTATATTTGATGAAAAAGAGCCTAAACGCTTCTGATTTGGGATAAAGAAAAAGGAGCATTAACCTTGACTATGCCTTTGGCTCCAGCCACCTTTTTAAGAGTAAATTGCCGGGCAGGTGGGGGAGGGCTAGTCACGGAA
Organism: Pan troglodytes; assembly: GCF_028858775.2. NCBI lineage: Eukaryota > Metazoa > Chordata > Mammalia > Primates > Hominidae > Pan > Pan troglodytes. The sequence continues at coordinate 28,269,323 of NC_072408.2, read as the reverse complement.
CGAAACTGTAAGCCGGACCAGGTGTGAGGAGGGGAGGCGATAAAAAGTTTATAGGGTGGAGGAGCAGAGGCTGAGGAAGAATTGGGACCTAGCTCGGCCTGGCGAGGAGCAGCCTGGGGAGGAAGGGAGAGGTCAGATGGGTCTGTAGAAAAGGAAGATTAGAAAGACTCAGCGACACTTGGGGTTGGTACTGAGGTGACAGGTGGGAGGGAAAGAAAGAAGATTTGAGACGAGTTGCACTGGGCACAGAGACTAGGAAGGGACTGATGTGTAAAAGAATGCCTGGACGCCAGGCACCTCAGACCGTTTGCCTATTTTACGACAATAATTACTTAGATTTTGCAGGATGGAAAAATTCAAAGTGCCATTTTCTGGCTATTTGGAACTACTGTCGAGTTTGTATTGGGGTCAAGTGGCATTGCAGAAGAAAATAAGGCATTTAGGTTTTAGGTCAGGTGTGAGTTGAAGAGGTTTTAAGTTTTTGAGAACACAGGCCAAGGGAGTAGAAGGAGGAATGGAGGGTGGAAGGTTGCCCATAGTGAAGGAAACAAGCCTAGAGAAAAGAGAGAGTAGAGAAATGGAGGGAAGGGGTTCGGGGGTTCTTACCTTCCAGAAAAGTGGGAAAAGGGGTTGGGGTGCAGAGATAAGAGGTTGGGGCATGGAAATAAGGGATTGGGGCACAGAGATATAAGAGGTTGGGGCACGGAAATAAGGGATTGGGGCACAGAGATAAGAGGTTGGGGAGTGGAAATAAGAGATTGAGGGTTCTTGCCCCGTAGAAAAGCGGGACTTGCCGCTAAGGGTGAAGGAGAAGGGGTTGAGGGGTACTTGCCCGTCTCCCAGAAAAGCAGAGAAGGGGTAGAGACAAGGAGAGAAGGGGTTTTGAGGTACTTGCCCCTTCCCCAGAAAAGCGGGACTTGCCGCTAAAGGTGAAGGACCAAGGCAGACGTCCCTGCGTGGTCTGACACCCTTGAAATGTGGCTGTATAATGACAGATGCATCCCTGCAATGATTAAACACCAAGGGAAAGCTGCCTTCCCAGTCCGTGACCGGCGCCGGAGTTTTGGGTCCATGGATAAAACGTGTCTCCTTTGTCTCTCCCAGAAAATGAAAGGAATTGAAATTAAGAGAAGGGAGAGACTGAAGGGTGGAAAGGAGAAAGTGGTTGAGGGACAGTGAGAGAGGTTGGAGAAGAGAGTAAGAAGAGGCCGCTTACCTGATTTAAAATTGGTGAGATGTTCCTTGGGCTGGTCGGTCTGAGGACCTGAGGTCGTAGGTGGATCTTTCTCACGGAGCAAAGAACACAGGATTACAGGGGATTGATCTCCCAAGGGAGGTCCCGGATCCGAGTCACGGCACCAAATTTCATGCGCGTCTGTGTGAAGAGACCACCAAACAGGCTTTGTGTGAGCAACATGGCTGTTTATTTCACCTGGGTGCAGGTGGGCTGAGTCTGAAAAAAGAGTCAGAGAAGGGAGATAAGGGTGGGGCCGTTTTATAGGATTTGGGTAGGTAAAGGAAAATTACAGTCAAAGGGGGTTTGTTCTCTGGCGGGCAGGAGTGGGGGTCGCAAGGTGCTCAGTGGGGGTGCTTTTTGAGCCAGGATGAGCCAGGAAAAGGACTTTCACAAGGTAATGTCATCAGTTAAGGCAAGGACTGGCCATTTACATGTCTTTTGTGGTGGAATGTCATCAGTTAAGGTGGGGCAGGGCATATTCACTTCTTTTGTGATTCTTCAGTTACTTCAGGCCATCTGGGTGTATATGTGCAAGTCACAGGGGATGTGATGGCTTGGCTTGGGCTCAGAGGCCTGACAGGGGTCTCATAAATACTGGGAAGCATATTGAGCGGCCCATGGAACCCATTCTGTGCTCTCTGTTGGGGTCTGCTGTAAAGTAGGCAGGGACACCTGTTTTCCTCTTTGTCCTGGGCAGCAGCTGCTCCCACAGAACAGTCTCTGGGGAAGGGGTGGCACACACTGGTCAGTCCCTTTGTTTCTACTGCCTTTACCACCCTCCTGAGAATGTTTTCTTTCCCGCCTTTATTTTTCTTTACCTGTTTCATGTCAATGACCCATGGGGTTTAGGCAGTTCCTTTTGCCCTGCTTCCTCCATCTAATGCTCACCATCCATAAGTATTTGTATTTGGAAAGCAGACTGGATCCTGGTTTCCAGATCATGTCGATTTTATGCATTATTATTTGTAACCAGAGAATCTTCAGCTCCCAGTGGTCAATCTGTCTTCCATCCTGTCTTCCACGAAAGGGTTAACCTTAGGAAGCCTGTAAAGGCAGCACTGCTTCCCTTCTGCGTTCAAGGGCTGATAGGCTGCAGGGCTAACCATATTAGGAGTGTGTGAAGATTTAGCTCCGGGTGTACACAGCGGGAGCTCTCCTGTCAGTCTGAAAGGCAGGAGCTATATTTAGTAACAGGCACTTGGGAATAGCAGCTTAAACGTGGGAGTGGGTTGCTGGAATACAGATGTGTAGTGAATCTCTACTCCAATCCCCATGGAAGCTTTAAGCTGAAGCCTTAGGAGAGATCTGGGCTCTTCTTCCCCCCACCTTCTCCACATTGTCTGGATGGCATCCTTTGCAAGTCTAGAAAGCATAATGCAGTCCCTCTTGGCTCAGCTCTTTTTTTAACATGGAGGAAGAGAATTGTGATTGTTGAAAGAACCATCACTCAAAATGTTGTGAACAGTGATTTTTCTCCCCTAAGCACTCACCTCCTTTCCCATATCTGGTTAACTAACCACTAATAGGATGAATGGAATAATTTTATTGCCCTATGATTTCTCCCCTTAGGAAATAATAATAATCACCTCCCTTTTGTTTTGCAGGAATTTTTGGTAGTAGAAGTATTTTATTTCAGGTGATAGAGGTCCTTAGGTCTAGAAATGTCTTCTTTATGGAATGTAATTATATAATCAGGACATGATTATGTATGAAGTGATTTCTTATAAGTCTATGCAAATTTATACAAAATTCTATGAGAGTAAAAATTAGGGAAAAATAGTCTTATAGATAAAGTTGTTAACACATTTAATGGTATGGAAGCAAATGCCTATTTAATTGACTCATGGCAGCTCTATTTTAAGGGTAATTTGTTTATCTAGAAATGATCAGTCCAGGGCAGCTTTTGGGCCCATTTCACTTTGCTTTGCTTCTTTCTCTGTTTTTTTTTTCTTTCTCCCTCTTCTTCCTTTCTTTCTCTCTCTCTCTCTCTCTTTCTGTTTCTCTCTCCTCTCTGTCTGTCTTGGCTAAATTTGCCATTTCAATGGACTGAGACTTTAGTTTAAATGAATAGACTAAGGTCATTTCTAACTTTGAGGTTTGGGAAACATGTAAACATTTAGAATATGGAGTTCTCCTTGTTTCCACATATTTACATCTGCTGTAAATCTACTTAATTTCCCCAGATTATTCGGTAGTGGAGAGTTCTAGTCAAAATATCACATAGGCCTAAAGCTCTGGCTGGGAAGATCATCTGACTAAAAGGCAAAGCCCTTGTTTTTTTTCACTACCATCTACTACAGCCAGAATCCTTTCACCTCTGAGCTCCAGCTAGGAGGAGATGATTGGATTATTTAGATAACTCTGGTTAAAAGTAACAAAGTGTAGTGTAATCTAATATATGTGATTATCTGGGGATCCTTGTTGGAAAAGAATCTCAAGGAATTTAGCTAGGTCAGCACACTCTCTTGGGGGCAGTGATAGGATTCAGCAAAAGTGTTCACAGCAAATAGAAGACGTACATAGTGACCACAGATGGGAAACAGGGTTAACCTTGACATTCAGTACAGACCCAGAGGGAGGTGGAAAAGCTGGGGGTGAGGCAGATATTGGAGATGGAGTAGATTCATCAGAGGAGGCAAGGAAAGGCAACCGGGAAGGCTAAGGAATACAAATAGCCAGGGAGGGAAGCCCCGGAAAAGCTGGAGTCAGGAGGACACCCCACCAGAGATGATGGTGTCTGCAGAGGCAGGAAGATAGAGTATGACATTAGGGAACTTCGGAAGGTAGTGTTGAGAGATCCAGGCCGGCAGCGAAGATGGTGAGATTGGCTAACCAGGTGCTAGGCTCCTACCATCATCTTGGGCTGGTAGTTTGAACGGGGGGTTGGGGAGGGAAAGGGGCAATGCAAGGCAGAGATGCATTCATTGAGGAACTAAAATAGTGAAGATTTCAAGGCAAAGATTCAGAGATAAATCAGTAAGAATCTAACTTCCAGAGAATTATAATTCATAGTAAGTGATCATTATAACTAGTGTTGATTGCCCATTATATGCTAAGCACTGCAAACACTGAGAGGGCACGTTGCATGCGCTGTCTCCACTAATTTATACAGCAAGCTTATGAAATCCAATCTCTTATGTTCATTGTTAAACATATGAGGAAACTGAGGCACCAAGTGGTACTTGACTCGTAAGTGATAGTGCTGGGATTTAAACTCAGGTCTCTGACCAGAACCCCAAAACTTAATTGCTTCACTAGAGTAACTGCCAAACTGCTATAGATCTTAAAATCAGTTGGGGGTTTTATTTTAAGAAAAAGGTAGAAGCTCTTTTTCTAGAGTTGTTGTTTTTCTCACAGCAAATTGGATCTGATGCTGTTAGTTGTCAAACATAAGTGCTCATTATATGCAAGGCATTGTGCTAAGTGCTGGGCCTGCAGAGATACATTTGACATAGTAGCTGAAGAAACATTATATAGACAAATACATGAATCACAACGTGATGTGATAAGTGCTTGGAGAGCCAGATATTAAGTGCTGATGGGAAAACTAAGGAGGAATGGAATTAGAGAAAGCTTGAAGACCGAAAATTTGAGGAGCCTGGAGGGAACAATAACAGCTCCCCAGGTGAATAAGGCCATGAAGAATGTCACAGGTGGAGAGGGGAGATTTTTGAAGGTAGAAGTCATCAAGGATCTACAACCAGCCTGGCGTGGTGGGAAATGAACCTGAGAATGTAGATTGAAGCCATGTTATATGAAAGGCTTGTATGCCAGAGTAAGGAAATTAGAACCCCCTGAGTTCTGAACAAGAGCTCCTAAAATCACCTTGTCTTAAGGTCTGGACTGACCTTAGAACTAGTGGGATGATTCTGCAGGCCAGTCTAAGAAATGATACCTCGTGGGAAGAAAAGATCCCAAGACAAGCAACTGGCAGACCCTAATAAGAGCCAGGTAAACAGGGTCCAGGGCAAAGAATTTGTCCTGCAGGGTCATAACTGTTTTCTGGAATAAATAGATAAGTCATCCTCCTTTGCCCTATAATACTCTTAGCTCATTAGTCTGAGCTTCTGATGAAAACTTGTCTCAGTACTCACTAAGATTTTCAATTTCCTTCTTAACCTGTAAGAAGCTGATTAAATTAAGCACTATTGACATCCAGGCTCTTAAAATAGAAAATCATTTAAAGGGATGGGCAGTCTGAATAACAAATAGTGTCACTCTCTGGTTCTCCTTTCTGCCACCCTCCCTTGGTTCTAAAGATAGGATATTTAAATGTATGGAGCCCTGTAGGCTTGTAGGTTTCCCTGGTGAACTCAACTCTCCACCTGCTCAGTAGCTACTTGTTGAAGAAAATAACAGAACCAGGCTGATTAATTTTAAATTGATGCTTTAACCTTAAATTCTGTATAATAAACCTCAAATGAACACCTGACAATGGCCGGGAATTCTACTATGCTTCCATAGTGAGTGTACTTGCCTATTCTTTCAGATAGTTATTTCACACAATCTGCTCTCTCTTCCAACTTCCCACATCTCCCCTCTTCTTTTCAATGAATGACTTTGTCTTATTATTAAGAAAATGGGATCCAGTAATCCCAGTCTGGGTATAAATCTAAAGAAAATGAAATCAGTATGTCAAAGATGTATCTGCATTCCCATGTCCATTGTAGCATTACTCACAATAGCTAAGATATGGAATCCACCTAAATGTCCATCAATAGATGAATGGCTAAGGAAAATGTGATATATATACATAATGGAATATGATTCAGCCTTTAAAAAGAAGGAAATTTGGTCATTTGGGACAACATGGCTAAACCTGGAGGACATTATGTTAAGTGAAATAAGCCAAGCACAGAAAGACAAATACAACCTGATCTCCCTTAGATGTGGAATGTAAAAAAGTTGAACTCATAGAAACAGAGAGTAGAATGGTGATTACTGGGTAATGGGGGTATGGGGGATTGCCGGGGGAAATGCTGGTCAAAGGACAAAAAAATTTTAGTTTGGAGAAATAAGTTCAAGAGATCTGTTCCACAACACGGTGACTACAGTTAACAACAATGTGTTGAATTCTTAAAAATTGCTAACAGAATAGATTTTAAGTGTTCTCACCATAAATATTTGAGGTAATGCATATAATAATTAGCTTCATTTAGACATTTCATGATGTAAACATATTTCAAAACAACATTTTTTACACAATAAATACATGTGATTTTTTGTCAGTGAAAAACAAATTATAAAAAAAGAAAAGAAAAGCTCTTAGCTGGGTGTGGTGGCTCATTCTGTAATCCCAGCTCTTTGGGAGGCTGAGGCGGGCAGATCACTTGAGGTCAGGAGTTCGAGACCAGCCTGGCCAAAATGGCGAAACCCTGTCTCTACTAAAAACAAAAAAATTAGCTAGGCCTAGTGGTGTACACCTGTAATCCCAGCTACTTGGGAGGCTGAGGCAGGAGAATCACTTGAACCTGAGCAGCGGAGGCTGCAGTGAGCCGAGATGGTACCATTGAACTCCAGCCTGAGCAATAAGAATGAAACTCCATCTCAAAAAAAAAAAGAAAACCTCTCAGAGAAGATAACCTGATCTTCCTGCTGATCTTCCCTATAAATCTACACCTATGCACGTCAGAGGCCAGTTCCTGTACGTCTGTGTTCTATATCCTGTTCCCTTTTGAGGGACTTTATCCCTTCCATGAGTCTCTGTCACTTCTGTGTTGTCAATTTCTTTTTTTCTGGATCAGTCTATCAGTGTACAAACAGTCTTCAGTATCTTCCACCTTTAACAAAAATACCTTACATTTCCCAATCCCACATTTCCTTCCAAATATTGTGTCATTTCTTAGCTCTGATTTTTTTTTCTTTAAGATGGAGTCTCACTTTATCATCCAGGTGGGAGTGCAGTGGCACGGTCTCAGCTCACTGCACCCTCTGCCTCCCAAGTGATTCTCCTGCCTCAACCTCCCGAGTAGCTGGGACTACAGGCGTGCACCACCACACCTAGCTAATTTTTGTATTTTTAGTAGAGACAGGGTTTCACCATGTTGACCAGGCTGGTCTCGATCTCCTGACCTCAAGTAGTCCGCCCGCCATGGCCTCCCAAAGTGCCGGGATTACAGGCGTAAGCCACCAATCCCGACCTTCTTAGCTGTGATTTATCGTGACTTATGGAACCAGTTGTTTAAATTTGGGCTGTTTAGTTCTTCACCTCCTATTTCCCCTTAAAGTCATCCCAATTTGACTTCTTTTGCTACTACTCTACTGAAAACTGTTCTTAGGCCTATTTGGCACCTGTATAGGTACAGTTCAAGGGGTTTGGAGAAAAACACACATGTTGATTGACTTCACTTTAAATTTGTGATCATTAACTACTACATGTCCTAAATGCTGCCCGGGACTTAGACTCCATTTCTCTCATTTATTCACCCTCCAAGCCTCTGAGTATTTCTTTTTTTTTTTTTTTTCTTTTTTTTTTGAGATGGAGTCTTGCTCTGTCGCCCACGCTGGAGTGCAGTGGCATGATCTCGGCTCACCGCAAGCTCCGCCTCCTGGGTTCACGCCATTCTCCTGCCTCAGCCTCTGAGTTAGCTGGGACTACAGGCGCCCTCCACCACGCCCAGCTAATTTTTGTATTTTTAGTAGAGATGAGGTTTCTCCTTGTTAGCCAGGATGGTCTCGATCTCCTGACCTCGTGATCGGCCCGCCTCAGCCTCCCAAAGTGCTGGGATTACAGGCGTGAGCCACTGTGCCCGGACACCTCTGAGTATTTCATACTTTCTCTTTTCTCCATGGACCTTCAGCACCTTCCCATTCTTACTCTAGCTGATGACCTCGCTTCCTATTTTACTTTCCCGTTTTATAGAAGACCAAAATAATCTAAGAGACATCCACAGGTGCACACAGCTGAATAGACTCATTACTTGAATCTGTGTCCAATGTTCTGTCCTGTTAACTCAGGTGTCCATGGGCCTGGCTAAGGTCAGCTGCTTTATTTTTGCACTAAATCCCATCTTCTCTTGCCTAGTCGATCACATGGCCCTGGCAATTCTGCCCTTTCATCTCTTATCATCAATGTTTCTCCTTCTGTGTGATTATTCCCAGCAGCCTTCAAATATGCATCACTTCTTCCATTAAAGATAACAGTAACAAAACTCTTGAATTGCTTGAGCCAGGGAGGAGGAAGTTGCAGAGAGCCGAGATCACGCCACTGCACTCCAGTCTGGGTGACAGAGCGAGACCCTGTCTCAAAACAAAACAAACAAAAAAACAAAAACTACAAAAACTTCTCTTGGCCTAATTTCTCCTCCAGTTGCCATTCCATTTCTCTTCTTCCTTTATACCAAATTGCTCGGAAAGAGTAAGCTACACTCGATGCCTTCTCATTTTGCTCTTCTCATTCTCTCTTGAATCCTTTCCAATCAGGCTTCTTCCTCACCACTCCAAAACTGGTTTTTATGAGGTCAACGACTGGCCTCTAAGTTGTTCCATCCAAACAGCGTTCTTATTTGTCATTACCTGAGTATTTATTTTATCATGCTCTTCTCCCTGAAACACTTGCTTCACCTGCCAAACAAAACCTCATGACTGCCTAGCTTTCCACCTACCTCTCTGGGAGATCCTCTGGGACTCCCTTTCTGATTCTTCTTTATTGCCCCAACCTCAGATACTGGAGAAGTCCTGGGGTCAGCATAGGAACCTTGTCCCTTTGCATTCCACTCTTGCTCTCTTGGTGGTCTCATCCAGCCTCATGTCTTTAAATTCCATATTATATGCTCTGATTACTTCCAATTTCATATCATATCCTGGACCTCTTCCCTGAACTCCAGATTCATTTATGTGTCAAATGCCTATTTAACTTATCCATAGGGATATTGAATAAGCATTTCAAACTTAGTATGTCCAAAATGGCTCTCTTTATTTTCTCCCCTAAAACCTGCTTCTCCTGAAATCTTCCTTGTCTCAAGAAATGACCACATTCGTTGAGCTTCACAGACAAAAACTCTTAAAGTCATTCTTTTTCTCTCTCATGCCCTCCATCTAATTCATTGGCAAGTCCTGTGGCTCTACATTCAAAATATTTCCCAGAGTTCAACCACTGTGTTTTTTGAGACGGAGTCTCATTCTGTCACCCAGGCTGGAGCACAATGGCATGATCTTGGCTCACTGCAACCTCCGCCTCCTGGTTTCAAGAGATTCTCCTGCCTCAGCCTCCCTTGCGAATAGATGGGATTACAGGTGTCCACCACCGCACCCAGCTAATTTTTTGTATTTTATTTTATTTTTTATTTTTTGAGACAGAGTCTCGCTCTGTCGCCCAGGCTGGAGTGCAGTGGTGCGATTTTGGCTCACTGCAAGCTCCACCTCCCGGGTTCACGCCCTTCTCCTGCCTCAGCCTCCCTAGTAGCTGGGACTACAGGCGCCCGCCACCTCGCCCGGCTTTTTTTTTTGTATTTTTAGTAGAGACGGGGTTTCACTGTGTTAGCCAGGATGGTCTCGATCTCCTGACTTCGTGATCTGCCCACCTCGGCCTCCCAAAGTGCTGGGATTACAGGCGTAAGCCACCGCGCCCAGCCTAATTTTTGTATTTTTAGTAGAGATGGGGTTTTGCCATGTTGGCCAGACTGGTCTCAAACTCCTGACTTCAAGTGATCCGCCCACCTCAGCCTTGCAAAGTGCTAGGATTACAGGCATAAGCCACTGGGCCTGGCCAAGTTTAACCACTCTTATCAACTCACTTTTAATATCCTGGCCAAACCATCATCATGTATTGCCTAGATTATGAGGAACAGCTTCCTAACTGGTCTCTCTACTTCTGTTCTTGCTTCCTCTATAGTCTATTGTTAACACAGTAGCCAGAGCTACCCACTTAAAACCTGTCAGATCATGTAAATCTTCTGTTTGCAATTTTCCAATGTCTTTCCCATATTATTCAGAATAAGTCATAAAGTTCACATGGTGCCTATGAAACCCTAGCCATGCTGAACCTGTTCCCCATCTTTCCCCTACATAGTCACTCCTCACTTCCTCCACTTCTACCACTGTGGCCTCCATGCTATTGTTTCACGTGCCAAGCACATTCCTGCCTCAGGGCCTTTTCAATTATTTTTCCTTCTGTCTGGAATGCTTTTCCCCAGATACCTTTGTGGCTCATCCCTCACTTGAAGGTTTTACTGAAATGTCAAGTTTCTGTTTAGGCATTTTCCAACCAGCCTGTCTAAAATGAGCCCCCTTCCCCCAGACACACTTCCTTTCCCCTCTCTGTTTTTCCTTTCATGATAACACTTAACACTATTTTGCATACTATATCTTTTATTTATTTCTCTTATGATCTGCCTCTCCCATTGGAAGGCAAGCTCCATAGGACGGACCGGAATTTTTTTTTTTTTTTTTTGAGACCAAGTCTCACTCTGTCACCAGGCTGGAGTGCAGTGGCACAATCTCAGCTCAGTGCAAGCTCCGCCTCCCAGGTTCCAGTGATTCTCCTGCCTCAGCCTCCCAAGTAGCTGGGACTACAGGTGCCCGCCACCACGCCCAGCTAATGTTTTGTATTTTTAGTAGAGACGGGGTTTCACTGTGTTAGCCAGGATGGTCTCAATCTCCTGACCTTGTGATCCACCCGCCTTGGCCTCCCAAAGTGCTGGGATTACAGGTGTGAGCCACCGTGACTGGCCAGGATGGGAATTTTAAAATGTTTCATTCACCACAATATCTTCAGTCCCTAGAACAGTGCCTGGTGCCAAATAGATATTTGCTTGATGCATAAATGAACTCTGCTAAATGCTGTTAAGAACTGAGTAAAATAAGGACATAGAAAGTCTAAAAACTTTTAGCTGCATAGGTGCAGGTACTGAATAGGCAGAGAGTCAGATTTAACCAAGGTTTGTTTCAGCCCCACAACCACTTCATTTCCCCAGTTCCTCACTTATTACAGGTAAGACTGTGGAAAATTTAACACCTTTGTGTCTCAATTTCCAACTATGAACAGAAAATCATAAAGTGTCTATCTTCCATTAAATAGGAGGGTAGATGTTAATACATGTGAAGTACTTAGAACAATGGGACAATAAACAGTGCTCAATACATGCTATTGATCATCAGTCTTGTTGTTCTAGTGATTATTGGTAAAGCACTCTTCCCTCTGCTTCCATGATACCACATGTTTCTAGTTTCCTCCTACCTGATTGGCTATTCCTCCTCTCTCCTCTGCTGGTTCTTCCTCCCTTATCAGACCACTAAACATTAGAATGGGCCCCAGGGCTCAGTGCTAGGTGCACTTCTTTCCTTTAAAGCTCTCTCCCTAGATGATTGTGATGGTTAATACTGAGTGTCAACTTGATTGGATTGAAGAATGCAAAGTATTGATCCTGGGTTTGTCTGTGAGGGTGTTGCCAAAGGAGATTAACATTTGAGTCAGTGGGCTGGGGAAGGCGGACCCACCCTTCATCTGGGTGGGTACCATCTAATCAGCTGCCAGTGAATATAAAGAAGACAGAAAAATGTGAAAGGGCTAGGCTGGCCTAGCCTCCCAGCCCACATCTTCCTCCCGTGCTGGATGCTTCCTGCCCTCGAACATCGGACTCCAAGTTCTTCAGTTTTGGAACTTAGACTGGCTCTCCTTGCTCTTCAGCTTGCAGATAGTCTATTGTGGGACCTTGTAATCGTGTGAGTTAATATTTAAAAAGCTCATATGTGTATATATATAATAGGAAATATATTTATATATATTTACATATATTTATATATTTTATATATATATATAAATCTATATATATGTGTAAATATGTATATATATATATAAGCCTCCACCTGGATGGCTTAGCACTGTGGTCTTTGCTTTCTGACATGCTTTCTATAGTGTTTAAAGGAATTCTGCAGAAATCTTCTAAGTTTAGTGTAGATATGTGTATGTTTCACAAGTGGATAATGACATTTCACCCAATGAGATTTCCACCCAATGACAGAACAAGCTTCAGCAAAGGCGATGCATAACCATAACTTCTACTCAAAGGCATACAGAGAGAGATGAGTCTCCAGTTAGAAGAAAATCAACTAATTTTGTATAAACAGCTTTTATTGAGCAATCTCTGAACTTCTTACTTAAGAAACCAGATTTCAAACATGATAGCTTATTTCCTAGTTCCCCAGATCCACATACATATAGGCTTCCTGGAAAGAAAGGTACAAGTAGAGAATGCCAGACACACTACAGATTGCCAAAATACACTCATTTGATTTTCCAATGGCATCAATGTGGCAGCTGGATCCAAGATCCCAGGACTTACTCAACAGAAAAAACAGAGACTGGCCTTTGGTAATTCATTGGCTTAGATATAAATCAGCCAGGGGAATGGAGCCTTTTTTTTCCCCCTAAAATATTGATCAGTTGTCTTTCACTAAGATATATTGATCTAATAAAAGAGACATAGAAATTGATCCTGAACCCAACTTTGCAGTGCATGATGAGTCTCTTGACAGCCATGAAAAAAATCAATTTATGTGTAATTAAAAAGAATGATAAAAAATTAACATAAATGAAAATTGAAAAACAGAATCCTACCTATCCAGTTGCATTTTGGGATATTTCTTCCCATATATGTCTAGTTTAACAAAGTTTTAAAGCTTCTTTGCCTAGAGGTAAAATAAGTTTTCAGCTTCCTGTCTGTGTTATACAAAAGGATGTCTTAGAGCCTCTGATCTTCCTGAGGAGATGACCCCACCTAAATCTCCAGGGAAAGTCCCTTTGTTTTAGGTTCCAGGCCTTCCCTTTTGCAATTTCCCTCTGACTTTACCTTGAGACAACTTCTTCCCCTCTCTTAAACTTTTCTGTGTTCTTTCACTTCCTTCCTCTCCCTTCCCTGGCTTCCTCCCTAGTCAGACCCGCCCTTGAATAAACACATGTATCCTGAAGTGTTATTGATCGGTTATACTAATTGTGTTATTTTTAGGTATTTTACATTTTATCAGTAGATAAATCCCTTTTGTAGTTAAAGTCATCAAAATAGAATTTGACTTGTGAAATTTTATTCACCAGCCCTCTTGAGGAAATTATGGCATGTAGGAATTATATAAGCTGTAGAGCAAGCAGGCTTGGATTGATCATCTGTTCTGCCAATTAACAACTAGGTGACCTTATGTAGATTATGGAACCTCACCGAACCTCTTTAAAATGGAAATTGTAATGTCTATTCCACAGGGTTTCTGAGAGGATTAGGTCAAATAACATATGGAGACATTCTAGCACAAATCCTGACACACAGTTGCCTTCAGATGAGTCTCCCTCCCCTACTTTTCCTTATGTCATCTGACATGGAGTCATGACACTTCTTAGGACCTATGTCAAGCCTTTCCCCATTACTTAGACCTCACTAGGAAGGAGCTGGGTTGAAACTAGACTGACAACAGCAGTAGGCAAGAAACTGGGTAAAGTTCTGGAGCAATGCTTGCTGAAGGACTTAATTTGAGAGGCACAGGGGATCCTGGGGCAACTATCAGCAATTGGGACCTTCCTCCACTCTGTGAATGATAGAGTTGTGGAAGGTCCCATTGGGTCGCTAAGACACAGTGATGAGTAACCAAATAGAAAGTTCAGAGATTCCATCAAGTGCATCTATTGAAAAATCTTCGTGTCAAATCTTCATTGGACAAAGATGAATAAAACATTCTCGTCAAGAAGCTAAATAGGACAATATGGCATGGCCGTTAAGAAAAAGGCCAACTGTCCAGTGTGGATGCCCTTCCATTGCTCGCTGGTAGAGTGTTTGAACAAGGGTCTAGGGAGTGTGGCTAGGCCAGATCTAGAGTGACTTCTCAGGCCTTACTTCTCAGGCCTTACTGAGGAGTTTGTACATTGCTTTGTAGATAATAGTCACTGGAGAATTTTGAATTTGAGAGTATTCTAGAAATACTATGATAGTAGCACAAAGAAAGTTTATTTAAGAAGGCTGGCCTGGATGAATAAAAACCATTTAAGATACCATTGAAATAATAAAAGAAAAAAGGGAGAAGGAACTAAGAGAAGGGAGAAGAAGTAAGGCATTGGCAATGAGAATTGATAGGGACAGCTTCAATAATTATTAGGAGGTAGAATTAAGAGGGCAAAGTGACTTCTGAACTGTATTCCAGGAAGTGGAAGGAGCTAGAATGGTTTCTGTTTTAGCTGCTAGTGTGGACATCAGAAATGGAACAGTTTTGTGGAAAAGGCAAGTTCAGTTTTCGATGCTTTCAGTTTGAGGCACTTAATGGGCCACCCAGTGGACGATGTCCAATAGACAGTTGGATTTGTGAATCAAGAGCTCAAGAAAGAACTAGCTTGGAAAAACAGGATCGAGAGTCATCAGCCTGTTGTTGGTGGTTGATGTCATAAGATTCAATTAAATTGTCTGAGAAGAATATTTAGAGGAAAAGAGGGAATAAGCAGAGTCTCCTAGATCACTAAAGTTTTGGCAGCAGACAAAAGTAGAAGTGGTATGAGAACACATTGAGAAGTACTTACAGAAGTAGGATGAGAGTGGGAATAAATTAATGTCATAGAAGTAAAGACAAGAAAGAATATCTGAGCAGCAGTGTTAATGCTGCACGAGGGCAAGTACAATAAGGACCAAGAAGCATCCTCTGCAGGTAACAAGGCCACATCTACAGCTGAAGGAGTCAGTCCCGTGGATGGAAAAAATCAAGGAGGGACCCTAACCTATGAGGGACCTGTGATAGGTACAACTTACCAAAACAGACACTCAGGAACAAGGACCAAGAAAGATGCCCAACAACACAAGTTGGTGGCAAAGATGAGGCTGGTCTCAGACCAGGAGAGAGCACATTTATCAAACAGATGTTCAAGGTTGGGGGTCAGTGAAGAGCATAGGTGAATTGACACGAAGCCCCAGACTTACTTAAATATATTACTAGAATAGGGCCAAACTTACAGGTTTCTGTCAAATGACGGAAGCTTTTTGGGAGCCACCTTTTCTACTTAAATCATTTCTTTGCATCTTGGGTTAGTCAGTGCAATTTGGATTGAAAGTACCATAAACCCAACTCAAACTAGCTAAAGTAAAAAGGGAACAATATTGGAAGAATATGATATATCTCATATAATTAAAAGATTGAACAATGAAATCACAGAAACGATGATATGCAGGTAAGCATCAGGAAAATGGAAACTCGAGTCAAGTCCTGCCAGGATCCTCTTTCTCAATTTCTCCTCACCTCTTCTTTTCTTCATGTTAACTTCATTCTCTCTACATAAACCACTTCCTCACCAATAGTACCCAAGTTTGTATCTTACCATTAGGGAGAGCCAGTTCTAAAAATACCTCAGGGACAGACTTGATTGGGCCTGGTACCACCTGTGGTGGCTGAAGAGCGACCAGGAATCACACTTCTGGAATGGGCAAAGTAGGGAGGAGCACTCTACAGAAAAAAGGGGTCGAAAGAGCTGGGTTGACAAAGCAATTGATGCCCAGTCTGCACATTCAACTTCAAAGAAGATTGAGGGTATATTAATAGTGTGACCAGATGTCTTTATTTGTCTGGAAAGTCCCTTTTTACACCTGTTGTCCTGGTACAATTATTAATAGCACCCTTATCACTTTCAAAAAATGTCCTGATTTGGAAGACAAATTATGCAGTTGTCTTATTCAGTGGGACTCTGAACTGGCCAAAATAGTGAAGAGAATGAGGTTTGAAAGGGAGGTGAAGATGACAGATAGTGACCTCCTTTAGGGTAGGTTATTCTTCACGGCGGTGCCTCAGTACCCAGAACATAACATGTGCTCAGAAAATGTTGCATTAAAGATCCAATGTTAAAAAAAAAGAATCTAATGTAATAAAAAGATTTTCTCCTCCAAAGTGTTTTATGAAGTCATATATGACACATTTTCCCAACTCTGTATAATATTATAGAGGACTTTTAGACTAATAGTATCATAGAATCTCAAAGCTACCAGGAAATTTTAAAGATTCTTAGTTCAACCGCTTTCTAATTAGACAGTAAACCTGTGAGCACAGCACTCATGTCTGTTCTGTTCAGTAAATCCTGGACACCCAGGAGCTGGCAAGTATAGGCATTGAATAAACATTCGATTCTGTTTTCAGGGCTTGCTTTTCTTCAATCATGTTTCTATCATAAGGACATCCGATAGAGGACCACTAATATTGGAGGTCTCATGCTTGATAAAACAGTCTTCCAGTCTCTGTCTGAGAAAGTCCTCTCTTGTAGTGAGCTGAAATGTGACTCCCTGTAATTTTCACATGTCCTTGTTTCTCTGTTTCTGAGGCTAACTCTTCTTCCATAGCACAATCTTTAGTCTTCCTTAACCACAGTTTCCTTTTCTTTTCTGACATGGTTTTCAGATCCTTTGCTATCCTGATCACTTTTGGACATATTCAGTTTGTCCAAAGACCTTGCTATGTCTTGAATGCCTCCTCCAAAACTCATGTTGAAACTTAATCCCCAACATGGCAGTATTGAGAGGTAGGGCCTTTAAGAAGTGATTGGGTCTTGAGGGCTCTGACTTCATGAATGGATTAACTCATCATGGATTAATGGGTTGATAGATTGATGGGATATCATGGGAAGGGATCTGGTGGCTTTATAAGAAGAGAAGGAGAGACCTGAGCTAGCATGTTAGCGCACTCAGCCCCCTCACCAGGCACTGTCTTAGGATGCTAGAGTCCCCTCCAGCAGGGAGGCTCTCACCACAAGCACACCCTTAAACTTGGACTTCCCAGGCTCCATAACTGTAAGAAACACATTTATTTCCTTTATGAATGACCCAGTTTCAAGTATTCTGTTATAAGCAACAGAAAATGGACTAAGACAGACCTGTAGGCAGAGTTCAAAGATGTGTTTTGGCCATGACAAAAAAAAAAAAAAAAAAAAATGAAAGGCAATCTCACATCGTTCCTTCAAGAAAATTATGTTTCTATTAATATTAAGCTAAGATTATTCAGATGTTTTTAGCCATGTCTCACTACTGACTCACATATAGTTTCTCATTAATTATTTTTAATTAGGTATAGCCTCAGTATTTGAAGTTTGAGTAGAAAGAGAAGCAGAGTTTTACATGTGTTTCTGCCAAAGTCAGATCTGCTCTATCACTTCTTATGCAATCAGTGTATTGAATTGTGTTAGAGCCTTGAATTTATCCCTGTTAAATGCCACAGCAACATGCTTTACAAGAGTTTCAAATGTTTTCGCATCGTAACTTTGATATCAGAATCTTTTTTGACTCTCCCATTTTGTTGTTGTCCTCATATCTAATGGGTAAAGTATACTTGAAAGAAAGTGGCAATCACTATGATTTTATGAGCCAGGGTCTCTTAAAAAACATTTTCACAGATTTAGTACCCTGGTAGGTAACCAATGAGTTACAAAGCAGCACATCTCACTAAAAAGAAAATTTTGCAAAAATTGAAACTGTTCTGCCCTGAATGAGCTGCCTTCTAAGATATTTCCTGATCACTGGTAGGTGTAGACAGACAGGATAACCATCTGTCCAGGATGTTTTACTGGGAATTCCTGCACTGGGTGGGACTTTAGACTAGATTACCTCCAAAAATATTTTCAGCTCGTAGATTCCATGTACAGTACACATTTACTATTAATAGCCTACATTGGATTTTTTTTATCATCCCATAGCTGAGAGGACATTACATTTTCCTGTGAACTAGTTATAATATAATTCCCCACACGATGGTGTCTGGGGGATGTCTTTTTGGAAATTTTAAACCACTCTATGTTTCTGATATGTTCCATTTAGGTGGGGGTTAAGTTTTATCTTAACAGGAAAAAATGAAGGCTGAATGATTATTTGTTGCTAAATACACATTATTAACAATTACAATCATTGGTATGTACATAATGAGTTTATGGGTGTTCATCTGCTGGTTAAGAGCACAACCTGTCTTGCTTCTCATCAGATTTAATCATCCATCTCTACTCTCATCTATCAATTCATCTGTTCCTCCTTCTTAGTTAATATAAATTATGGCTCTTTTGAAATAGCTAGTAATTGTGCAACTAGCTTAGAAAGTTGTAGCCCTCAAACCTAGATTGTCATCCTATAGTATAAGAAACTGCTTTGAGGCTAGAAGGAAAAAGGAAATTACAGTATTAAAACTTCACTAAGAAAAATGCCAAATTCTAGCCTATTATTTATTATGTGCTCTAATGCAGAACTCAGAACTTTTCCAGATGAGCATACATTTGATTAAATATAACTTCTGAATACTCTAGTGGATTATTAGGGTGGTCTGGCTCTCTTTGAGAAGCAGTAATGGATTCCTATGTTATCACTTAGCGAAAGACATGTAAGAAATTTCAGCAGGTGATAAATGAAGCAAAAGTGATATTTAAATTGAGGGAAAGAATGAATGGCTCTTTCCAGATCTTATTTCTGGGGTCAATATGGTAAAAGCATTTAGAAATGTATGTATTTTTTTCTTTTTTTTTTAAATTTACATCTATAGAGAATGCTAACTAGCTAAACTTGAAAGATGATTCACTTTGTTTAATTTGGATTAAATAACCCTTCTAGCTGTATGTTTTTTCTAGTTATAGGGTCCCATTTTACATAACCAATTTGAAGCATCTCTGATTCAGCTCTGAACTCTAGAGTTTGTGCTATTCTCCACTTTCTCCATTGTGGTTTTACTAGTTCACTCTAGTTTGACATTGAGAAATGGAATCAGTCCACTGGAACAATTTCCATTCTTACAGGAAACTCTGATGACACTCAGAGTGCTCTTCATTGGGTGCAATGGTGAAGAGTCTTAGCAGAACTCTCAGGCTTATGTGTGGAAAAGTTTTAGCCATGTTACAGTGATGGCCAGAGATTTATTACCATTTCACTGATTTTAGGAAATATTGTCCTTTCATGGAAGACCCTGGAAATTCAAGGGCTCTTTCTAGAATAATCTGAAGTTTTCTCTTTCTGTTGGCATTTTGCTTACTGAGGTCACAGCTAATTAGTAGCCTACTTAGAAGAGGAATTTCTTTTCTTCTCTGGCAGCCAGTAGAATCTCATTGGATTGTAGCTGATAAAACAATCTTCTCTTTAGTGATAGTCTGTATTCTAATTGTACTTATGAGGCCTGTAGGTTATGGTTAAAATTAAAACACAATAAATAGAATAAATTTAATACATTAGCAACTATGCAAAACAGCAGCCACAAGTGACATGGATTTGTTTCTGTGTCCTAAAAATCAGTAGTATATTAGTGCAACACAATTACAGTAATCCTATGATGTTCTGCCATACAATGGCATCTCCAACTATATGAGCTCCTTCTGTCACTAGGGTTTATTTCTAGCACTTCTCATATTTCAGAGTAACAAAATAAAGGTATTTAGCAGTGTTTCCTCTGGGCTTGGATGCAGTGTTTTGTAAATTGATTTTCATCCATATTCATATCAGGGCTAAATCAGAGAAACAAGGAACTTGACTTTCTACTGGAGAAGAGCTAAATTGAATATAAAGATTGAGCATTAATGTGTGTGTAGTCTTTTCTCTGACAAGTTAAGGGGGCTTTGGTAGACAGTAGGAATGATTTAACCTTGGCAGTGTCTTCTGTTCAGAGTGTAGCTTATTTGGAAGTAATAGGCTAGAGGACTTCAGCCTTATGGGTTTCTTAATGGAAGTCTTCTTTCTTGAATAGAGAATATTACAGTTTGTGGATAGAAGCTTCAAAAGGATATGAATCATGAAGGTTTAACTTACGGTAACGGGTGGGACTCTTATACCTAGTTTAGAATCAAAGAACTTGTAAAAAAAAAAAAATTGGCCTTCTTATGGGCTAATTATCTAGCTACAATTTCTACAGCATTTTTGAATGAGGTATGACTCCTCTACAGATGACAATTTATCTTTGCACTGTCAGAAAGGCAGCCTGGTTTAGTAGTCGCATATCATCTATAAGACCTGTAGGCTTTTGTGAGATTAAGCTACTCATGACCTTCTAAATGTCGTCCCAGTCTCTGATCTATGTCCATTGCTCTCCATCCCTTCCTCCTCGCCCTCTCCTCCAGCACCCTGTGGATGTTCCCCCACTTCAGGAGTCTGGCTCTCAGAGGATTTGTTTACACTACCAGTGTGGCATGTGTAACATGACCTGGACATCCAGTCCATGACAGTCGTTTTTGGTCTTGCTCTATTATCAGCAAATATTTCTGAGCACTCATCACTAAAATGTGTATTCTTATTTTTAAATTATGTAAGCATACTATATATACTGCATTTTATACATAAAACATATACAAATTTAAAATGACAAAAATTAAAAAACAATGTAACTGGAAAATCTATTATTTTCTTCTGTGTACCAAAAGATCATCTTCCACATTTCCTGGAAAGTCTGCCTCTCACTTTGGAGAACCTGTACTGTAGTACTGGTAGTTATAATTGTGTCCTCTAACTAGATGTGCACTCTGTAAGGGTACGGAGTATGGTTAATTCAATTTTGTATCCATGAAAGTTATCATAGCATCTTGGACATTATAATAACTTAATGATCCCTATTTTGAATGAATTAACAATTTCTACCTCGGCATCTTTTTTTTTTTCATTAGTGCTCCTCTCAAAAATATTTCTCCTTCCCTTCCTTTTCACCTGGCCAAAGTCTACCTGTCACCCAAGTCAAGGCCAGGTTTTTTTTTTTATTTCCTATGAATTTTTTCCTGTCATTCTAAATCTCATGTAATCTTTCTTCTCACCTATAGAAATTACTGACTCTGCTGTTCACTTAACATATCGCATTCATTGTCGGTGACATATCTCAGATGACATTTTCTCCTTCACTTATGAAGCTTAGTTTGGCTGGATATGAAATTCTTGGTTGAAAATTCTTTTTTTAAAGAATGTTGAATATTGGCCCCCACTCTCACCTGGCTTGTAGGGTTTCTGCCGAGAGATCTGCTGTTAGTCTGATGGGCTTCCCTTTGTGGGTAACCCGACCTTTCTCTCTGGCTGCCCTTAAGATTTTTTCCTTCATTTCAACACTGGTGAATCTGACAATTAAATTGTGTCTTGGGATTGTTGTTTTTGAGGAGTATCTTTGTGGTACTCTCTGTATTTCCTGAATTTGAATGTTGGCCTGCCTTGCTAGGTTGGGAAAGTTCTACTGGCTAATATCTTGAAGACTGTTTTCTAACTTGGTTCCATTCTCCCCATCAATTTCAGGTACACCAATCAAGATTTGGTCTTTTCATTTGGTCTTTTCACATAGTCCAATATGTCTTGGAGGCTTTGTTCATTTCTTTTCACTCTTTTTTCTCTAATCTTGTCTCTGGCAGGTGTCTCCCAGTCAGGCTACAGGGGGTTCAGAGACCCACTTGAGGAGACTGTTATTGGAGCTCGAACACTGTGCTGGGAGAACCGCTGCTCTCTGCACAGCTGTCAGACAGGGATATTTAAGTCTGCGGAAGTTGTCTGCTGCCTTTTGTTCAGCTATGCCCTGCCCACAGAGGTGGAGTCTAGTGAAGCAGTAGGCCTTGCTGAGCTGCCGTGGGCGCTGCCCCGTTTGAGCTTCCCGGCCACTTTGTTTACCTATTTAAGCCTCAGCAATGGTGGATGCCCCTCCCCCTGCCAGGCTGCAGCCTCGCAGGTTGATCTCAGACTGCTGCGCTAGCAGCGAGCAAGGCTCCGTAGGCGTGGGACCTGCCAAGCCAGGCACGGGAGGGAATCCCCTGGTCTACCGGTTGCTAAGACTGTGGGAAAAGCACAGTATTTGGGCAGCAGTGTTCCATTCCTCCAAGTACAGTTTGTCACAGCTTCCCTTGGCTAGGAAAGGGAAATCCCCTGACCCGTGTGCTTCCCCGGTGATGTGACGCCCCACCCTGCTTTGGCTCACCCTCCGCGGGCTGCACCCACTGTCCAACCAGTCCCAGTGAGATGAACCAGGTACTTCAGTTGGAAATGCAGAAATCACCTGTCTTCTGGGTCAATCACACTGGGAGCTGCAGACCGGAGCTGTTCCTATTCGGCCATCTTGGAAGCCACTTAGATGACATTTTCATGCTGGTATATATCTTCCAAGATACATTGCAAGCTCTTCTTTATTTCCTTCTCTGTAACTCACTAGCTTCCTTTTGCTATATTTATTTAAAAGTCATTCTATAAATATTCATTGAACAGATGACAAAGCTATCAATTCACTCAGCTACCCTTTTGACTCAAAATTGTCCTAAGTGTGTTTGGCATTTTGTTTTCTCATAGATGTTTAAAAACAGCTGTTCTTCCTCCAGAGCTCCCCACTAGCTGTTATTTTCAATACTCAATTTGCAAAAAAAATTTGCCATAAATTGAGGAAAAAAACTGGAGAACACAATGTAAAAAATAAGCCTCTTAAGCATGCGCATAGAATTATGGTTCTGCCATAACAGAATTAGTGGGTTTTAGATTCCTTGAGACACAATAATATGTATTTTAGACCATCCAGACATATCAAGCCAATGCTTTGGAAACTGACTAAAGAATTAATGTACCTGGTTTGTCTTAAAACAATTGGTTATAGATGCAAATCAAAACCACAATGAGATACCATCTCACACCAGTCAGAATTGCTATTACAAAAAAGTCAAAAAATAACAGATGCTGGGGAGGTTGTGGAGAGAAAGGAATGCTTATACATTGTTGGTGGTAGCGTAAATTAGTTCAGCCATTATAGAAAACAGTCCAAGGTTTCCTCAAAGACCTAAAAATAAAAATACCATTTCACCCAGCAATCCCTTTACTGGGTACATACCCAAAGGAATATAAATTGTTCTATTATAAAGACACATGAACATGTATGCTTGCTGCAGCACTATTCACAATAGCAAAGATATGAAATCAGCCTAAATGCCCATCAATGGTAGAATGAATAAAGAAAATCTGGTACATATGCACCATGGAATACTATACAACCATGAAAATGAATGAAATCATGTCCTTTGTAGGAACATGGATGGAGCTGGAGGCCATTATCCTTAGCAAACTAATGTAAGAACAGAAAACCAAGTACTGAATGTTCTCATTTATAATGGGAGCTAAATGATGAAAACACATGGACACATAGAGGGAAACAGTACACACTGGGGCCCATCAGAGGGTGGAGGGTGGGAGGAGGAAGAGGATCAGGAAAAATAACTGTGAGTACTAGGCTTAATACCTGGGTAACAAAATAATCTGCACAACGAACCCCCATGACGCAAGTTTACCTATGTAACAAACATGCACATGTACCCTTGAACTTAAAATAAAAGTTAAATAGAAAAAAAAGAAATAAGAGTTCTAGAGAAGGATGGTAGAGATGATTGCACAACAATGTGAATGTACTTAATGTCACGGAACAACAAACCCCCATGTTTACCTATCAACAGACCTGCATATGTACCCCTGAACTTAAAACTTAAGAAACAAACAAACAAACAAACAACTGCTCATGCCTTTCTATGTTCAAACGCTCTGTATAAGATCTAAATTCCTAAGTTCTGAGAAGCCCCTTCATTCAGAAGACTCTGGTGTTTTCTTTGGGCAGCTCGTTGGATGTGAGCTCTCAGCATATGTGATGTATAGATTAGGAATTCAAGAGCCTTAGATATTGGCAGCCAAACCAAAGGAGGCAGAGTTCATATAAATAAGACTTCAGCAAAGTCTTCAACAAAAGTGATTTCTGTCTGATTACATAAGTATGGTAATGAGTTCTGGCTTTAATTCCGGTATACTTTCTGCAACCCTGGTTCATGCTCACATAGAGAAATAAGGAAAGCATTTTTAAGCTTAATAAAAACATTTCTAGTTGCCTGGAGCCCAGAAATAATTACAATTTCACCTTCATGTTCTAAAACTGTATGATTTCTTTCCATCAAAAGTCTGGTAGCATTTTTTATTCTGTATGGATGGTGCTTAATAAATGCTTGTTGGATGACTCAGAGTAGAAAATAAATGTGTTTATTGATGAGGGAATGATATTCATGTTCTACAAAATATCCCATTTCTCCCTCAGTATGTATCTTGGCAGAGTTTATTAATATATTCCATTTGTTTCTAAAAGGATTTGAAGATTTATTCTTCTATTTTATCCTCACAATTGCCCTCAAAGGTTGGTGGGGCAGGTCTTATCCATCAGTAAATAGGTGACAAAATCGGGCCCAGATAGACTTGAACACTTCTAGTCTTAGTCTTGGAGATTCTTTCTCTAAAAGCTATGTATGTGTGTGATGGGGCAGGAAAAGAGAAGATAAAAAACACTCGTGTGATGTGCTGATGGCATTTAGATGTACAGCGGGAGGGAAAGCAGGGTTTCTCAACCTCAGCACGACCAACGTTTTGGGCTGGATTCCTGCTGTGGGAGGGTGCCCTGTGCATTGTGGCATTTTCAGCATCATCCATGGTCTTTATATAGCAGCAGTTGGATGCCAGTAACAGTTTCCTCACTCCCCAGTCATGACTTTCAAAAAATGTCTGAAGACATTGCCAGGTATTCCCTGGGCAGTCAAGCTGGCCCCCCATTGAGGACTCCTGAAGTAAAAGGGAAACACAAATGGCTTAGAATTTCCCAGGAAACATAGAAGAAGCCAGAATCAGACCTCTTAATTTGGTCACTTGTTTTGTTAACCATTTATTGAGTTCTTATTATATATGTAAGCTATCATAAGTTACTAGAGGCGGTATAAAGACTGGGAGGACGTGACTCATCCAAGGAGAAATTTACAGTCTGGTAAAGAAGGAAAAGGTCATGTGGACAATTGTGATAGGTGTTTATTGAATGCCTACTGCATGCAAGGTACTATACTAATTATGTTCCCTTTTATGGCAAGACTCAAATGGGGATAAAGTACACAGAAAAAAACAGTGCTGTAGGGATATTTTCTATGCACAAAGAGTTTTCAAACTAGAAGGGGGAAAAATGGAAAGAACTAGAAAAGAACAACATTGAGTGGAAAATAAAATGTGGCTGCTTTTAAAAAGTTATAATAAAATGTTTAATGTGATTCTGAAAATTACAGGAATTTTCAAAAGCAGAGCTAGAGAAGTAGGAGGAAGTTTTAAGCATATGGGAATAGAGGTGGGCTGTGGGGAAGAAATTCTAGATCAGAGGAGCAAAGGCATGGGGTACCCAGATTAAATACTCTTGGATTTTCTCAAACCTACTACACATTTCCATCACATGTTACTCTGTTTTATTTGCAATTTTGATGACCCTAAGTCTACCTGTTCTTCAGCATCATGATTTTCTCTCCTCTACTGATCTTGATGTTTATTTTTTAAACTCATTTTTAACTTAGATGACGGGTTGATGGGTGCAGCAAACCACCATGACACACGTCTACCTATGTAACAAACCTGCACATTCTGCACATGTATCGTGGAACTTAAAGTAAAATTTGAAAAAATTTCCTTATTATAAAAGTAACATAGATTTAGAAATGATAATAAAATGAAAATGATAAAATACACACAATCCTACTACCTAGACGAAAACCCTCTTTAGAGCTTACGCTCGTTAAACTGCTTCATAACGTCATTTTTTGCTTAGCACAATATTATGAACATGTTTCCCCATTTGAATAAATTCACATCTGCAGCACCTTTTAGTGATTAAATATGTCTGTTATTTAGGTATATCCTCATTTATCAACAACTCTTCTATTACTAGTTTTTCTTATTGCTTTAAACTTCTCTTTATCACAGGCAAGGCTAGAATAATTTTTATTACAGCTACATTTTCCTTAATTACTTTCTTAGAATGATTTCTCAGTAGTTTCCAATATTTTCACCCTCAAGGACTCCTTTTACTGGGTCACATGTTTTGAAAGATACAATCTACCAAACTACATTTGGTATGAAAAAATTTAGTTTACTATTTTTTAATTAACCAAAGACTTTGATAACTACTTATCAAAACTTTGGGTCAGCTGAGATTTAAAAAAGGATATTTACTGCATTAAGATGATATAATTCCAGCCTAAAGCAAAGAACCTTGATATGAAAGTTAGCCTCTGCAGCCTTATCTTAAGGAACCAGATTCTTTCTGTGAGGTTTTCTGTAATATTAAAATTCACTTGTAGACACCCTTTTCCCACATTTGCGACTGCTCAAAGTTAGGGCTGAAATACTTGAAGTCGGTGAGTTGCTTTAAACTGCAAAAGAGAAATATAGGCATGATTGTCTAATTACATTAAATGTTTACTCTATTTTCTGTGGCCTGATGGTAGATTTCACATAATTGCTTTTTATTTGAAAACACCTTGTGCTTGGAATAAATTACTGGAGAACAAGGTTTTAGTCTGATGTGGGTTCCTTTTTTTTTTTTTTTTTTTTTAAGTGGTCCAAGTAGATTATTTCTGACAGTCTGTGAACAAGAGTAGCCAAACGCAGGGAGTCCTGAAGTTATCCTTCAAATGTGTGTTCATGTATACAACCTATTCTGTCCCTTGCCAGAGAGTGGCAGCTGCAGGGCTAATCTATAGAGAAGCTGAGAACCTCACTCATTTCCAAAACTGAATTCACTTTGGCCATTGCTGCTTGTCAGTTACATTGCTTCGTTTAATGGTGTGATGTCCAGAATAGCTCTCTGGAACCAAACAAGAAGGAAAGAACTTCAGTGCTTACTTGGACATTCTAAATTTAGATCATTTTCTAACTGTTTACTGCCAGTGGGTTAAATGGTTTGGCTCCTGGACTGAAGTTTGGATTACAGAATTCTTAGGCGGGTCCCTTCTTGCAGCATTCTGAATTCTGATTAGGCTTTGCAGCGGCTGTGCATATGCATGATGGTGCTGGTGGAATGGTTCCCAGGACTGTTCCAGCATTCATTTCAGGACAGATTTTTCAGTGTGGGTCTTCTATATGATGGTGAGTCAGGCGGTGCAGTGGTAGAGAGCGTCAGTATTGAGCAGTCTCAACTGAAGCCGTGATTGGCGGCTTGCCATGATGTCTGATGACACAGTATCTGCCACGCTGGGGGCATTTTACACCTAGCATCTAGATATTAATTTGTTAACATTTTGGGAAACATTTGAAATTACACTGTAATCTTGCTGTTTCTTAGACAGTAAATTCCAGCATAGAGTGGGCTGCTGGTTTCCTGTTGAAGGGATCTTAAGCCTTGAAGCATCCAAAGAAATTCATTTAGGCAGCCCAGTCACCTAGAAAGCAGGCTTACTGCATGGGCTCTGTGTATGGCATCAGAGTGAGACTTCCTGTTATAGAATTGTTAAAGGACCATAACAAAGATAGAGTCAAGTTGGAGAGGGCTTGGACACATCCAGATTTCTGCCAATGCCCTCTGGGGTCCCTTGGGGCAGTAGCTGCCTAGGGCAGTGAGCCTCTGGGCTTTGTCTTCCTCTGAATTCCATAATGAATATCCAAAACCTTTTGTTTAGTAAAAAGAATTTTGTTGCAAAAAATTGCAATAAAAGAACAACAAAAATAAATAAAAGCAAAGCCTTCAAAACTCGGATATGAAATAGCCAGTAAGTATACACAGAAACTGAGGTGAAGAAATGTCAAAAATTCACACTTAAGTTCAAAGACTATAAGTTCAAGGACCACAATTGGACCTAGATCTCACCAGATTTTTGTCCACAACTCTTTTTGCCACCTTTTTCCCACCCTCCTCCCTCCCTCCTCTGCCCTCCTCTTGCTCCTCTCCTTCCTCCTTTTCATCACCTTCCTCCTCTTATTCTTTTTCTTATTTCTCTTCCTCTCTATTCTTACTCTTACCTTCTTCCTCCTCTGGTTCATCTTCTTCCCTCTCCCTCTTCCATTTTTCCCCTGCCTTCTTTTTCTTCTCTCTCTATATATTTTTATTGTTGGTTAAGGCAGAAACAGCTAAATTGTTGTGTGATAGTTATGTAAACAAATATTTAGCCATTTGTCCTAACTTAATGCCAGTTCATCTTAGCTCTAGCTAGGGTTTGAATCTAAGGATATTTTGAACTTGGATTTTTCATATCAGCTTTCCTATTGACCCATTCTAAGTAAGGTGTTTGGTTTGAAGATTTTCTTATAATAAAACTTGACTGATTTTCAAGACACACGTAGACTCACACATACCTGCCTGGTTTTGTAAGAGTTGGCAGGTTGCTAGCTGAGAGTCACTCTCTCCTCCCTATTGTCATTTCATACCAAGGACATTACCTAGAGATTTTTACAAATGAAATTTGAAAAAAAAAAAAGTGCCTGTCCTAATGACAAATGGTCAAGAGAAAATGACAAGGTGGGGCTGTTTGAGGATATACTGAATACTTTACTGATCCTAAGCCAAGCAGAGCCATTAAAAAATAGTTCCCATGGCATTTCTGGCCTGAGCAGAAACAGTTATATAAGTCATGGGAAAATGCCTCTTCTCATGAAATGCCCCAGCTGAGTTCACATTATCTGAAGCTGTGATTCTCAAATCTGGGATCACCAGGACGTTTTCAGCAAAGCCTGTGCAATTGTCAACCAGCAGCTCTGTCTCCTTTGAATTGTTTGTTCTGATAGACAAGGGTCTCCCCCAGGTGACCTCATTTCCTCCCTTTCTCCTCCCCTTTCCACACTGGAAAAAATCTCACTTTCTGTTAGTTTGTGCTTTTTTTCCTCTCTCCTTTCTATCAATGACTACTGTTATGGATTGAATCACAGTCCCCCAAAATTCATATGTTGAAGCCCTAATCCCCAATGTGGCTATATTTGGAGATAGGTCCTCAAGGGAAGTAATTAAGATTAAATGAGGTCCTAAGGATGAAGCCCTAATCAATAGGACTGGAGTCCTCATAAGAAGAGGAGGAGGCACCAGAAGTCTCTCTCTGTGCTCACACAGAGGGGAGGCCATGTGAGAACACAGGGAGCAGGCAGCCATCTGCAAACCAAGAAGAGGCCTTAGCAGACACCAACCCTACTGGTACCTAGGTCTTGGACTTGTAGCTTCCAGAACTCTGAGAAAACAGATGTATGTCGTTTCTGTTGTTTAATACCATCTGTGGTATTCTGTTATGGAAGCCCAAGGTGACTAATACAGCTACTTAACAAAAATGTCACGTGAACCTTCCTAAGCCACTAGGATGTCACAAAAATACTATTTCTTTGGTAGATTCAGACCGATAATGAGGTGTTAGTTGGGCATGGTGGCACACACCTGTAGTCTCGGCTACTTGGAAGGCTGAGGTGGAAGGATCATTTGAGCCCCGGAGTTCAAGTTCACTCTGGGCAACATGGCGAGACCCCTCTCTCTAAAAATAAACACATAAATAAATAACATTTCCTGTCTCTTTGAAAAAAATTGTCTCTGATCCAGGAGTCTGAAAAACAACAAAAGAGTTGTTAATGCTTCTTCCGGCTGCATGCCTGCCTAGATGTGGGTTGTTCTGTGTGTTTGTGTGTGTGTGTGCATGTCTGTGTGTGTGTTTTCATGTAACAGTCACATACAAGCTCATGTATATTTGTTTTTACTATAGCTAACATTAGTTGAGCACTTACTACATGTGACAAACTGTAAGTACTTTGCATGCATTACCTCATAATCCTCACGCTAACCCTCTGAGGAAGATACTCTTATTTCCTTTATTTATTTTAGTTTTATTTTAAAATTTCAGTTCTTTTCATTTTGTTTTCTTCATTTGTTTGTATCATCTTTTGACTAACATCTCACAATTATTTCCTTTATTTAATTGGAGAGGAAACCCATATTAAAAGAGTCAGGGAACATGCCCTCTTTCAACTTCCCATTAGTGAGAGAAAGAGTCAGGACTTGAACTCAGGCAGTCTAATTGTAGAGCTCATGTTCTTACTACCTGATTGCAGTGCTTCCCATTTTTGTTTATAGCCCTTGTTTTTTATATCTTCTAATGTTCTATGTTAAAAAAAATTCTGAGGCAACTTCCAAAGACATATAAAATATAACATGGCATATAGGCAAAGATGAAGAAAAAATAAGGATGAGAATGGAACTTGGATCTAGAAATGAAGGGAATGTATATACTTGTGTTTAACTTGAAGGTCTCTGGCAGGCAACAAGAAGATGGAAACCTGTTCATTCTTGCAAGGTAAAGTGTTCTCAAATTTAAAATAATTGCAATTGCTCAGCAGAAGCACAACTCCTCTTATAATTAAGCCCAGGCAAGAATTTCTCCTAAATGTGCATGTGTGATACAGTGAACAAAACCGTCAGCCTCCTTAGTGCCGATGAAGTGACAAGTTCGCTGTGCCTGCCACAAGTGCACAGATATACATACATGCACACATAACTGCATCCTCATCAAGCTGCTTATGTCACCAGCTATTCTTCTTTATTCTCTCACCTTGTGGCTGTGGGTCAAAAATTAGCAAAAATCAGTGACAATACCTACATCATTGTGAGAGTCCAGGGATGCATTAATAGTGAAACTGAAAACTATGAAATTGGTGGGGGGAACCAGGATTTAGAGAATGTTTTCTCAATCTGGGGGTTGTGACCTAGGAGTAAATTATGAAATCAAGATGGTGGGCCATAATCAGTACCTTTTAAGATGAAGGAGAATAGAATAGAAAAGTTCAGAGTGAAATGCAAATGGCAAAGGTGAACTGTGTATTATGAGATGTTTCAGTACATGTATGCAGGTATATGTACATGTATGTACATTTATAACTAAAATGATATTGTTGTTCCAAAAGGTAACCTATAAAATATATAAAAATATATAATAATATATATAAAAATATAACCTGTTTGCTTATATTTACAAAACTGAATATTTCTGTTTTACATATATTCAGATTTAGCCATTTTAATTATAGGATACGTAGTAATGAGATCCTATAGCACTGGTCAGATTCAGTGTATATTCTTAGAGGATATAAGAATAAGAAGCTAGAAAAGTGTCTCTGGTAATTGCTGAAGAAAGGACTATCGATCCAGAAGAAATTGTTTTTGGCTTGAATATGGATGAAATGGATCAAAACCTAGGCCATACTACTAGAACATGGAATAGCACAAATAATGACAGCAACCCTCTACAGTTAGTTACTATGACAGCTTCCCTTAAATTTGTGCATTATGAAGTCCTTACACTTTGGGGTGAAAAAAAAATGTTCTTTGAGAACATAAGTATATCATTTTGTTCACTTAGCATGAGCCTTCTTTAAGGCATTATGAAATTTCGTATCAGACTTGGGTAATAAAAACTGATACAATATGTACTTAATAAAAGATAGTTCTTTTTATTTTTTTTTAATGTTTGTATTAAGATGTTTGCATCTGATCTAGGCAATAGAAAACCACCTGGCAGGTTCAACTTCACATATTTGCTCATATTTCTTCATTTTTATAGTCCCTAAAGAGTCTCCATAAAATTTCTATCTAGGACATTGAAAACACTTCTCATTCCCAGGGGTGATAACTCACAGGGTCAATTAACACATATACACAGACAACTCTCAAGTGCCTGTCTCCATTGTAGACCTCGATTCTAAGTAATTAGACTTGTGTATTTATTTGCCTATTTAGATATCTTAAAGACAACTCAAAATCAATGTCTTAAGTCAAAATGATGAAATCTAGTCTTCCAATGCTGTATTTCTTATCCTAGTAGGGCATGATCGAAAGCCACAAAACAAGGAGTTATTTTTGACACCTCAATCTCTTACTTACTTCATCTCTCCCTATTGAATCCATCAACAAGTCCTGTTCATTTTTCATTCAAACGTCTTTTGAATCCTCTGTCTTCAACTTTACCAACACTTTAGTCAAACTACCAGGATTTCTTCTCTGGATCACTGTAATAATCTCCTAACCTACCTATACCTATTCTCTTCTTTTTTAAACCTATTCCCCAAATATAGCCAGAATTATATTTTTGAAATTCAAGCTTAAAACATTCCAGTGGCTTCATGATATACTTGGGATAAAAATAAAACTCTTTAACATTCTGTTTCAGTCAGAAGATACACTCTAAAGAGTTTAACTGAAAACAATTTATTAAAGATGCTATCGTAGAGGTGGGAGAAGATTTAAGGGAATCAACAAGGAATGTTGGGACCCGCCAGTAACAATCAGCTGCGGGATTCCACTTCCACCCCTAGGCAGAGAGAGAAGGGGAGGAAACTGGAACTGTGGGAGAAGTTGTAGTCACAGCAGCCTGCAGTCACTACCAGAACCATGGTACGGCAGGAAGAGCAGGAACGAATACCCTGACTGCCTTCCTTGCTCACCTTTTGTTCTCCTGCTGGTGCCTCTCATTCACTAACCCAGACTTAAGACTAGAAGGCTGCAGAGCCCAGGTGGTGCATCACAGGAGTGAGCTTCCCAGAGCACAGAATAGGGAGGAGAAGAGCAGAACATTGATTTGGAAACTTATAGGGCAGAACTGTTTCATGGGCAGCACCAAAAATAAAATTAGATTCAGTCTAAGTCATATGGAATACACTTAAAATTTTTTAAAATAATCTAACTGGTAAGAGATCACCATCCCCCACCCAAATCCCTGGTTGCTTAGACAAAGAGTCACTAAGTTGCTTTGGGCTACTGTCTTAGTCCATTTGTGCTGCTATAGCAAAATAAATATGAGTCTGAATAATTTATTAAGAACAGAAAGTTATTTTCTCACAGTCCTGGAGGCTGAAAAGTTTAAGATCAAGGTGTCAGCAGGTTCCATTGTCTGGTGAGAAATGCTCTCTGCTTCCAAGGGGGTGTCTTGTCACAGCCTTCTCCAGAGGGAGGAACACTGTGTCCTTGTATGGTGGAAGGCAGAAGGCAAGCAAGCTGACCGCTGTGTGAAGCCTCTTTTATAAAGGCCTTAATTCTATTCATGAGAGGAGGGACCCTTATGACCTAATCATCTCTTAAAGACCTCACCTCTTAGTTTCAACACCTGATTTTAGAGGGGACACATTAAAACCACAGTAGGTTCCTAAAAATGATTGCCCTTCTTATGCTTACCTTAGGCAGAACCCTAGAGAATGGGCCTTGCTTAACGAAGCAGGAAGCAAGGATAATAAATTTGCATGACAATATATTTTTAAATGCATGGAAAAAATTCAGGCTGGTAGCAGATTAATCAGCGGAATGTCAAGACACTTTGTTTAACAATCTCCACCCTCCTCCATGTGGCCTTTCCCCTTACTTGGTCCTGCTGATCCAACAGTAGACTAACAAAGTTGGAAGCAGTGACCTGCTCAGTCTTCCCTTTGTTGTCTGGAAGTCAGGACCAGTTCTTATTTTCAGATGCCTTTGCAAGATAGCTGGTTTATATCCTGACTTTACATACCTCTTGAAAATCTTTTAATCGGACACACTTTACAGAAATTCATTCATCACACATTTTTGAGCACTTGCTATGTTCTATGCAACTACAATAGATGCTAGATGACATAATAGATGCCAGACAGTGTGAAGATACAAACTCCTTGACTTCCCATTTTATATGAAGTTTGAGATAGATGTTGAAATTTTTCATTATTAAATTGGAAAGCATTGCATGTTTATTTTTGGCTTGCTTCCTTAGGCTGTTTTTTTCTTCAATAATAGTCACCCTGTCTGTGGGTCGATCTGTAGAGAGTAACTACACAGGTGGCTGGCATGACTGTGACAAGTTTTCAGGGCAAACTTGAGGTTTGGGAAGCATCTGTGTTTTATGTGGGCTGGAGATAGGCTGTTTATTTCCTTTCTCTAGAAACAGGCAGTGACAACAATTGAAACTATTGCCTGTAGGAGTTTGGACTACTCATTAAGTCACTTACAGACTACTGAATGCATCTAGTCCAGTTGGGTAGGTCCCTACCTCTGGTGGGACTGCATCTTTCATTTCCTTTTTACCTTGCCACAAAAGGAGGCAAAACACTGTCCACGTAATTGAGTCAGAGAAAATATATATTTGTACATTCCTTATAACCTTTCCACCTTCACTTTTGATATCATGAAAATTGTGTCAATATTATGGCACTGGAATAGACTATTCCTTCATCACCCACTTTTAAGCCCCTGCAGTGATCTCTGCACTATAATAGATGATGGGGAATAGAGACATGAGTGACCCCAGACCCTAATTTTAAGTGATCTACAGTCTGGTGAGAGATTCAGAAAATAAACAGTAATAATAGACAAGAGAAATACTGTGAAAGAGGAAAATACAAGATTCACGAGGGGCCAGAGGAGAGATTGATTAATTTTTCCAGAGGGGAGTTTTCAGAGAGGAAGTAGGCTTGCATTAATACTTGTAGGATGGGCTTATAGAAATTGTAGAAACTCTTCAGGCATCAAGAGAGGGGTGGGCCTTCTAGACACAGGAACTGTGAAAGTAAAGTGTGGAGAAATGAGAGAGCCTGGGTGTTCAGGGAAGTGTGAGTAGCCTTACAGAGTGGTGTTCTCAAAAACTGTGTTCCATGAGGTCCAGGTCAGGTTGTTCCTTGGATAAAGGGGCCCATGGACAAAAAAGTTTGAGAAACCTAGATGAAACAAATGGAAGCAGATTTCCTTTTTAAATGTGTTATTGGTTTTTCTTATTATGTGATTTTCTTAATGACAATGTGCTTTGTGATTCTTTAAAATGGGGGTAGAGTATGATGACATGATCAGATTTCTTTGTCCTTAGCATCATTTGTTTGTGGCACATCTATTTGGGAAATGCTGGGTAGAGTATAGAATGCTCATGGGAGAGTGTTCAGAAATGAGGCTAGTAAGGACAATAAGCGTAGAATGTAAAACCTGTATCCATGCTAAGTATTTATGGGTACAGGAGGGATTTAGAATGTGTTGAATATTATGACCCACATGACCAAATGTATTAGTCTGTTCTCATGCTGCTGATAAAGGCATACCTGAGACTGGGTAATTTATAAAGACAAAGAGGTTTGATGGACTCACAGTTTCACGTGGCTCGGGAGGCCTCACAATCACGGCGGAAGGCGAACGGCACATCTTACATGGCAGCAGGCAAAGAGAGAATGAGAGCCAAGCAAAAAGGGAAACCCATTATAAAACCACCAGATCTCATAAGACTTATTCACTACCATGAGAACAGTATGGGAGAAACCGTCCCATGATTCAATTATCTCCCACTGGGTCCCTCCCACAACACCTGGGAATATGGGAGCTACAGTCAAAGATGAGATTTGTGTGGGGACACAGCCACACCACATCACCAAATGTTCATTTTAGGCAGTTGTGTTAGAAGCAGAGTGACTGAGGCCTGAAGAGACTGAGATGGGAGTAAGGAGATGGTTTGTTTATCCTCCCTCCCTCCTTCCCCACCTCCCTCCCTCCTTCCCTTCTTTTCCTTTCCTTTCCCTTCTCTTCTCTTCCCTCTCTTCCCTCCCTCCCTTTTAATCTGACACACTTTACAGAAACTCATTCATCACACATTTTTGAGCACTTGCTATGTTCTATGCAACTACAATAGATGCTCCCTTCCTCCCTTCCTTTCCTTCCTTCCTTTCTTCCCTTTTCTTCCTAGCTTCCTTTTCTCTCCCTTCTAACATGTATTAAGTGCCCAAGATGCAGAGAATATAACGTCGAACAGAACAGACAAAAGAGTCTGCTCTGATAGAACTTACATTCTAGTGCAGGGGACAGATACAGACAAAGTGTGGGGGAGGGGCACTACTAATTTAAGGAGGATGGTTAGGGAAGGCTCTAGAAAAAGATCTTTGAGGTATCTAGTGGAAGGTCAGTCTGGGCAGAGAAACTGCTAATGCCATGCTCTGAGGTGCTGCATTTGCAGTGACTTTGGGGTGTCCAAATAGAGACTTCCTAAAGGCAGTTGAGTATATAGAAAAGGAATTCAAGGAAGAGGTGAAAACCCAAGACCCATGTTTGAGAAACGTTCCCATATTGTTTCCATCTGAAGGAATGGGCATGGCTGGAGTGGGGAAAATAGCCAGAACAGACCAAGTGTGGAATCCAGGACAGAAGATAAAATTGCAGAGTTCAAAGACTACCTCTCTGAACAAAACCAGAAGAGAGAGGCCACCTAAGCTAAAGAAAGTGTGCGTATTATCAGTGGCTGCACACGCTGACTTTGAACATTATCTGCCAAGGAAGAATGGTCAAGAAGGGGTTTAAAGACTTAAACCAAGTTCACTGGAATACAGGTGAGGCAGTTGCCTTCTTTTTTAACAGGGAAGAGTCATTTGAAGAGTGTTCTTCAAATGGAGAGGGCAGAGCTAAAAAACAAACAAAATGAAGCAAGAGCAAGACAATAAAAACACAACCTAGTAATTTCAGAATCCTGAGCAGAATAGTTCACATTTCACAAGAGCTGGGGACTTCAACCTTGGGGCAGACCATCCCTGTGGGTTTCTATAGATATCCAAAGGAAGAGTAGACTCTTTCTGGAATGGAGGAATTTGAGCACCAAGGAGCCAAAAGGCTTAAAAAGGTAATGCAGACTGTTATTTTAACAGTGGACAAACGTGTACCTTTGCAAGTTGTTTATTTAATTAGGAGGTAGAGAGTCGTGAAGAGGCCATGATTTTAAAACCAGGCTGCCTGGACTCCATCCCAGCTCCACCTCTTAGTAACTATTGTGACTTTGACAATTTCCTTAGCCTCTCTCTGTTTCTGTTTGTTTCTGTAAGTTTGTGTTAGAAAGAATGTATGACTTACAGAGTTATAGTAAGTACTAAACAAATTAAATCATGTAGAGCATGGTGCTCATAAGAAGAACCCTAAACATTAGCTCATTTGTTAACTGTGTATACATAAAGCTTAATCTCAATCTAGATTTACGCTTCCCTTTAAATGGGTTATAAATTATTGCTTGTCTTTGGAATATTGGAGAAAGACCCTGGATCCCACGAGGCAGGAAGAGACGAGCTGTTGAAGAAGCAGGCACCCAGAAAGAAAGAAGTCATCACTGTCAGAGTAAGTGTAAACCAGGCTCAATTTGGAGAACACAGATACATTCTCTGGAGATTGCCAGAATTCACTGGAAGGAGAACCAGGTAGAAGTTTTGCCTTCCCATAATCAAGCAGGAGGCGAGCAGAGCCTTCATAATTTGGATGTTATCTGTCAATACGATGTAATTTTAGGTGTCATGGTAGAGTCCTGGGCTGACATACTAGCTACACATAGACCAGAGGGGTTCTCTCCCCAGCTCCTCTGTAGAGGAAAATATGTCACTGAG
Organism: Pan troglodytes; assembly: GCF_028858775.2. Classification (NCBI taxonomy): domain Eukaryota; kingdom Metazoa; phylum Chordata; class Mammalia; order Primates; family Hominidae; genus Pan; species Pan troglodytes. Next base: position 28,232,027 of record NC_072408.2, on the reverse strand, counting down.
CCCTTGACAAAAAGATGTGCTTTTGTTTCTGCTGAGAGTCTGCAGGAAGGAATGTTCTACAGTATGATTGTCCTCCTTCTTCTGCTTCTAGAAAAGATTAAGGCAGAAGTCAAGCCAGAAATAAAACTGCTCTTTACTTCTGTCATTGGAGATTAAGCAGATGATGACTAATCACCTGTCCTTCTCTCTGTTTCCAAGCCAAATGAAAAACTTTCAGTACAACTCAGGACAGCTTTGGGGCTCCGTCCTCGTGTTGTAATGATGTATAGATCTGGACTGCGCCTCTCAGACACAGGGACGACGAGCTTGTCTGGAGTTTGAAAACATATTTGTAAACTCCTGAGGGAACTTTGGAGGCTGAATAGATTCTCAGCCTCTAGCCTAGTTCTTTGGATTGGAAATCTAGACCACATCTTTTTATTTGATAAAGCGTCTGTGTCTCTGTGTATATTATGCTTATTACTTCTTTCACTTTTTCCTCATTACGTTTAGTCAAAGGGCTGGTATTCCACTTATAGAAAAAGGGATTTCTGAAGCATTTAAAAACAATCCTTAAAAGTTCTGCCATCTGTTTCTGAATCATTCAGAAAACAAAGTGAAGAAATGCAAACCTTTTTCATAAAACTGGTGGCATATCAGCAGCTCTACTCTTAGGGGGCATGTGACTTGTTTTTCATGTGGATCTCTCAGTTTCTTGACTCTGGGGTTCCAATCCCAATTCTGATTCCCACTGAACAACAAAAAAGTGCTATGCTGTAGCACTGTTTTATCATTTGCACTTTGAGAAGTCCAGTCTTCATAAGTGTGTGTGTGCCTCGGGGCATTTAGAAATGCACTAACATAGTTGGCAAAGAGCAGTGGGCAGGTGCAAAGGGTTTTCTTTTTTTCTTTTTTGAGACGGAGTCTCACTCTGTTGCCCAGGCTGGAGTGCAGTGGCACAATCTCGGCTCACTGCAAGCTCCGCCTCCCAGGTTCACACCATTCTCCTGCCTCAGCCTCCCTAGTAGCTGGGACTACAGGCGCCCACCATCATGCCTGGCTAATTTTTTGTATTTTTCAGTAGAGATGGGGTTTCACCGTGTTAGCCAGGATGGTCTCGATCTCCTGACCTCGTGATCCATCCGTCTTGGCCTCCCAAAGTCCTGGGATTACAGGCGTGAGCCACCGTGCCCGGCCAAGGGTTTTCAATGAAGATAAACTGTTAAGACATTTTCTTCTCCTTTTGCTTCATTTTGTGTCTCCTTGCAGTATTTGTGTTTTTCTCCCCCTCTAATATTGAAGACATTTTCTATTTGATTTGTGATTCAACATTCAATGTGGAAAGTCTGCTCTCTAAGATCCAGATAGAAACTAATATACTGCTTTAGGTAATCTTACTCTATGACCTTCCTCACTAGATGCCTAATGTAGGACAAGATTCTCCTTTTATAGTTTCTGAGTGCCTTCTTTTTATGTGGGAGATTTAGCAAATGATGCTTGAAAAATCCTTTCTCATAACTTCTAACTATTAAAATGTCCTTTTTGTGAGTCATGTTTTCTTTTTACCTTTACTTCAGGAGTTTCAGATTTATGTTCCATACCCTGCAAAAAATAAAGATTTTTCACAATTTAAAAATAAAGTCTACTTCATGCAGAGGGCAAAACTCAATACCACAGAGATGCCACCAGAGGCCTGATAAATAAATGGATTAAGAAAGGATCTGGATAAAGTTTGCAGGGTCACAAAAGACGTAGGTAAACTCTGGGCTATGCCTCACTATAGTAGATCAGATTTGTCCAGTTGTAAGTAACAGAAATTGACTCTGGCTAGCTGACACACAAGGAGAAAAAGGGGGAATTCAGCAGAAGGCAACTGGAGAATCACAAATATATAAAGGAACAGTTAAAAACAAAACTATAGGAGGAGAAGTATGAAAGCAGCTTCAGGGACCTCAACATTCAAAGCCCATGGACTTTTTCTTCAAGGAGCTCTTGAATATAACTGAGCTCCATGGACCCCAGTACTTGTGTCTCTGTTGTTCACACCTCAGATTCCTGGGACTCAGTATCCAATGGTCCCATTTTGGTCAGTTGTCTGTTTTTATGGCAGTTATGGCAGGATCCTAGAACACAGACTCAATTCTTAGAACCACATCTGTAGAAGTAAGCAGGTATTAGTTTGGGCCCTCTAAGAAGCAGATGCCAATACGGCATTAGGCATGCAAATGATTTACTGGATAAAACACCTATGAAAAATGAAAGAGTGGAACAGAAGATACCATGATGCAAGTCTTACCCCTATGAGGGAGAGAGAAAAGGAAGCAGATTTGAATTGCTTCCTGAGAACTTAAGACTGCAGCACTAAGGAAATTCTGGCCAAGCCAATTCAAATTCTTGAGCCAAAGTCACCTATCAGAAAATTCTTACAACCTCATTAGAATGAGCCTGCCTTAGTATCCCTACCATTTTCAGTCATTGGCCAAGAGCAGCCCAGGGAAAAGATGGCCTTGGATATGAGTATTGTGGTAGATTCAGAGTGCAGCAGCTGGGGCCATCAATCAATGATATCCCTCATAGCAGGAGATGTGAGTAGTACATTTCCATGGCTGCCACAGAGCTGTTCCTCAATAAGAGACAATCACAGACAATGGGAAGGTCACCCCAAGAGATGTCCTCTGCATTTGCCTTTTCAGTTAAACTCTTGAGAATTGAGTGATGCCTCTGTTTGAGGCTCTATTGGTACCAAGCCATGGGTCTGATCGGACTCAGTAATTTCTAATATCCATTCGACTTTGGCTTTGCATTATCCTGTTTTGTCACAGTCTATTTTAAGATCCTACCAAATGAAATAGAGTTGAAACAAATGTCTTCTATAGTATTATATGAAAGTCATCCCTTGGGTAATGATACATAAGAACTTATCAAATGAAATAGAGTTGAATCAAATGTCCTCTACAGTATCATAGGAAAGGCATCCCTTGGGTAATGATACCTAAGATGGCTGGCCCTGGGTTGTTTTGCTAATATAAGTAGACTCACTCACTGGTTTGCTCTGTTTTCTTGTTTGCTAGGAGCCATATCTATAGAGCTACACTTTGGCTGCTACTTTAACAACAAACAGAGCATGATTTTAATGGCCAAAACACGACTGCTTTCATGGAGGAAAACAGGAGTTGAAAATAGAAAAAGATCAGAAATGGCATGTTGATGGGGAGGAGAGGTGCCCAGTATTCCAAGGAGAATTCCCCTGCCCTGCTACGTATAATTGATTCTGGCTTTCCCATCTACAGAAGTCTCAGGATTCACTTAAATTACAGTCTTAGCTTTGTTTTCTCCTTAGCTGCTTACTAAAAGATCCAAGTGAGTTCAAAAATTCCACTGACTATGTAGACATGCAGGCTCTAAGAGAAAAGTAGAGACTTGCTCAAAACCACTCCATAGGTATACCTCTGATACTGCACACATACTATATCCTGGGTCTCCTCTGAGACCTGGTACATGTCTTCTGTTCTTTTTTCAAATGTCTTCCTTTGCAACTTTCAGTTACTCTTTTGCGAACACGTTATAATGATATTTACTAAGCACTACTTAATGTCATAAATTCTACCTTAAGGCCTTAAAAGCTTTATTTTCAGATGTCCGTAAAATCTTGTTTAAGAATAATATGGGTCCAAATAAAATTCTTATTTGACTACCTTAGTCATGACATAAGCTCCTATAAAAAGCAACCTCCAAATCTTAGCTACTTAACACCCAGTGTAGATGTTTCTAACTGGATGACTCTGCAGTAGCTCTCTTCCAAGCAGTGACTCATGATCCAGGCTACTCCCATCTTGTGGCTCCATTATATTGAGATTTTAGTCACCCTAGCATTACCCAACACCAGACAGGAGAAAGACAATGAGAATGGAGGATTACATATGGAAATTTCTTTCTCAGCCATGCTGTAAAGTGGCTTATATTATTTCTCTATATATTCCATTCACTATAACCCATCAAATGGCCCAACGAACTGCAAGTAATGATTTACTGGGGAAAATACCTGTGAAAGATAAAGTAAGTAAGGCTGGGAAATGTCATTTCTTCATTGTGTGAACATCACAGAGTGCACTTACACAAAGCTAGATGGTATAGCCTACTACACACCCAGATTATATGTTATAGCCTATTGCTCCTAGGCTACAAACCCGTACAGCATGTTACTGTACTGAATACGGTAGGTGATTGTAATACAATGGTAAGTATTTGTGTATCTAAATATAGAAAGGGCACAGTGAAGAAATTACAGTGTAAAAGATAAAAATTGCACACCTATACAGGGCAGTTACCATGAATGGAGCTTACAGACCTGGAAATTGCTCTGGGTGAGTCAATGAGTGGGTGGTGAGTAAATGTGAAGACCTACAGCATTACTGTACACTACTGCAGACTTTATAAACACTGCACATTTAGGCTACACTAAATTTATTTTAAAAACTCTTTTTCAATAATAATTTTAGCTATTGTATGTAGCTTTTTTACTTTATAAACTTTAAAAAATCTTTTTGGTTAAAAACTAAGTCACAAACACACACACATTAGCCTAGGTTTATACGAGGTCAGGATCATCAAGACATGTAGGCGATAGCAATTTTTCAGCTTCATTATAATCTTATGGGACTACTGGCATATACGCAGTTCATCATTAGCCAAAACATCGTTATGCAGTGCATGACTGTATGTCCTATATTTATTTTTCATAAGTATTAAAAGCTCTAATTTCCCCTTAAACACAGTTGTAGCTGCCTCCCACAAATTTTACTATGTTGTCTTTTCATTGTCATTCAGTTCAAAATATTTTCCTCGTGGTTTATTCTTTGACTTACAGATTATTTAGAAGTGTGTTGTTTAATTTTTACATATTTAAAATTTTCTTACACATTCAACTAATTTCTAATTTAGTTGCAGTTTCTTCAGAGAACATACTCCCTATGATTTCAATTGAGACTTATTTTATGGCTCAGAATATAGTCTACCCTCAAGAACTCACCATGCACTCTTGAAAAAAGTTTATTTTGCAATTTTGCACTTGTTTGGTATAGTGTTCTATGTATAATAATTAGGTCAAGACTGCTGAAAGTATTGTTCAGAACTTCTCTGATTTTTGTTTGAGTGTTCTATTAATTGCCATGGGGGAGATATAAAAATCTTCAACTATAATTGTGGTATTATCTATTTTTCTGTTTAATTCTGTCAATTTTTGCTTCTTGTATTTTGAAGTTTTTTATTAGGCACATATGCATTGGTGATTGCTAGGTTTTCCAGATGCTTTGTCTTTTATCAGTATGAAATGTCCATCTAACTTTTTATAAAGGAATTGTAAAATACAAAATCTATTTCATCTGCTGTTAATAAAACTACTCCATCCTTTTAAAAAATTTTAATTGTGGTAAAATACACATAAAATTTATTATCTTAACTACTCTTAAGTGTACAGTTAAGTATATTCACATTGTTTTATAACCAACATCTATAACTTTTTCATCTTTCAAAACTGAAACTATACCCATTAAACAACACCTCCTCATTTCCCCCTCCTGCCAGTCCCTGGCAACCACCATTCTACTTCTGTTTCTATCAGTTTGACTGCACTAGATACCTCATGTAAATGAAATTGTACAGTATTTGGCTGTCTTTTGGGAGTGGATTATTTCACTTAGCATAATGTCTTCAAGTTCCATTCATTTTGTAGCATGTGTCAGCATTTCCTTTCTTTTAAAGGCTGGATAATATTTCATTGTATGTATATACTGCATTTTGTTTATCCATTCATCTGTGAATGGGCATTTGGATGGCCTCCACCTTTTGGCCGTTATGAATAATGCTATGAATATGAATGTATAAATATCTCTTCAAGACTCTGTTTTCAATTGTTTTGGTGATACACCTAGAAGTATGGGTATTGCTGGATCATGTAGTAACTCTATTTTTAATTTTTTTAGGAACTGCTGTATTGTTTTCCATAACAGTTGCACCATTTTACATTCCTACTGTATTAGTTCATTCTCATGCTGCTATGAAGAAATACCCGAGACTGGGTAACTTATAAAGAAAAGAGGTTTAATTGACTCACATTTCCCCATGGCTGGAGAGGCCTCAGGAAACTTACAATCATGGTGGAAGGCTCCTCTTCACAGAGTAGCAGGAGAGAGAACGAGTGCTAAACAAAGGGGGTAACCCCTTATAAAACCATCAGATCTCGTGAGAACTCACTATAATGAGAACACTGTGGGAGAAACCACCCCCATGATTCAATTTTCTCCACCTGGTCCCACCCTTGACACGTGGAAATTATTACAATTCAAGGTGAGATTTGGGTGGGGACACAACCCTAAACCATATCACCTACTGATGGTGCACAAGGGCTCCAGTTTTTCCACATCCTCACCAACACGTATTTTCTGCCTTTTTAAAAGTTTTTATTTTATTTTATTTTTATTTTATTTTTTGAGACTGAGTCTTGCTCTGTAGCCCAGGCTGGAGTGCAGTGGCACAATCTTGGCTCACTGCAACCTCCGCCTCCTGGGTCCAAGCAAGTCTCCTACCTCAGCCTCCTGAGTAGCTGGGATTACAGGCACCCACCACCATGCCTGGCTAAGTTTTGTATTTTAGTAGAGATGGGGTTTCACCATGTTGGCCAGGCTGGTCTTGAACTCCTGACCTCAAGTAATCCACCCGCCTTGCCTCTCAAAGTGCTGGGATTACAGGCATAAGCCACTGTGCCTGGCCTCTGCTTTTTTTTATACCAGCCATCCTAATGGGTGTAAAGAGCTACCATGCCTGGCCTCTGCTTTTTTTAATACTAGCCATCCCATTATGGGCTTTCCATCCTTCTTATCTATACTGTTTGCATGCTATACTTTTTCCATCTAGTTACATTCAAACTTTGTCTTTATATTTAAAGTGTATCTCTTAAAAACAGCCTACACTGGAGTCTTGTTTTTTTCCCCTCACATTCTGATAACATCTGCATTTCACTGGGTATATTAGGTCTAGTAATGGTTGGGTGTGGTTTTTACCCACCCAACCAATAAAAACATTTATTCTTTATTTTATATTTATTTCCTCTTTTAAAATTCTATTAGTACTCTTTATCTGTATTTTTAAATTATTTGAATATTTTTAGAAACTTTAAAAATGTTCCCATTGGCTTTTTAGGTATACTTTGCCTTTTCGGCTGTTCTATGGATAAAATATGTATCTTAATATTTTCATAGACCAAATAACAATTAATATTACAGCATTTCACATAAAATATAGAATCCTGCCAGCCTGTAGATACATACCCTGTCCTCATCCTTTATGCTACATCTACCTTCATCATCAACATTGTCATTATTCACTCTCAACAATTCATTATCAACATTGTCACAAGACACTGTTATAATTTTGGCATTAAACACTGTGTGGTAAAGAATTAATCTTGCTCAAAGGGAGGTCTGCCCTGTGCCCTTGACTTCTGGAAGGTAATCTTGAAGCCCTTGGAATGTGCTGCCTGATAAGAGTGTCTGTTTACCTGAGGGCTTTAAGCCACATCAAATATAGCAATGTAATGTATAGTGGAAATTTTGGGTCCTATGGTGTCAGCTCAACTACTGGAGGGGCTGGAAACTAAGATCAGCTGTGTGGATGGTCCATCATGTCTATGTGACACAGCCATGATAAAATCTTGAACAAGATTCAGGTGAGTTTCCCCACTTGGCACTACTCTATATATCTTGTTATACATCATTTCCATGAACACTGAGAAAGGACAACTGGAAGCTCCATCCATGGAATTCTCTTGGACTCTACCCATGTGTCTCTGTCTCTTTCCTCAGCTGATTGTAATCTGTAATAAACCATAACCATGAGTATAGCTGCTTTCAGTGAGTTCTGTGAGTCTTTCTAGAGAATTATTGAATCTGAGGGTGGTCTTGGAGACCTCAGACTTCTAGTTGGTATCAGAAGTGAGGGTGGTCTTGTGGACTACCCTTTAAACTCTTACATACTCATATGTATGGTAAAGAAATTAAGGGGATTTAAAAAATTATAGTCTTTGAATTTACCCAAATATTTTCATTTCTGATACTCTTTTTTTGAGGATTTCTGTGTCCGTTTGGAATTATTTCCCTTCCACTAAATAACTTCTTTTGGCATTTTCTTTAAGTGCAGGCCTATTGATGATACATTCTTTTAGTTTTCCTTTATGTGAGAATCTTTATTTCACCTTCATTCTTGAAGAATTTTTTTCACTAGATACAGAATTCTAGGTTGACAATTTTTTGTTTTTTGTTTTTCTTTTGGCACTTAAAAAATGTTTTTACACTCTTTTCTGGTCTCCATAATTTGTGATGAGAAGCAATTTGCAAATTAAATGATTGTTCCCTTATATGTAATCTATCATTTTCTCATTTTCTCAAGTTTTGCTCTTTATATTCAGCTTTCAAAAGTTTATGATGTTCCCAAGCAAAGCCTCCTTTATGTTTGTCCTGCTTAGTGTTTCTTGATCATATTTAATATTTTTATGCTTCATAAAATTTGGAAAATTTTGATTGTTATTTTTTACATTTTTTTTTCCTTGCCCAATTCTCTCTCCTCTTTCCTTGTGGAATTCCAATTATACGTATGTTGGACTATTTTATATAATCCACAAGATCCTTGAGGTTCTGTTCATTTTCTTATTTTTTTCTCTGATATTCACTTTAAATAATTTTATTGGTCTATCCTCATGTTCACTTGCCCTTTTCTCTGTCATTGCTACTTTGTTTTTGTAGGGGAAGAAAAATATATATATTTTTCTCGACCCTCATAAATTTTCAGTTACAGACTTCTGTGAAAAAAAAGACACTTTAACAACAGAAAAACGGAAGTTTATTAACATGGATATTTCATATATACATGAGAGATACCCAGAGAATGAGTAATTCTCAAAGAGGTGGCTTTGAATTTCAGCTTATATAGCATCGTCAACAAAGAAGAGTAAATTTTTAGAGGAATGACAAGAAAATGAAAAGAGTTTTGAATCTCTATGGCCATTAAATTGTGAGAAGGCATATAAATTATATAAATATAGATTTCTTTGGTGTTATCTCCAGGTCTACAAGGGTCTAAAGTTAACTTTTGTTCTCCCTGGCAGAGAAGGGAGGTGGGATATCTTTTGGTTTTATTAATTTGTGTTCAGCTTTTAGGCAAATGAGGGGTAAACACAAGAGTTTTTCTGCATCTGCTGCTTTTTAATTGCCATCAGTGCAACAGTCACTATGCCAAAGAGGTATATTTTGGGGTGACATATTCTGGCCTCTCACACTCTTAAATCTATCTGACAGTTTTAAAATTTCAGTTATATTTTTCAGTTTTAGAATTTATATTTGTTTTCTTTTTACTTGCTCAGTTTCCCTGCTGAAGTTCCCTACCTTTCACTCATTATAAGCATTTTTTTTTTACTTTATTGCAGGGTCATAATAATGGCTTTAAAATCCTTGTCTGATCAGTCCAATATTTGGATTATTTGATAGTTAGATTTATTTAATTTTTTCTTACGATTATGTCCCATTTTCCATGTTCTTTATTGTCAAGTAATGTTGATGTACCCAGAGTATTATGAATGTTAAGTTGTGGAACTTGGATTCTGATGCTTTTCTCTGATAACTGTTAGCTAGTTTTAGCAAGCAATTTTACTTGGTTTGAAATGAAAACTCAATTTCTTATGTAGCATCTCCAAATGCAGTTCATATCTTTTGTCTTTAGCAGAGCTATTTTGAGCCTACTTGACACGTGTGGTTCAAGAGTTATTGAAAATAAAAGCAGATAGAATTTGGAGATCTTCTCTCTGATCCTTTTCCTTACAGGCTATTCCTCTGTAGTGACTGTGGTCTCCTCAGATTAAGTCTTCTGGGTCCCTGGAACAAAAAGACTGCAGTTTTTCCCCCACCAGTGTCCCAGTGTTACTCAATCCCCACTGACTGCACCTTATCCCAGGCTAAAAGGACAAACATAGAAACTCACTCTATCAGCTCCTTTCCCAGGAGGATGAACTACTTATAAGAATTTGCTTGTATCACTTCACTCTCTAGTGACTTCAGCTAGCTACTTTTTACATTATGTCCAGAGTTTATAGCTATTATCTGCATACAGATCAATATCTTACACAGCAATTACCCCATATTTTCTTTATAACCATCTTTTAGCTAGTAAATTGGAATTTTGTCTGTGTGGGAGGCATCCCATGACTATCTGCAGGGATCTCAGTTTCACAGATATTGATTACTGTAAGCTAAGTGACAATGATGATTCACATTTAAATTCTTAATAATTTAATGCAAATTACATACCCACATATAAGATAATGGTATACTAGCTATGACTTACAACTAGAATATAACTAAGTTATAGCTTTTGAAATGAAATTAATTGAGCCTAAGGAATAATTCTATTAGGCATTGATATTTATTTAATTTTAAGAGAATATTTATATTTAAGCAGTACCTGAAAAGTTACTTCATTTTCACAAGATTCTAAGAGTATAACATTGTCATTTGGTACATCAGTGCCTTGGGCCTATCTTGCCCTATTATTTTTAACAAGAGTAGGGATGGAAACTGTGAGATAATTATCTGTTGCAATGACTAGCTATGCTGTTTTGGAGAGGAAGTCCAATGATAGATAAATCTAGTTAATGCAGACACTAACTCAAAGAGCTTGCTGCAAGTGTCATCGTTTATAAATAAATCTCATAAATCTGACCTTGGCCAAGTTATTCAAGACAGGGTTCTTTTCCTCGGTTTCTTCACCTATGACAAATGGATAGGCTTGTGGGGCTGTGGCTAAAACAGATGAAATAAGTAATGAAAAGCAGTTGGCATAGTGTTCAGCCAGTTTAAATATCTGTGGCAATAACTATTTGGTGGCTTTGCAATGTGTCAACAATCACCTAAACTGAAATACATTTCCCAGAATTCCCTTTCCTGCACACTTCCAGTGGGGTCAGGCCACAGAGAGATTTGAGTGGCATATCAGGCAGAGTGAGGCAGCAGCCATCTGTAGTTCGCATTCATTGCCATCCAGTTGCTAGCTCACCCTGCTGGCACAAGGCAGCTGATGGGCCTATAACTGACCACCATTTCCTGGAGATTTCTGCAGCTTGCCTGACTCCTGGGCCATTTGTGTGTGTTTTGTTCCATGATGAAAGGCCACCACTTCTGCAGGACAGCCATATCATACAGGTCAGAGGAAACGAGATGATGTAGGTCTCAGGCTGCCCTTTTGGGTTCAAGCTTCTACTGTGGGTTCCAGTCTATCCTTGCTCTCCTAGCTTTCCATCCATCTCCCCTTCCTGCCAGCCCGTTCTGTGGCTTCAAGATCCAGTGTCAGATGGAAAGGCAACAGCCTTGCAGAGACTGTTGAGCCAGATCCCACAATCGCATAAAGTCAAGTACTTGGGACCAATTGCTCCTTTTCAACACACACACACACACACACACACACACACGCACACACAGTTTCTGCTTCTCTGATGGAATGCTGATACAAACAATAATTGAGAGTAATTCAGTTGGTAATACTCTAATTAAACATCAAAAACCCTCCTTTAATGGCTGGTAAACACAAATGACTCTTAATATGGCACCTTGGTGCTCTAGAATGCATCACGGTATGTTGCTAAAAACACCTGAAGAGCACCAGCACTTCTAATAATAACAATAAGAAGTTTAACAAAGGCAGCCGGGCGTGGTGGCTCACGCCTGTAATCCCAGCCCTTTGGGAGGCTGAGGTGGGTGGATCACCTGAGGTCAGGAGTTCAAAACCAGCCTGGCCAACATGGTGAAACCCAGTCTCTACTACGAATACAAAAATTAGCCAGGTGTGGTGGCGAGCGCCTGTAGTCCCAGCTACTTGGGAGGTTGAGGCGGGAGAATCTCTTGAACCCGGGAGGTGAAGATTGCAGTGAGCCGAGATTGCACCGCTGTACTCCAGCCTGGGCCACAGAGCGAGACTCCATCTCAGAAAAAAAAAAAAAAAAAGAAGTTTAACAAAAACTTTTTGAGTGGTATATATTATACTAAGTCAAATACTATTTCAAATATTTCTTCTTCATACGAACAATATGAAGTAGAATTTATTAGTAGATATCATCATCCACATTTTACAGTTGAGGAAACAGACGGAGTAGATAAGTAACTTCCTGAAATCACACAATTAACACGTAATGCGGTCAGGACTCACACACACATGGCACTGATTCCAGAGCCTGTACCTGTAATCATTACACCACACTGCTTTCTGATGCCAGGGGTTACTGTGAAAGTCCACAATGAGTGAGAGCAAACGAACATCACTGAAAATGAACTGGGTAACTGCTTAATTAGAAAAGTTGCAGGCATGGCTGGGTGTGCATTCCTTGAAATTAAAATTGACTGGGACGTGTTAATAACTTTTCACCCTTCTCAATTTAAAAGATCATATTTTCTTTCAACAATTTTTGTTTTTATTTTGTTTTGTTTTGCCTTCCTTTTCCATTATTCCTTTTCTTTTTCCACTGTCACTCTCAGCTTCCAGCCTTCTTCTTTTTTTATCTTTTTCTTGCCAGCACTCTGAGCTGGAAATATTTTAGGAGCAGCTTGTTACATGATATTTCACTAAAAATAATACAAGTCAAGTTATTGGCAAAAGAGTTAGCCTTGGAGAAACAGTTGTTCAGAACCTGGAAAGCGGTGTGGTAGATCTGTCCTGGCTTTTCAAACAAGATAAATCTCTGAGACTTTGTGTCTGGTTGTGAGGGTGTCCAGACTAATAGAGATGAAGGATCATGTGACTCCTCAGTGGGCTCAGCTGCCTTGAAAGGGTGAGGCCTTGCCAGACAAACATTTTGGGACAAATGGGTCTTATGGATTTGTGGAAGTGATATGGCCGCTTTACCAATTTACTCTCCTCTGCTGATTTAAAAGTTTGACCTCCTCAAGCCTCTGTTCTCTCCTCCTGTTATTCTACATCTCTCTTACTCACCCACACCCATTCGATTCCTGCGTACTGTCTAGAAGCCTAGCGGTTCAGCATGTGGACTCTGGAGCCAGACTCTCCGGGTTTGAATCCTGGCTCTGTACTCCTACCCGGGTGATTTTAAGAATTCTGGGCCTCAGCTTTCTTGTAGGTAAGTAAGTCTAACAACCGTACTTGCCTCAGAGGGTTGTTAGGAAGATTAAATGATTTAGTATTGATAAAGTGCTTAGACAGTGACTGGTAAAAGTGAGTGTTTCCAAGTCAGTTTGTTAAATAAACTTGCAAATCTATCTAGTTTAGACTTTTCCTCTGTATTCCAGACCCACATGTCAACTCCTTATCTCTGCTTGGATATGAGACTAACACCATTTCCAGAATTCAGTCTTTAAAAGACATCCTTTGCTTTTGATGTGCCCTATGTTGGGGATCCCCTCCCCTCTATCCATCCTGTCTAGAAACATGGGGGTCACTTTCACCTCACTCTACCTCACTCTATCCATTGTATTCTTGACTCTGCCTCCTAAATATCTTCCAAATCCTTCTATTGCTGTCCATTAACTTTGCCATCCCTAGTGGGCCAAGCCACCACCATCTGGTTTCGGACCATAGAAATGAGCACCCAAATAGTCTCCATGTACCTGTGCTTATACCTCTCCAGTTGATTCCTCTAACTGTGGAAAAGGATAACTTTCAAAATGAAATGCAGTGGCATGCATTTTAAAAGCTCTCCCACTAATGTGCATTGTTCTTGGTTTATAAAGCTTCAGATTCTTATGCTTCAAGGAGTAGTGTTCTGCCTCTGCTTCCCTCTCCACTTCCATTCCTCAATCCCACTCCACCTAGGACCTTCAGCAACATAGTTCCCTCTGCTTAGAATATCACTGCTGTCCCTTCCTGCCATTAGTCCTGCCCCTCACTCGCCCCACCCATCAATTTCACTCTCCCTTCAAGATGCAATCCAGTGTCACTCCTTTCACCCGTTTGGTATCCTAGTTGGACATTTCAATCACACTCTTGCTTATCGTTTGTGTCACTTATTACAATCATAATTTAATATTTTAAATTTAATTTCTGTCTTCCTACTAGACTCCCCACTTGGCAAAGACTTTATATCACCCAATGTTGTATTTCCAGCACACAGAATGAGCCCAATGAATAGCTGTTTAATGAATGAGCAAGTATGTGTATGGCTTTACTCATGTTGTTATACGTTTGATCACTGTTAATTAGCACAGAAAAAAAAAATCAAGCACCTTCTCCCACACTGACGCCACATCCATTAAGAAAAAGAAGGATCCTGGGTTCATGGATCCCAAATTTCTACAAATGTAATGTCTACATTTTTTAAAAAGGATTTTATTTCAAATTACCTTCCACAGTTTGGAACCACACTTGATATCCCTGAAAACATTTATTTGCCTTAAATGCACATTCTCAATGCATTTTGCATAACTTAAAAAGAAAAGTTCTATTTCTATACAATTTTTTTTCCCAAGGTATGCCTCTATTCCTATCTATGACAAGCTTGAAGAACAATTAAATCTCATTATGACCTTTCATTTCAACTTTGTCCCTCAGTGCCTATAATGAGCCACAAATGTTGAAATAGATCATTCTTTTCATCATTCCTCAGTGGCCCAATTACCAGGAAAGCACAATACCCCAAGAAAAAATAAAGGAGAATGAAAGCCTGCTCAAAGGACGCATTTACATTCTTAAGGATTTCTAGCTTTTTTGATGAAATAAATTACAATGAATGAATCAGAAACTTTATCAGACCTTTATTTCAGGAGAGCCACATGAAAAGGAAGCTGAAGTTCCTTTACTTATCCAATAGTCAGTTATAAGGCTATGAATATTCTATAATATTTTATGTCTTCTAATGTAAATGGTAATATAATTGAAGAACAATTATATTAACTATCAGTTATAAATTGGAAAAATTTTAAAAATAGAAAATAAAAAATCTGAATATAATTGTTTAGCTCTAATACACAATTATTTGATTTGTTTTTGGATCCTTGAATTTTAAAACATGTTTGTGTTACCCTCTTGATTCTCTTATGCAGATTACAGCTGCATTTTCTTTTGTCTGTTGGCTGTAGAAATGATACAATAGAAAGCGCTTTTTCTTTATAGACTGGTTGCATCTCTCTGCTTTGTTTAATCCCTAAAACTCTTTCAGGGATTTAAAACTGCATGTAAAAATGTTTCCATCATGCTTGCTGAGTTGAACTAGGTTAATGAGGTTGGGGGACTATCCAGGAGAGTACATGGATTGCTCAAGAGGGTCATTTAACTTTGTTTTCAGAGGGGGTCATGAGAGTCTTGGATGTTCTGAACTTAAACATGCATTTTAGGTGTTTTATTCCTTTTCTTCATTATTAATTTAGGCTTTATTTCTCCTGAATCTTCTGAATTAATTATATTTTTTAGAGGTATAGCCTCTTGATGGTAGAGAATTCTACAAAAATATTGCTTTTTACATGAAATAGCAATTCTCACTGCTAAAATACCTTTCAGAATTTTAAAGGTGGTATTCTCATTTTAATATCTAAGGATTTGACTTTCATTCATACAAAATTGTGTACAGTTTTAAAGACTTCCATTAGGTGCTCTCTCAGCCTTCATCTTTCCTAACTAAAGATTTCTAGTCTTGTCATCCTGACAACTCAAGGCTCAGTGATCTTCCCTAGAATAGTGGATATTCATTAGTTTTTGGCTTATCAAAATCTAATTCATTCCCAATTCCCAGTTGTTCAATGGGGATCCACCACTTGCCACTCTCACTATATATACACACACTATACACCAGGAAATCTATTTTTTATATATATATATATAAAAAATATAGCATATTATATATAATATAGAGTGTATATATAATATATAGTATATATAATATATAATAGTGTATATATAATAGTATGTGTGTATATATACATATATGTATACATATATACATATATTTGTATATACATACACATATACAAATGTATATACAAATGTATATACAAATATATATGTGTGTGTATATATATATACACACACAGTGTAGCTGTCATCAACCCTGACCTAGGGATGGTATCTAAGTCATGTGTGGCCACACAAAGTCTCATATTTCCCTGTCTGTAGTGATTTGTTTAGAGGCAGACTTGTGACCAAATCAGTGCCATTGAGATGCCATGAAATATTTCTTAGAACTCTTGGATAAGAGAATGGCATGCTTTGGGGGGATATATTTAAACACGAGACAATGCGTGTTCTGAGGCTGTTGTAGATATCTACCACAAGGGGACATTTTTTTGAGGATGAAACTCATTGTAATTAAACAGTAGCCTTTTACAACCCTAGGAGAAAGTGAAGCCTGAGACCTTAATATGTTATTAATGTTCTGTAATAATCAATTCTCAGTCTCTGAAGGATGATGTTAATGATTTGAAATATCTGAGGGCCCCAAAAATAAAATAAATACACAATGGGAAAACCCCAAGTTTTGAGGGCTATGGAGCCAAGTCCCATCATTGGCTATACAAATGAATTATAGTTAGGGGAAGAAAAGCAGATGCATGGGTTAGCTGAGGTTTCATGGGGCCACAGGGTACAATGGTTCATTCAATAATTAAACTAATTTTCCCCACATTCAATTAACAAAACAATACATGGTTATAACATATTACGTACCAAAGTTGAACAGTAGTCAAGTAAAACATGATAGGATTTTCATAGATCAAAGGATCCACCAGTGAATTACAGCAAAATATTCTAATTTCTCTAGCTGATACAAACTCCGGCTTGGTCAGTGAGTCCATTATCTTTATTTTTTGCAGAGTTGTAACAGAGTAGTGTAGTAAAGAAGGAATTAAGCCCAGCCTGAGTCCCATAGCTACTGAGCTGTATGCCAAGGCAATCTTTATCTCAGTGCCCTCATCTTTAAAATGGAAGGGTAGATAAATAGCCTTCAAAGTCCTTTTAATGTTTTGTTTTTGGTCTATTTCTCTTCAAACATTTTATACTTAGCCCAAATCCTTACCAATACATTTTAATTATTAATCTTATAAATAAATGAATGATCCTCAGAATGGAAGGGAGAACATATCATAGACCAAAAGTGGGTATTTATCAAACTCTTATGCCTACTTACACTGCCTGTCTAGGATGTCTCGGTTTTAGGAAACAGAGGAATATTATCTTGAGAAAGCTCCAAGTGGTCCCCAATGTATACACACCTACCTCCGTTTACAATTACTATACTAAATCAGCAACTTCTTTCCATTCAAGGCTTGAGATTCATTTGAATCTCAAATTGAATCACCAAATACATCATAATTGGATAAGAATTATCATTCATACTACCATTAATTAATTAATTTTGCCTTTACTGAAATATTCCAAGGCAGAATGTTTGGGACTGTTTTACTGACTGCTTTTTCTTGAGATCTAATTCATTCGACATTTTCCTATGGAGTAAACTACAGGCAAAACTAATTAATATTATTAATAATGATATGACAATAATAATGGACATTTATTGAGTACATACCAAGCAACATTCATTTTACTAAGTTTTTACAGTGGATTATCTCATTCAGTCCTCTCAAAAATGCTTTGAGGTAGGTGCTAACATGTCCAAGTTTTAAAATGGAAAAGCTGAGATTTAGATTTAAAAGCTTGCCCAAAGTTATACAGCTGTAAAATGGCTGGGCTGGGATTTGAATTCAGGTCTGCCTGACAGCTAAATCTGTTCTCATTATTACTATTGCTTCTATAATCACTAATTACATTAATTTAGTGTCTACTATCTTCTATGTGCCAGGTAAGTGTTAAGTGACTTATATTCATTATCTCACACTGAACCACAACCCCACAAGGGAGTTTATTATTCTTACAGAGTTGCAAGGCAGAAGAATTTGAAGTTTTTGGATTACTGCATGCTATAAGTAGGTTTCTTTCATACATTTATGAAACTGGTGCCTTGCTACATGTATACATATGAATGTCAGCCATCAAAGAAAATGGTAGCTTAGGATGAATGCTGTAGAATGGCCCTGTCTACTGAAGGCCAAATGTATCAGAATGAATCTATTCCATGTAGACAAATGAAATTTTTTTATAAACCTTCTGATTATTTGTAATCAGAGCCAGGAAAGAGACAGTGGTTTATGACCCAGAACTAATGAGGCTTGAAATATTTTTTCAATAGTTAAAAAATATATAGTGATATTCTTTGAAAAGTTAATATTCTTGTTGTATCACTTTTAAAAGAATTATAATATCAATATTATTAGGTTTTAACTTTTATATTTTCTGGTTTTCTACATAAAAGTACTCTTGTATAGTCTTATTAAGTTTCTAGACGTAACAACTATTTCAATTCTGCTTAACAGAGATTTCTAGCCAATAAAGGGTGCCAGACATGAGTCTGGTCCCAGGGAATCACTGTGGATTAAGACTCAGTCTCTGGTCTGGAGGAGTTTACCCCAGAACCCTCTGTCCATTTTTAAACACTTCCCGTCTGGGGCCAAGATTCCTCTATCTCCAGTCACCTTGCATGCTGACTGGCTGCATAACAACTATTTTAAACTTAGTCTTTGGAAGGAGTTTAACCTTCATTTAGTAGAAGGGGATAATACATACTTTGTTTTCCTCTGGCTTTGATATGTATCTTCCATAGTTAGAATTCCTATTAATGTTTTAGGTTCTGCTTCGCCAGAGTGAAAACAAGGGCCTGTCTTCAAGCAGGTTAAGACCTAATGATACACTAAGTGTTTAAAAGAATTCTTTTCTTTAAAACCTCTCAAAAATGAAGCAAAGTGAGGGCTGGGAAACAACAGGCACACAAGGGACTTGATAATGATCTTGAAATTTGTGAAGGGTTATTGTACAAATGAGGATTCAGAAGCAGTGATATTTTTCAACTGATAGTCCAACAAATAGTAAGTAAAACATTAAAAACAAAAAGTAAAAGGCCTTTTATTTCAGCAGAATTCCAGAATTTGTAAAATTATAAGGCTCAGGAAATTTGAAAGATGCTGATACGTAAAGGAAGCTGAGACACAACTTTAAAAAATATTTCACTATGTGCATACAGCTTTCTGGAGAAACGGAACCGGCCCATTTCTGAGGTCCTTCTATGGCAGTCTGTGCAAGGCACACAAACACCCCAAGATATTTTCTTATGGCCTGTATTTTATAAAAGAGAAAACAGAGACTCAAAGATATTAACTTGTCCAAGGTCATGCAACTAGTGACTGGCAGAATAGGAATTCAAACCCAGCTTTGACTCCAGAGCCTGCACTCTTCCCATTAGATCATTCTACATCCTTTTTTGGGATGGTTTAGTTGCCAACTGGGGATAAAATAAATGGTCTTTTGAAATTCTTTCCATTGCCTTGATTCTATTCTCCCTTATTTGATCCCAATATTGGCCTTAACACTGTTTAGCAATTTGTTATACTGAGAACATGGGTTAGGAAACAATACAATTTGATGAGTTTAATGTAAATTGTTTTCAAACTTAAGTTCTCACTCTTACTAGGTCACAAAATCTCAGTGAGAAGGCACCTCAGAGTTCATCCGGTACAAGTCAAGTCCAGTGTGTAATTCAATCTGTCTTTCTCCTGTCTTTCAGCAAATATTTAGTAGCACTATGTGTTAAGCAGTGTATATACAGCAGTGAGTAACACAGACCAGCCCCTGCTATCATGAAGCCTTTTCCTTGTTGCCGCTGCTCTCTTCTGCATTTTATAGCTGCTCATTCGGTGGAGTAGGATAGACTCTGGGTTATAAAGGAAAGAGAAAAGGCCAAACCATTTCAAAGACTCTCTTTTACATAGCTTATTAAGAACCCCCTGTTGAATGGTTGACATCTAAGGCAGTAATTGGGTACATAAAATTCGATCTTAGTGCTTTGCCCTTAGTCTGTGGTCTTATTAGCGAGTTTAAATGCATTTTCCCCGTGTGGCTTAAAGATTGTTAAAGATCTAGAAATACTTTTTGACTCGTCTGAGCAGACAGGAAGACAGATGGACTTAGAGAGTAATGGTTGGCAAGAACATGCTGTTAGTAGCTTGATTTGAAGGTGGTTCTGAGAAGGATCTTAGAGATTTCAGTGGGTGTCTGAGACAGGATTTACTTAGAACGGGAAAAAGAAAGTGACTGTAGAGACAGCCCAGGGAGTATGACATCACTGCAGGAGCAGAGTGGGAAGGCCGGGAAGAATAGTGTGAAATAACACCTACCAAAACATACGCCAGAAGACAGGCAAAGCCCCCATGCAAGAATGCCACTTGTTGCCTAAAGCACCCTGTGCATTTTGTTACTTTGCCTCCGTGTAGATCTGTCTTATTTTGTCTTGTGTGTGGTTAGTGATACACTGATTTCTCTCCCTCCGTAAGAATGAAAGTGAGTCAGAGCAGGGAACCGTGGCTTAGTCATCTTGGAATACCCCAGTACCTTGCTCACTGTCTCTTAGACAGAGTGGGCGGCCCAATAGGATAGAGGATCTAGAACTTTTTGATTGGGTAAAAGGCCTATACTTAGCAATAGTTTTTGAATAATAAATGAAGTTAGGGAGAAAAAAGCAGAAACGTGTCCTGTTCCAAGCAAGCTTGGAGGGAAGAAAATAGAGCAGTTCAGAGTTGTTTTTATTCTTTCAGAAGTCACTAGCTAAAATTAAAGAGCATCAAAAGATGGAAGCAGGGGGCCATTTGCCTTGTTTTATCATAAGCAAAATCCTGATTTGTGGGGTTCGTTGCATAACCTGCTTCCCTAGGCCTAACCGGCCTGGAGTTAAAAACAGTAACAAAACAGAATTTGCTTTAGTTTGCCCCCAGTTTCCCCTACAAGAATTTCAGTTACCTTTGAATCTCTCCCTAATTGTTCTGGGAAGTCCAGGAGTTATTTCACTTGTATTCTCATCTTGGCCACCATCTGCCAGGAGCCACTTTCTTCTTCTCTGCTCAGCAGCTGAGAGGTTGCCAAGAAGCCAACAAGAGGCTTCTGATAAGTGTATGCAGGCATTAGGCACCCATTTTCAGTGTGCATTAAAGCCCACTGTTCTCCCATCCTCCATTGCAGATGTAGGCCCATATGATGACTTCTCAGTCCATCATTTCTTTCTGTACTACAGCATGCTCCAGTTCTTCTTGGTGAAAGACAGTATTGTTAGGTGGTCAGGAGTGTGGATTTTAAATTCAGAGAGATGTACATAGAATCCTGGATCTTCCATGTTTGAGCTATGTGTCCACAGGCAAGTTACACATCCCTTTTAAGCCTTAATTGGAGAAAATAATGACCATATCATTGGATCACTGTGATGATTGGATTAGATAATGTATGCAAAATGTTTACTAATTAGAAGAGCTCAATAAATGTTAATTATTTGTATTACTGCCATGAGTTACCTAGGTTACACAAAAGCACTTCTTTGTGCTCTCAATATCTAAACATTTTTTGTAAAAACAGCTCTTAAAATTAAAAAAAAAATTTTTTTTATGGAAATGAGGTCTTATATTACTCAGGCTGGTCACAAAGTCCTGGCCTCAAGTGATCCTCCTGCCTTGACCTCCCAAAGTGCTAGGATTACAGGTGTGAGCCCTCCTCCAAGGAAACCAAATGGGGAATGATCTGAATGATAATGTTATTGCCCAAATGATCCTCTCCTCCAACCCTATCCCACTGTCTTCAAATGTATTCCCCTCAAATCTGTTCTTATAATGAGCTATTTCCTAGCGAGATCTTGAGTACTTCATGCCAACAGAGCTCTGAAGGGTCCCCTACAATGAATCTCCAGATGGGGCCAGGCATGTTTGAATGGTAGTATGAACACAGCTAAGATCTTTAACATCTAGGGAAAAATTTGGCAATAGCTAGATGGTAGGTGAAAATGTTAAGGAGGTAATGTAAAATAAGAAAAAAGGAAGAGAACATTCAAGTCCCCCAGGAAAGCAAGCCAAGACTCCATCATAGAGCATACTTTCT
The DNA here is from genome assembly GCF_028858775.2 of Pan troglodytes. Classification (NCBI taxonomy): domain Eukaryota; kingdom Metazoa; phylum Chordata; class Mammalia; order Primates; family Hominidae; genus Pan; species Pan troglodytes. The sequence goes on along the minus strand of NC_072408.2, from coordinate 28,210,049 downwards.
GGAAGTCAAAGGTTATCTTTTAATTTACATTTTCCCACAGAAAATTAGTACATACAAGCAAAAAACCAAACAAATGTGGCTTTACTGCATTCTGAGTAATATTCTTCAAAAAAATGCTGGCAGAAAAGCTGGGACGTGTTTTATGCCTTGGTCGGAAATGCGCACCATGATTCACCAGACACAATTCAATTCACTTTCAAATTATCCCCTCTTTTATGCCCTTCAATGGGAGAAAAAAATGAATCTACTCAGTAATGAATGCACAGTCCATTATAGTTATTGTGTTCTTGAAAAAAAAATAACATGACAGCTTTATTCACTCCATGTGGCAAACCAAATTGCATCAAGTAAAGTGCAAATAAGACAAACACTAAAATTGAATTTTTCCTTCCTCTTGTACCTAGAGGCATATGCTATGGCAGGAATGCATAAGTTAAAATGGCAATAATAATAATAACAGTGGAAAACCAAATGCAAATATTAAACTCAGTTAGAAAACTGATTCCAAGGGGCAGCAATTTTCATGCTCCATCTGCTTGGAGAAAATTTCTTGTTAATCAGGTCTATAAATGAGTATGGGTGTTGGATTCTGTTCTCTGCTAAAGCCATAAAAATTTTTGTACAGTAATGCACCTTATCTGTTGAATCTGCTTTATTTATTTAAGTTCCAAAGACCCCCAGGAAGTTTCCTAACTAATACCCCAGGGAAACTGGTCAAATGAATGCATGCTACTAGGTACTATGGCAAACACTAATGGAGAAATAAATCAACTATTTCTTTTATTATTTTCTAATAAATTAGAAAATTCGACTTTTTAATTTAGATGTCAACTGAGGACTATTCTTTATCACTATGCTGGTGAGGCCCAGTGAATATATTCATGGGAGAAAACCAGCTCACCAAATTCCAGTAATTTGCTTTGAGTATCCTTTGTGAAATTTCCTGTGCATGCTTAGATAATAGAAAATTCTCATGGGACTTTCTTTTCCTTGGTCTTGAAAACACATCTATTAAGACTAGTTCTGTTTTATTTCTATTGCTTTTATGTTGCAAGGCTTAATGGAACATGTGACTTAGATTAATATGCAATTTTTTAGAAAGCAAAAGGAGTATAGAAGCTAAGTTTTTTCCTATGTTTTATTGTTGTTACTATCTTTTTTTTTTTTTTTTTTTTTGAGACGGAGTCTCACTCTGTCGCCCAGGCTGGAGTGCAGTGGCGCGATCTCAGCTCACTGCAAGCTCCGCCTCCCGGGTTCACGCCGTTCTCCTGCCTCAGCCTCCCGAGTAGCTGGGACTATAGGCGCCTGCCACCGCGCCTGGCTAATTTTTTGTATTTTTAGTAGAGACGGGGTTTCACCGTGGTCGCGATCTCCTGACCTTGTGATCCGCCCACCTCAGCCTCCCAAAGTGCTGGGATTACAGGCGTGAGCCACCGCGCCCGGCTATTTGCTTTTAAATCATGATGGAGAGCACAGGCTTTGGATTAAAATGGATGCCCTTCTGTTTAAAATCCAACTCTGCCAAGAGCTAGTTCTGTAACCTTGGACAAGTTATTTAACCTCTTTAAACCTCGACAACCTATTCTGTAAAATAGGTGCAAGAGTTTCTTTCTCACAAGACTGTAAAGATGAAATTCACCTTAGTAAAGTAGCTGGCTCATAGTACTATACAAATGATAGCTGTTAACATTATTATTAAGCATATTAATTTATGATTATTTATTCAGTTTTTTGGGGGGGGAATTGATTGACTTCACTCTAGGTGTAACCCAATAGATATAAATCTAAACAGACCAGTCATTGTTAAGGAAAAAAGCTCTTGCTAAGAGTGACTCTTTTAGTACAATGCTTGTGACATGCACATAAACAGGCAATGAACTGCCTCTAGGACAAAGGACCTCAAGCAGCTGGTTTCACACAGAGCAATCTAACTTTATGCCACCGAAGGTTAGAATGCCCCTACATGCTCATCACAAACTTGGATGAAATAACAAACCAAATACATATCTACTTTGTGCCTTCTATGTGTCAGGCATTGTGTTAAGCACGTCACATATCTAATGACGCTATGATGTCTTCCCTCCATTTTATGGATAAAATCACTAAGCCTCAGAGATAATAAACAACTTGATTAAAGTTTCTCAGCTATAATGGTGGAGTGGGAATTGTGGTTTAAGCTTGGCTTCCATTTTCCATTAGACCATATTTTGCTTTTCATAATGGGCAAGGTAAATTACTCCACCTAAAGGAAAAGAGAGGTGCAGGAGGTGCATTTTCTTTAAGAACAAGGAGCGTGCATGGGGGCAGAAGGTGGGGGCTGATTCTGAGTATGCCTGCTGCTCCAAGTGTCCCCTGACCCACATCCGTAGACTCAGGCCGCAGGCCACAATATGAGACTGAGGGAAACCCCAGGAGTTGTTTGGGTCACAGTCCAGGAGAGGCAGATGGAAGATGGGTGGAGACCTATACCCTAGAATCACTCTGCATAGGTTTGTCTTCCCAGCTTTCCTATGGACATATTCGCTGACCTTGCACAAGTTACTTTAACTTGTCCTAGCCTCCAATTTTTTCATCTGGAAAGTGGGAGTAAAATACTACCTGCCTCCCAGGCTGTTATGATTATTAACTGACTTAATACATACAAAGTGCTTAAAGAAAAGCCTGGAATCTAGTAAGTTCTCAAAAAATGTTATCTGGTGCTGTTCTATGATGTATCAAGATTATGGCAGATAACAGTTTGACCTTGCTAAGTTTTTCTGGTATCCTTGCATTTCCTTGCCTGTCTCTGCTTGTCATTGGCATTTTCTGCCCTCAGGGATGTCACAGCTAAGGAGCCAGTAGCAGTAGGGCCTCCAGGGCCTCTGGGCAAAGTGAGCACAATCCTCCTCCCTTCCTGTCCCTCTCCAAAGCAAGGTCATGTTCCTCCTGGAGTAGGGCAAGGAGAAGAATGGGAAGGAAGCAAGGGAGGCAGATGCCGGTGCGTGTCACTCAAAAAGGGAGCAGCCGCTTTCCCTTACCTCTTAGCCAGAGCCACCAGGAGGAGAGAAGAGTGGACAAAACAATCCGGATCAGTCCAGGGAATCTGGGAATAGAGGGCTTCTGTGCTCATTCAGAGACGGAGAAACAAGCAGGAGTCGGGAGACTTGCATGAACGGCCAGGTCATCCGTAGTAGGATTTCCCCCACACTCACCATGGGGCCAGTGACGAGGAAGAGCAGGAACCATCCTCAGATCTCTGAGGCTCTAGAGTGGCGTGCAGGTATCTGTCAGAGAGCTAGGTCTGAAAGGTCTTTAGGGTGGGAGTCAGGGGAGATGCATCCGCTGACTTTGTTGATGGTTGAGGACCCCAGAGAGGCCAAAGTACATCATTGTTTAGGAGACAAGGACTTAGTACTGCCTCCTCCCACCACCAGACAATGCAGAGGTAGTGTGTAATCCCTTGGAAACATATATGTAACTTGGGAAGGGGGCTCTAAATTCACCGAGTTTCTATCACCATTCAGAATGGGTGCTTAAAGTAGAACTTAAGTGAACTCGAAAGTCAAGAGAATTACATTGACTGCTCACTTGAGTGAAGTGTTATCCAGGGAAGCTGAAGCTATGGTGCTGATGGAAGATGCTGCCATGAGCAGGCAGCAGCATGTTGAGTGTGTACGCTGGCAGGTATCAGTGGCATGACACATGAGATTTTGTTTTGTCTTTGCTTGTAGGATATACTGAAACTTTATCAAATGGGAACTCTATGCTAGGCACTGTGCTAACTTTTTAAATGGGATTATCTCATTTCATTATCACAGTCACACTGTGAGATAAATACTATTATTATCCTCAATTTATAAAAGCTAAAATCAAGGCCTAGATAGATCAAGGTTAAGCTTCTAGTATGTGGTGGGACTGGGATTTGAGTCCAGCCATTCTGTTGCCAGAGTCTGTGCAGTTAAGTGCTGTGACGTCCTACCCGGCTCAGACAATGCTTAAAGGCAGACTCTCTGGCAGACATTGGCATTGGCGGTAACAGGAGAACTCACCAAGGGGCATGTGCAGCAGAGGTGGAATGCGAGGCTACCTCTTGGAGCCAGGATGACAAAGTTGCAGCTTGCACCGATTAAGTATTTGGAGGAATTCAAAAGATAGCTGGAGTTCTGCTGAAGAGGGCCAAACCAGAAAAATAGTTATTTTGTCACTGCCATTGTAGTCTTATTTTTGTGTCTGGGCTGGTGTGGCTTACAAAAGAGGGTATACAATCAGCATCTCCACTTATTGCAAAGAAGGTAAATGGATGGCCCTTGGAAGAAGGCTTCGCTAAATGGTCTTTCAGCATCTAGTATCGCTGATGAGATGTCTGATTCCAATCTGGTTCTCATTACTTTCTTGTTAACATAATTATTCTCACTGGGTTTTAATTTTAGGATCTTTTCTTACTTCCTTTTATTCTAAAATTCCCTAATGATGTGAGCAGTGTGAACTTCTTTCTCTCTGTTTGGTGTTCAGAGACCGTTTCAACCAGAATCATTAAATCTTTTTTCAGGCATGGGACATGTTTTCTCATCTAATCCTTGGTAACACATATGCCATCCATTCTGACTTCTTTCTTTTTAGAACCCATTAGTTGCACATGGAATCCTTATGAATTAGCCCTCTAAGGATTTTCTGTTTTTTCCTTTCTTAATTTTCCATCTTGTTGTCATTATGCTTTATATCCTGGGAAATCTTGATTTTAACTTTTAGTGTATTTTTATTAGTAGTACATAAGAAGTATTCATATTTGTTGATGTCCATGTGATATTTTGACATATGCATACAATGTGTAATGATAAAATCAATGTATTTAGGATATCCATCACCTCACACATTTATCACTTCTTTGTGTTGGGAATATTTCAAATGTTCTCTTCTAGCTATTTTGAAATACATAATAAATTATCATTTACAAGCCACACTACTTTGCTATTGAACACTAGAATTTATTCCTTCTCTCTAACTGTATGTTTCTATTCGTTAACCAACCTCTCATCTTCCTCACTGCCACCCTACTCAACCTCTGGTAACCAGTATTCTAATCTCTACCTTCATGAGATCAACTTTTTAACCTCCCACATCTGAGAGAGAACATGCAATATCTGCCTTTCTGTTGCTGGCTTATTTCACTTAACATTATAACCTCCAGTTCCATCCATGTAACAAGATTTCATTCTTTTTTATGGCTGAATACTATTCAACTGGGTATTTACATCACATTTTCTGTATCCATTCATCCATCAGTGAACACTTAGATTGATTCCATATCTTTGCTACTATGAATAGCACTGCAGTAAACATGGGGATACAGATATATCCCTTTGCTATGCTGATGCCCTTTCCTTTGGATAAATACTGAGTAGTGGGATTGTTGGATTGTATGGCATTCTATGTTTAGGTTTCTGAGAAATCTCCATACTGTTTTTTATAATGGTTGTACTAATTTACATTCCCATCAACAGTGTAAAAGAGTTACCTTCTCTCCATATTCTCAGCAGCATCTGTTATTTTTTGTCTTTTTGCCAAAAGCCATTCGAACTGGGGTGAAGTGATATCACATTGTGATTTTGAATTGCATTTTTCTGATGATTAGTGATGTTGAGCATTTTTTCATATACCTGTTGACCATTTGTGTGTCATCTTTTGAAAAATGTCTATTCAGATCCTTTGCCCACTTGTAATGGAATTATTGGGCTCTTTGCTATTGAGTTCCTTGTACGTTCTAGATATTAATCCCTTGTTGGATGCATAGTTTGCAAATATTTTCTCCTATTTAACAGGTTGTCTCTTCAATCTATTGATTCTTTTCCTTTGCTGTGCAGAAGCTTTTTAAGATTGTCCAATTTGTCCATTTTTGCTTTTGTTGCCTATGCTTTTGAGGTCTCAGCCATAACATCTTTTCCCTGAACCATGTTCTAAAGCATTTCCCCTTTGTTTTCTTCTAATGGTTTTAGAGTCTTGGGTCTTACAGATCTTCAATCCATTTCTAGTTGATTTTTGTTTATAATGAGAGATATTGGTCTAGTTTCATTCTTCTGCATATGGATATTCAGTTTTTTCAGCACCATTTATTGAAGGGAGTGTCCTGTTCCCAATGTTTGTTCTTGGCACCTTTGACAAAAATCAGTTGGCTCTAAATATATACATTTATTTCTGGATTGTCTATCTGTTTCATTGGTCTATGTCTCTGTTTTTATGCCAATACCATGCTCCTTTGGATACTATAGCTTTGTAGTATATTTTGAAATCAAGTAATATGATTACCAGCTTTGCTCTTTCTGCTCAGTATTGCTTTGGCTATTCAGCATCTTTTGTGGTTCAATACAAATTTTAGAGTTGTTTTTTTCTCTCCATTTCTGTGAAAAATGTCATTGGTATTTTGATAGGGATTGCATTAAATCTGCATATTGTTTTGGGCAGTATGATCATTTTAACAATATTAATTCTTCCAATACATGAACATCAGATATCTTTCAACTTGTTTGTGTCCCCTTCAATTTCTTTCATCAGTGTTTTATGGTATTCACTGTAGAGGTCTTTCATATTCCTGATTAAATTTATTCCTAGGTATTTTTATTTAGAGCTATTTTAAGTTGGATTGCCTTCTTGATTTCTTTTTCAGCTAGTTCATTATTGGTGTATACAAAAGAGAAATGCTACTGATTTCTGTGTTTTGATTTTGTATCCTGCAGCTTTACTGAATTTATTTATCAGTTATAAGAGTATTTTTGGTGCAGTCTTCAGGTTGTTTGATACATAAGATAATGCCATCTGCAAAGAGTGACCATTTGACTTCCCCTTTTCCAATTTGAATCCCCTTTATTTCATTCTCTTGCCTAATTGCTCTGGCTAGGACTTCTAGTACTATGTTGGGTAAGAGTTGTGAAAGTGGACATCTGTGTTTTGTTCCAGTTCTTATAGGAAAGGCTTTCAGCTTCTACCCATTCAGTATAATGTTAGCTGTGGGTTTGTCATATATGGCCTTTATTATATTGAGGTATGTTTTCTCTATGCCTAATTTGTTGAAAGTTTTTATCATCAAAGGATGTTGAACCTTATCAATTGCTTTTTGCATCTGTTGACATAATCATCTGGATTTTGTCCTTCTTTCTGTTGATATGATGTATTACATGTATTGATTTGTGATGTGGAACCATCTTTGCATCCCTGGGATAAATGTCACTGGATTATGTTGTATTACCTTTTTGATGTGTTGTTGGATTTGATCTGCTAGGATTTTGTTCTGGATTTTGCTTCTGTGTTTATAAGGAATCTTACTCTGTAGTTTTCCCTTTTGGTGTGTTCTTATCTGGTTTTGATATCAGGGTTATGCTGGCCTCATATAATGAGTTAGGAAGAATTTTATCCTCTTCAATTTTCAAAAGATTTTGAGAAGAACTGATGTTAATTCTTCTTTATAAATCTGATAGAATTTAGCAGTCAACCATCCAGTCCTGGGCTTTTTTGTTGTTGTTGTTGTTGTTTTCATTTTTTATTACTGATTCAATATCTTTACTCATTATGAGTCTGTTTACTGTATCCTCCTGATTCAATCTGGGCAACTTGTATGTGTACAGGAATTTATCCATGTCTTCTAGGTTTTCCAATTTGTTATCATATATTCATAATAGTCTCTAATGATCCTTTATATTTCTGTGGTGTCAGTAGTAACATCTCCTTTTAGTTTCTGAGTATATTTATATGGGTCTTCTCTCTTTTATTCTTGGTTAGTCTAGCAGTTTATCAGCTTTGTTTATCCTTTCAAAAAATCAACTTTTCATTTTGTTAATCTATTGCATTTTTTTAAGTCTCTATTTCATTTAGTTCTGCTCTGATCTTATTTCTTTCCTTCTATTAATTTTGAGTTTGGTTTCTTTTTGCTCTTTTTAGTTCCTTAAGTTTAGCCATTAGGTTATTTGAAATCTTTCCAATTTTTTATGTAGGTATTTATTGCTATAAACTTCCCTCTTAGCACTGCTTTTGCTGTATCCCACAAGTTTTGGTATGTTATGTTTACATTTTCATTTGTTTCAAGAAATTTTTTTTTCTTCTTAATTGACACAGTGGTTGTTCAGGAGCATGTTGCTTGATTTTCATGTATTTATACAGTTTCTGAAGTTCCTCTTGCTGTTGATTTCTAGTTTTATTCCACTGTGGTCTGAAAAGATACTTGATATAATTTCAATTTTTAAAACATTTTGAGACTTGTTTTGTGGCCAAATATATGATCTAACCTGGGGAATGTTCCAAGTGCTGATGAGAAGAATGTGTATTCTGCAGCTGTTTGATAAAATGTTCTATAAACATCTGTTAGGTACATTTGGTCTATAATGCAGATTAAGCCTGATATTTCCATGCTGATTTTCTGTCTAGATGGTCTAATGCTGAAGGTGGAGGGTTAAATACCTCAACTATTGTTGTATTGAGATTGATCTCTGCCTTTAGCTTTTACAATATTTGATTTATATGTCTGTGTAGTCTGGCATTGGGTGCATATTGTTATTAATATATTCTCTTGCTGAATTTATCCTTCCGTCATGGTATAATGGCATTCTTTGTCTCTTTTTATGTTTTATTGACTTGAAGTCTATTTTGTCTATTGTAAGTATCACTACTTCTACATGCTTTTGGTTCCCATTTTCATGGAAAATTTTTCCACCCCTTTACTTTTAATAAATGTGTGTCTTTACAGGTAAAATGAGTTTTCTGTAGGCAGTTGGGTCCCAGGTTTTTAAATTATTATTATTTCAGCCAGTCTATATCTTTTAATTGGGGAATTTAAACCATTTACATTCAAACTTGTTATTAATAGCTGAGGACCTACTCTTGTCATTTTGTTAATTGTTTTCTGATCATTTTATATATCTTTTGAATATATCATCCCATTCTCTCCTGGCCTATATGGTTTCTGCTGAGAAATCTGCTGAATAGCCTTATGGAGATTCCCTCATATGTGACTTGACACTTTTCTTCCACTGTTTTTAGAACATTCATTTTGTATCTGCCTTTCGACAGTTTGACTATAATGTTCTTGGAGATCTTTTTGAGTTTAATCTTCGTTGGGAATTTTGAGCTTCCTATACCTGGATGTCTATATCTTTTGCAAGACTTGAGAAGTTTTTAGCTATTATTTCATTAAATAGGTTTCCTCTGCCTTTCCTCATCTCTTCTCCTTCTAGAACTCCCAAAATTCAAATATTTGGTCTCTTTATGGTGTCACATATATCATGTAAGTTTCTTTTTTAGTCTTTTTTCATCTGATTGAATTATTTCAAAAGCCCTATCTTCAGAAATTATTTCTTCTGCTTAATCTATTGTTAAAACTCTTGATTATATTTTTTATTTCACTAATTCCTCAGTTCCAGGACTTATGTTTGTTTCATTTTTATCATATCTATCTTTTTGTTGAATTTCTTATTCAGATCATAAATTGTTTTTCTGATTTCTTTGTATTTCTTATCTGTGTTCTCCTGTATCTCACTGAATTTCTTAAATGTTGTCATTTTGAATTCTTTTGCAAGAATTTCATAGATTTTCTTTTCTTTTGGGATTTATTGCTGAAGAATTATTGTGTTCCTTTGATTATGTCATTTACTTGCTTTTTTAATGTTTCTTTTGTCCTTACATTCATATCTGCACATCTAGCATAACAGTTGCTTCTTCCAATTGTATGGATTGGGTTTTGTAGAGAAAGACTTTTTTTACAATAGAGATATCTATAGTATTGGTTGAGTAGGGTGCTTTGGCTTTGATTCTGGGTGGCCACAGTAGTGGAGTCTCCATATGATATCTTTGACTGTAATCAGTGTTAATGGAGTCTCTGATTTCCTCAGTGGCTTAGGTTGTGGTTATTAGTGGAGGCTGTGGCAAGGCTATGGTGAGGATGGGGATGTCAGGTGTGTTTGTTTTGGGGAACCAATGGTGGTGACAGTGGGCTGGGCCTGCTGAATCCTTGGGCCCTCAGCCTGTGTATGCAGGTGCCAGTGATGTTGGTTCTGGGTCTCAGGGCTCCAGGCGGCATGCTGTTACCAATGATGGTAGCAGCAGGCCAGGTGAGTGGGTCCTTAGGTCCCTGAGTGGTGTGTATTGCATCAGCAGTGGCAGTAGAGGTGGCACATCAACTCTGGGGTTTCTGAGCAGCATATGCAGGCACCAGTCACGGTGATGGCAGGCTGGGTCCCTGGATATTGTGTGAATTCACTGGTGGTGGTGGGCAGGGCAGGCCTGTCCTCAGACCCCTAAACAGCACATGCGGACAGTGGCTGTGTGGAGGGTGGACCCATCTTCAGGCTCCCAAAAGGCATTTGCAGCTTCCAGTGGTCATGGGCAAGGTGGGTCAAATCCTACACCCCCAGACAACGCAAGCAGGTGCTGGTAGCGGTAGCGGTGCATGGGGCAGGCCTGTCCTGACATCCCTGCAGTGTGTGTGTGGGCCCTGGTTGTGGTGGGTGGAGTGGGTTAATCCCTAGGCCCCTGGACAATGTCCATAGGAACTATCAGTAGCGGGCACAGTAGATCTGTCCTCAGACCCCCCAATGCTGCATGTGGGCACTGGTAGCGGTGGACAGGGAAGATCAATTCCCAGGCCCTTGGACTGAGCTCTTAGGTGTTGGTGGTGATGAGTGAGATAGGCCTGTCCTCAGGCCCCACAGTGGTGTGCAAGAGTGTTGGCTGCAGTGGGTGGGATACACCCCAGGACTCTGGATTGCACTCAGGTGCCAGCAGCAGGCATGGCAGGCCTGTCTTTAGGCCTGAGGATGGTACACGTGGGCACCAGCAGCAGTGGGTGGAATGGACCTGTCCTTGGGTCCTGGGATGGCACACAGGCAGACTGGCCCCCAGGCTCCTTAAAGGCACATGCTGGTGTGTGGCAGGCCTCCTATTGGAGAAGTCGGGGTTGCTGTCAGTGGCAGCAATGCTGGTTAGGCAACCCTTACGCTCTAGGGAGAGCGTGCTTTGGCTCCATTTGTCCCAGGTTCAGCCTCCCTGTTGCATTGCACCACCCATTTCCCAGGGTGTAAGATACTGTGTGGGCTAGAGTGCTGGGAACCTGGCTGCACTGCTGGGTCCAGCTGGCATCGCAACACTGCAACCCTCTGGGTAGATGTAGGGGGATCTCAGCAGGGTCAGGGATGTGAAGATGCAAGGGCTGTTGGGCTCCAGAGCAGGATGCAGTGTGGTGGGGGCTGGACTCTCAAAATAGCACTGTGCTGCAACTTGTTGGGTCTTGGGGTGTGTGTGGAACCCAGCATAAACCCCCTCTCTGGACCTGTGCTGTCTCATGCACTCAGGGCATCTTTCTTCAGCACTCTCAGGATCCATGAGGGCCGAGTGTCCTGTGGCCAGGATTGTAGGCATCCTCGATGTGAATATAGATGTTTAGGGAGCTCTCACTTAATTTTTCCCTACAATGGGAAGTTCCCTCTCATTCTGAGCCATTCCTGGCCAGGCCAGCTGCTTTGCCTTTCCTTCTGTCTCTTCTCTGCTGGGTTCCAATGTTCTCTTTTAGACATGTGGTTATCTACCCCCTGTCTTCGTCCTTCTTTGTGGAAGAGGCAAGTGCTGGGTACCTCTAATCAGCCATCCTGGAGCCCACCTCTAACATTCTTTTGATGGTTTTGAATTTTCAGGTTTTTAACCTCAAAGAGCTCTTTTTTGTTATTGGTTTATTTTTGTAATAGCAGATGTATATAGGTATATTTTGTGGTGGATGCAATATCGGTTGATATCTCTGAAAATTCTAAGTGGATTTTAAAAATTCTTGATGTTGTTTTTTAGCTTCTCTTCTTCTCCCTGAATTATCTCCATTACCTCTGGGATCAGTTTTTGCTATTTGCTTGTCTTGAATATTTTCTTACACATGCTGGTAAATTCTGCTTAGTGATCCTAGGTTTTCTCTTTGCATTTACAACAAATGACTGAGTAGTTGGGATGGGTTTACTTTTATATTAGTAGGTCTATTTCCTGATATACTTTCTCATTCCTTTAGTGGGAAGTCTGACTGGAAACCCCATGTAGTTGAGGGGGAGAGGTTCACTGACAGGACTGTTTTAGGATAAGTGAGCAGGGAGCCAGCAATCAGGTACTAATCTCCCAAATTCCAGATTGAGGAAGCCTTTACTTTGAGACTCAGATTTCCATACCATAATCCATAGATGTTCTCCTATGGTTTATTCAAGAGGTTTGTTCAGGAAGTATTGATAACAATGATAAAAACTATTGATATTGCTACTATTTATATAGTATCATGTGCTAGACACTGTCTTAAGCACATCACATATGTAAATTCATTTACTACTTACAAAAATCTTATGAGTTAGGTACTATTATTATCCCGCTTTCATGCACAGGGAAATGGAGGCACAGAGAGGTTAAATAATCTGCCCGAAGTTACAGAGTTAGTAAATGGCAGAAGCAGACTTTGAACCAAGATAACTTGCTCCACAGTCCATTCTTTTAACCTCCAGGTTATGTTGCTGGGCTGATTGCCCTCTGTGAACAGACGGGACAGAGGGTAACTAAGCCAAGTAACTAAGGTCATATGCAGACCTTAGTTTTCACACACAGAACTGCTATCTGCTCCAGGTTTCTCTATTTTCTACTAACTCCAAGCTTGTGGTTGCTCCAACTTTGCTACTGGTAAAGCTCCCACCTAATCATAGCACCTCTTTTAGAAATTCTGTGCTATTTACCTGCCTAGAACCTTCCATCTGCTTCTTGTCATCCAGAAATTTGTTGACATTTCTCATTCACTAATGATCAATGCTCTTCACATCCTTTCCCAAATAACTTTTATTCTTTATTCTTTTTTGTGCTTCTATATTTCTATTTCAGTGGACTCTCAGGAAGCCCGGATCATAAATGTGTGCTCAATTTGCCATCTTGAAATAACTTCGAAAGGAAATATATTTCTATGGATATTTTTGCTCTGTTGAAGTGATGTTGTGCAAAGAAGTATAGATTCAATTGGTACCATTAATTTCCACTTATTTCTTTTACACTTATATATAATTAAGAAAGATATACATTATCACCCTGGGTATAGAATTTAATAAGTATGGGTTCCAAACATATTATTCTGCATAATTTTCACTAGAAGTCCAGCTAGATATTTAATGGGCTGGAGAAAAGGTGTATTTAAGCTGAAATAACTTTCGATGTTCTGAGTGCTTCGGTGAAGCAATTCTTTAGGAAAGTGTGAGGGATGGTAGTCTGTACTTCAGAATTCAGTGAGTTCCTAAGAAATCATCTGAAGTGGTTGATGGGATGCTTATTCTATGTTTGCAAAATGCTCAATATCAAAACAAAAGAGTTTATTTTTTCTTACAAAATGTTCAGTACTTTTCTTCTATGGCTATTGTAAGAATTAAATCACCTAATAAGTATATATAAAAGCATAAGGACGAGCACATTGTAGGTACTTGGTAAACACTTGGTTGGCCCTTTGTATTATTTTAATTAGGCTAAAACTCCATTGTGGAGTGGTGGAATCAACTCAATCTGAAGCATGAAGGTTAGAATCTGAAATTTTAATTTGATATGCAGAAGAGAATGCAATGTAGAGATGTAGTTAAACTCACAGACTATGGAGTCATACGAACTGAGGTTTGAGTCATATCTCTACCTCTTAGTTGTGTGTCTTCTTATGACTCAGTTTCCTCATCTGTAAAATGGAGATTACAATAGTATCTACTTTGTGCAATTATCAAAAGGATTAAATGGGAGAATGTGTAAAGACTTTAATGCATTATAAAATGGACACGAAGTACTTAGTACGTTATGCAATACATAGTAAATGCTCAATAGATATTATCTGCTATTATAATGATTGATTGCAACACTCATACATTATGAGTATCTTTTACACCTCTAAAATTTTTTCAAAACCATGGAACATGAAGCTACTGGGTGGTAATGTTATCTTCCCAGCACGTTATGCTTTAGAGACTCATTTTCTTTTCTTTTCTTTTTTCTTTTATTATTATACTTTGAGTTTTAGGGTACATGTGCACATTGTGCAGGTTAGTTACATATGTATACATGTGCCACGCTGGTGAGCTACACCCACTAACTTGTCATCTAGCATTAGGTATATCTCCCAGTGCTATCCCTCCCCCCTCCCCCGACCCCACAACAGTCCCCAGAGTGTGATGTTCCCCTTCCTGTGTCCATGTGATCTCATTGTTCAATTCCCACCTATGAGTGAGAATATGCGGTGTTTGGTTTTTTGTTCTTGCGATAGTTTACTGAGAATGATGATTTCCAGTTTCATCCATGTCCCTACAAAGGACATGAACTCATCATTTTTTATGGCTGCATAATATTCCATGGTGTATATGTGCCACATTTTCTTAATCCAGTCTATCATTGTTGGACATTTGGGTTGGTTCCAAGTCTTTGCTATTGTGAATAGTGCTGCAATAAACATACATGTGCATGTGTCTTTATAGCAGCATGATTTATAGTCCTTTGGGTATATACCCAGTAATGGGATGGCTGGGTCAAATGGTGTTTCTAGTTCTAGATCCCTGAGGAATCGCCACACTGACTTCCACAATGGTTGAACTAGTTTACAGTCCCACCAACAGTGTAAAAGTGTTCCTATTTCTCCACATCCTCTCCAGCACCTGTTGTTTCCTGACTTTTGAATGATTGCCATTCTAACTGGTGTGAGATGGTATCTCATTGTGGTTTTGATTTGCATTTCTCTGATGGCCAGTGATGATGAGCATTTTTTCATGTGTTTTTTGGCTGCATAAATGTCTTCTTTTGAGAAGTGTCTGTTCATGTCCTTTGCCCACTTTTTGATGGGTTTGTTTGTTTTTTTCTTGTAAATTTGTTTGAGTTCATTGTAGATTCTGGATATTAGCCCTTTGTCAGATGAGTAGGTTGCGAAAATTTTCTCCCATTTTGTAGGTTGCCTGTTCACTCTGATGGTAGTTTCTTTTGCTGTACAGAAGCTCTTTAGTTTAATTAGATCCCATTTGTCAATTTTGTCTTTTGTTGCCATTGCTTTTGGTGTTTTAGACATGAAGTCCTTGCCCATGCCTATGTCCTGAATGGTACTGCCTAGGTTTTCTTTTAGGGTTTTTATGGTTTTAGGTCTAACGTTTAAGTCTTTAATCCATCCTGAATTAATTTTTGTATAAGGTGTAAGAAAGGGATCCAGTTTCAGCTTTCTACATATGGCTAGCCAGTTTTCCCAGCACCATTTATTAAATAGGGAATCCTTTCCCCATTGCTTGTTTTTCTCAGGTTTGTCAAAGATCAGATAGTTGTAGATATGCGGCATTATTTCTGAGGGCTCTGTTCTGTTCCATTGATCTATATCTCTGTTTTGGTACCAGTACCATGCTGTTTTGGTTACTGTAGCCTTGTAGTATAGTTTGAAGTCAGGTAGTGTGATGCCTCCAGCTTTGTTCTTTTGGCTTAGGATTGACTTGGCGATGCGGGCTCTTTTTTGGTTCCATGTGAACTTTAAAGTAGTTTTTTCCAATTCTGTGAAGAAAGGCATTGGTAGCTTGATGGGGATGGCATTGAATCTGTAAATTACCTTGGGCAGTATGGCCATTTTCACGATATTGATTCTTCCTACCCATGAGCATGGAATGTTCTTCCATTTGTTTGTATCCTCTTTTATTTCGTTGAGCAGTGGTTTGTAGTTCTCCTTGAAGAGGTCCTTCACATCCCTTGTAAGTTGGATTCCTAGATATTTTATTCTCTTTGAAGCAATTGTGAATGGGAGTTCACTCATGATTTGGCTCTCTGTTTGTCTGTTGTTGGGGTATAAGAGTGCTTGTGATTTTTGTACATTGATTTTGTATCCTGAGAATTTGCTGAAGTTGCTTATCAGCTTAAGGAGATTTTGGGCTGAGACAATGGGGTTTTCTAGATATACAATCATGTCATCTGCAAACAGGGACAATTTGACTTCCTCTTTTCCTAATTGAATACCCTTTATTTCCTTCTCTTGCCTAATTGCCCTGGCCAGAACTTCCAACACTATGTTGAATAGAAGTGGTGAGAGAGGGCATCCCTGTCTTGTGCCAGTTTTCAACGGGAATGCTTCCAGTTTTTGCCCATTCAGTATGATATTGGCTGTGGGTTTGTCATAGATAGCTCTTATTATATTGAGATACGTCCCATCAATACCTAATTTATTGAGAGTTTTTAGCATGAAGGGTTGTTGAATTTTGTTAAAGGCCTTTTCGGCATCTACTGAGATAATCATGTGGTTTTTGTCTTTGGCTCTGTTTATATGCTGGATTATATTTATTGATTTGCGTATATTGAACCAGCCTTGCATCCCAGGGATGAAGCCCACTTGATCATGGTGGATAAGCTTTTTGATGTGCTGCTGGATTCGGTTTGCCTGTATTTTATTGAGGATTTTTGCATCAATGTTCATCAAGGATATTGGTCTAAAATTCTCTTATTTGGTTGTGTCTCTGCCCGGCTTTGGTATCAGAATGATGCTGGCCTCATAAAATGAGCTGGGGAGGATTCCCTCTTTTTCTATTGATTGGAATAGTTTCAGAAGGAATGGTACCAGTTCCTCCTTGTACCTCTGGTAGAATTCGGCTGTGAATCCATCTGGTCCTGGACTCTTTTTGGTTGGTAAGCTATTGATTATTGCCACAATTTCAGATCCTGTTATTGGTCTATTCAGAGATTCAACTTCTTCCTGGTTTAGTCTTGGGAGAGTGTATGTGTCGAGGAATTTATCCATTTCTTCTAGATTTTCTAGTTTATTTGCGTAGAGGTGTTTGTAGTATTCTCTGATGGTAGTTTGTATTTCTGTGGGATCCGTGGTGATATCCCCTTTATCATTTTTTATTGCATCTATTTGATTCTTCTCTCTTTTTTTCTTTATTAGTCTTGCTAGCGGTCTATCTATTTTGTTGATCCTTTCAAAAACCGGCTCCTGGATTCATTAATTTTTTGAAGGGTTTTTTGTGTCTCTATTTCCTTCAGTTCTGCTCTGATTTTAGTTATTTCTTGCCTTCTGCTAGCTTTTGAATGTGTTTGCTCTTCCTTTTCTAGTTCTTTTAATTGTGATGTTAGGGTGTCAATTTTGGATCTTTCCTGCTTTCTCTTGTGGGCATTTAGTGCTATAAATTTCCCTCTACACACTGCTTTGAATGCATCCCAGAGATTCTGGTATGTTGTGTCTTCTCATTGGTTTCAAAGAACATCTTTATTTCTGCCTTCATTTCATTATGTACCCAGTAGTCATTCAGGAGCAGGTTGTTCAGTTTCCATGTAGTTGAGCGGTTTTGAGTGAGATTCTTAATCCTGAGTTCTAGTTTGATTGCACTGTGGTCTGAGAGATAGTTTGTTATAATTTCTGTTCTCTTACATTTGCTGAGGAGAGCTTTACTTCCTTATAATTTCTGTTCTTTTACATTTGCTGAGGAGAGCTTTACTTCCAAGTATGTGGTCAATTTTGGAATAGGTGTGGTGTGGTGCTGAAAAAAATGTATATTCTGTTGATTTGGGGTGGAGAGTTCTGTATATGTCTATTAGGTCTGCTTGGTGCAGAGCTGAGTTCAATTCCTGGGTATCCTTGTTGACTTTCTGTCTCGTTGATCTGTCTAATGTTGACAGTGGGGTGTTAAAGTCTCCCATTATTAATGTATGGGAGTCTAAGTCTCTTTGTAGGTCACTCAGGACTTGCTTTATGAATCTGGGTGCTCCTGTATTGGGTGCATATATATTTAGGATAGTTAGCTCTTCTTGTTGAATTGATCCCTTTACCATTATGTAATGGACTTTTTTGTCTCTTTGGATCTTTGTTGGTTTAAAGTCTGTTTTATCAGAGACTAGGATTGCAACCCCTGCCTTTTTTTGTTTTCCATTTGCTTGGTAGATCTTCCTCCATCCCTTTATTTTGAGCCTATGTGTGTCTCTGCATGTGAGATGGGTTTCCTGAATACAGCACACTGATGGGTCTTGACTCTTTATCCAATTTGCCAGTCTGTCTTTTAATTGGAGCATTTAGTCCATTTACATTAAAAGTTAATATTGTTATGTGTGAATTTGATCCTGTCATTATGATGTTAGCTGGTTATTTTGCTCGTTAGTTGATGCAGTTTCTTCCTAGTCTCGATGGTCTTTACATTTTGGCATGATTTTGCAGCGGCTGGTACCGGTTGTTCCTTTCCATGTTTAGCGCTTCCTTCAGGAGCTCTTTTAGGGCAGGCCTGGTGGTGACAAAATCTCTCAGCATTTGCTTGTCTGTAAAGTATTTTATTTCTCCTTCACCTATGAAGCTTAGTTTGGCTGGATATGAAATTCTGGGTTGAAAATTGTTTTCTTTAAGAATGTTGAATATTGGTCCCCACTCTCTTCTGGCTTGTAGGGTTTCTGCCAAGAGATCCGCTGTTAGTCTGATGGGCTTCCCTTTGAGGGTAACCCGACCTTTCTCTCTGGCTGCCCTTAACATTTTTTCCTTCGTTTCAACTTTGGTGAATCTGACAATTATGTGTCTTGGGGTTGCTCTTCTCGAGGAGTATCTTTGTGGTGTTCTCTGTATTTCCTGAATCTGAACATTGGCCTGCCTTGCTAGATTGGGGAAGTTCTCCTGGATAATATCCTGCAGAGTGTTTTCCAACTTGGTTCCATTCTCCCCATCACTTTCAGGTACACCAATCAGACGTAGATTTGGTCTTTTCACATAGTCCCATATTTCTTGGAGGCTTTGCTCATTTCTTTTTATTCTTTTTTCTCTAAACTTCCCTTCTTGCTTCATTTCATTCATTTCGTCTTCCATTGCTGATACCCTTTCTTCACGTTGATCACATCGGCTCCTGAGGCTTCTGCATTCTTCACGTAGTTCTCGAGCCTTGGTTTTCAGCTCCATCAGCTCCTTTAAGCACTTCTCTGTATTGGTTATTCTAGTTATACATTCTTCTAAATTTTTTTTCAAAGTTTTCAACTTCTTTGCCTTTGGATGTCCTCCCTTAGCTCAGAGTAATTTGATCATCTGAAGGCTTCTTCTCTCAGCTCATCAAAGTCATTCTCCATCCAGCTTTGTTCCGTTGCTGGTGAGGAACTGCGTTCCTTTGGAGGAGGAGAGGTGCTCTGCATTTTAGAGTTTCCAGTTTTTCTGTTCTGTTTTTTGCCTATCTTTGTGGTTTTATCTACTTTTGGTCTTTGATGATGGTGATGTACAGATGAGTTTTTAGTGTGGATGTCCTTTCTGTTTGTTAGTTTTCCTTCTAACAGACAGGACCCTCAGCTGCAGGTCTGTTGGAGTACCCTGCCGTGTGAGGTGTCAATGTGCCCTTGCTGGGGGGTGCCTCCCAGTTAGGCTGCTCGGGGGTCTGGGGTCAAGGACCCACTTGAGGAGGCAGTCTGCCCGTTCTCAGATCTCCAGCTGCATACTGGGAGAACCACTGCTCTCTTCAAAGCTGTCAGACAGGGACATTTAAGTCTGCAGAGGTTACTGCTGTCTTTTTGTCTGTGCCCTGCCCCCAGAGGTGGAGCCTATAGAGTCAGGCAGGCCTCCTTGAGCTGTGGTGGGCTCCACCCAGTTCGAGCTTCCTGGCTGCTTTGTTTACCTAAGCAAGCCTGGGCAATGGCGGGCACCCCTCCCCCAGCCTCGCTGCTGCCTTGCAGTTTGATCTCACACTGCTGTGCTAGCAATCAGCGAGACTCCGTGGGCATAGGACCCTCCGAGCCAGGTGCGGGATATAATCTCCTGGTGCGCTGTTTTTTTAAGCCCATCAGAAAGGTGCAGTATTCGGGTGGGAGTGACCCGATTTTCCAGGTGCCGTCCATCACCCCTTTCTTTGACTAGGAAAGGGCACTCCCAGACCCCTTGCACTTCCTGAGTGAGGCAATGCCTCACCCTGCTTTGGCTCACGCACAGTGCATGTACCCACTGACCTGCGCCCACTGTCTGGCACTTCCTAGTGAGATGAACCCGGTACCTCAGATGGAAATGCAGAAATCACCCGTCTTCTACGTCGCTCACGCTGGGAACTATAGACCGGAGCTGTTCCTATTTGGCCATCTTGGCTCCGCAAGTTGAGACTCATTTTCTCATCGAGTATTTGGTGGAACTGTAGTCGCTGGGGATGTTTTGAGACAAAAAATTTTATGTACAAATGAGAAAACAAACCAGGCCAGTCATGGTGGTCCACACCTGTAATCTCAGAACTTTGGGAGGCCCAGGTGGGTAGATCGCTTGAGCCCAGGAGTTCGAGACAAGCCTGGGCAACATGGCAAAACTCTGCCTCTACTCAAAAAAAAAAAAAAAAAATGGCAAAAATTAGCCACGTGTCATGGTGTGCGCCTGTAGTCCCAGCTAATCAGGAGGCTGAGGGAGCAGGAGGTTGCAGTGACCTGAGATGGCGCCACTGCACTCCAGCCTGGGCAAAAAAAAAAAAAAAAAAAAAAACATTGCATCCCACTTTGCATAATAAAGGTCTAACAAATTTTACCTTAAAAAAAAAAAAACTCCTTAACTTTATTTAATCCAGAGTTTCCTCCAAACTCCATGTTCACATACTAGCATTTACAACCTCCAGTACCAATGTTATGAAACATATTTTGAGAAATGCTGCTTTCTGTCTTTAGGTCTAAGAACATTCAGTTTTATTTTATTGGGATAGTACTCTTAGTGATTGTTAGATAGGCTTTAACTTCATGCTTCTAACTATCTAAATCACCTAAAATTGTGAGTATCAGTATTTCTAAAGGAAAATACACACAGTTTTAATTATTTCAGGGAAAAAAGTCAATAACCACTCTAAAACAAGACTGTTGGATACTATGAGAAATTTTTCAACTAAAAAATAGATCAGATTAAATCAATTATCTAGACAGAAGAAAATACTTACTATTAAAGAACACATTAGTTTTGGTAATTGTGTGTCATTCTAAAGGAAAATACACACAGTTTTAATTATTTCAGGGAAAAAAGTCAATAACCACTCTAAAACAAGACTGTTGGATACTATGAGAAAATTTTCAACTAAAAAATAGATCAGATTAAATCAATTATCTAGACAGAAGAAAATACTTACTATTAAAGAACACATTAGTTTTTGTAATTGTGTGTCGTGGGGGTGGGATAATGTGGTAGCTCATCTCCAAAGATGGCTTCCAACGAATCACATTTTCTAGCGTTTACTCCCTTCCACATTAAATCTGGGTTCGCCCTGTGTATTATTTTAACTAGGAGTATATGGAAGGTCTGTGACCAAGTCTTTGTGTTTTGGGGGTCCCTGAGCCACCATGCAAATTCTAGTGGAGAAGCCACATGGAGAGTAGGAGAGACCCTGTGACTATGTAGGAAGAGAAAGAAAAAAAAAAAAAAAGCCCCAGCTATCTGAGTATCCCAGCTGACACGGACAGGAGGAAGGTAGACAAAAGGCATCAGCTTTCTAAGCTTTCCTCTCAAAAGCCTAGACATGTCTGAGCCACCTTAGACACTGTAGATCAGTTGAATCATTAGATGATTGTAGCTGCAAACAGAATCACATGCAGCAGAAGAATTACCCAGCTGATCCCAGTTAACTCACAGAGTCATGAAAGGGAAAGAGTTATTTTTAAGCCACTAAATTTTGCAGTGGTTTGTTACACAGCAAAGATGACCAAAACAAGCAGCTAATATGGAGGAGTGTGCAGAAAAGTATTCAAATGGCTTGCTCTTCATTTTGTTTTCCTAAACACTAGTTGAATGCATTTAAAATGTGTTCTCAGGTTCCCTCTGATAATTCTATGCTGATTCAATTTATAAGATCTTAAAAGGGTAAAAATATCACAAAAATAGCTTGTTGAGATCCTGCAGAAAAACATGTTTTATAGCCACACTCATGCTTTGTGTCAGAACTTTTCTCCTTCAGAGAAAATTGCTAACATTATCTAAAAAGAGATTTTTTTCAGTTCTGACTTCGCTTTTAAGTTTTAAAAATAATAAAACATTAAAAAGATGAACATAACAAACAAGCTGTATGTTTAATGAGGAAAAATTATTACTGTATCATTATCACAGACATTTCCAGGTCAGCTTCTGGATTTTTTTTCTCTGATGATGATTCTCATTTTAAAAGTGATGAAAATGAGAGATGAGACTATAGTTCACAAGCGGCTTTTTCAGTGTGAGAAATTGAAGGAACGCGGGGCAGAGAATAAGGTCTTACAAGATGGGAGTGTGGTACCCAAGGGCTAGGTGGCATAAAAAGAGAACAAGAGATTTTGTTTGCTTGGTTTTTGTAATTGCTATACATATGAGACTTTGATAAGAATGATACCAAGACATCTAGGAAGTTTCTGGATAGTGAATGCATGATACAAAATGCCAATATTTTGCCAATAGTAAAAATATATGTTTTTTCTCAAGTTATGCAGGCAAACTGGTGTTTCCTTTGACTGTGACTCTGTAAAGACATTGGGTCATATCCCTTAAGACTTCTAGGATTACACATGAAAAGTCACCATCAAATCAATTAAAAATGATTTATAAGACACTATTTTTAAGTATTGTGTGGGGATAGAGAGAGAATTGAAACATTCTTAAGTTAATGGTAATCTAGTAGGAAACTAAGAAATATATTTTGTTATGTTCATAGATATCAGTAGAATAGGATAGCAGAATGTCATCGCTAAATCAAGGCTAGGATTGAGAGCTTAGCTATTGGTAAAACTAGAAGGTTTATAACCTCTCTGACAATCAGTTTGCATGAATAAATGTGCACTGATTTGCATTTTCTAGGCAAAGAATAAGGATTTTTTTCCCTTTGTTGATCTGCCTGGAAGAGCTCCTGATAGAGAAGAAAGGGATGAGGCCAGTGGAGGGGTGGAATGCTTTTCTCTTCTGCCCTGGATATTGGACTGGTTTGGAGTCTCTGCTCAGTGAGTTATGAGTCAAAATTTAAAAAGCTGATTCATAAAACCTTTCCAAAATAGTAATCCCAAGTAGTGCCAGGTAAGGGCCCAGTAGCAAAGTATACAGCAGTGATGGGGAGGGTGCCACGGTGTCCACACAGTGGGCACTCACTAAATACCTAGTGAACAAACACAGCCCTGGGACATTTGGACTATTGGCTTGGGAGCTGCAGGAATACATGCCCTTGGCCTGGATGTTGCTGGGTATAGTAGGCACTGTTAATATCAGCAGCAAAGCAAAGTTCTTAAGTGGCTTAACAGGAAAAGGACAAGAGGGATGTGAAAAAGAAAAGAAAATCACATCACACAGCGACCAGAGAGATCAAGTTGTTCACAGCACATATGAGATACTTGGGAACTCAAAAGATACATACTGGCAGATGGGAGGAAGAACAGTGGAGGGAGGAGTGGATTTGCATGTACCGGCAGCTGTGGGCAGGAACAGGACATTTCTTTCATGAGGATTAAAATGACTTCATTTGTATCTACTGGAGCCTAAGGATGTTTGGTTACGTAAGTACAACGTAATAAGAAAAAACTGAAAGGTTTGCTGTGCTATAGAAGCAAAGAACAAGGGTAGACAAATCCAGACAGGAAGAAAGTTTACATCTGGTTGCAGTATGGTCCTGTTTTATAATACCATACAGGTTGGGATGTTGGGAAGTTAGTGCCAAAGTGAAAGTGCCAGTCTTCGTGTTATTGACTTCGGGTTTCAATAAAGTGACCTCTTTTAACAGCAAACATCATGTGTTTGGAGAAAATGTTCTCCCTGAGGTGGGGTAGGAGGGATTGTCTTCATTGTGCTGAATAGCTACTGTAGTGATATAAGCTTCTGATTTATCATCTAGCCTTAAACACTTGTCAGTGCATCCGCATGAAAATCTAGGCCAATTTAGTTTGAAGCAGAGCCCAGAAAAGTTCTTGCACAATATACATTTAAGAGGTTTTCTTTGGGCAAAAATAGTTACACCGTGAATTCTGTTCTCAAAGACATCCTTTTCTTCCAAGGTTATGTGGCAGTGACTTCACTTGGCAGTTCTATACTCTGGAACAAAATCTGAAGCAATATAAAAGCCCAGACAAAAAAAAAAAAAAGAAAAAAAAAGCCAAATCACCTTCTCAGGGAAATTAAATGCACAGATATCCTCAAGGCACCAATTAGAGAGAAACGACACTCCCTACAGTGAGAAATATCTAAACCAAACTTCTTGTGGCAACATAAACATTTTTCTTTTTGTACTGTCATATTAAAATTTATATAATGAATTTTCATAGCCATAAAATAAAGTGTGATATACTATTGGTAACTGTCTAGGAGTGTGATGCTTAAAATAGTTTAGTATGTGGATATGTGAATGAGAACCTTGTTTGGCTGGTTGTTCCTTTTATGAAACTATCCATTTCTTGGCATTTCACCTTCCTCCTCTTCGCTTCATTTTCCTCTTCATATTTCCCCTGGATCTATCTGAGTTACCTGACATGTGGTCCTTTGTCTTACAGAGCCACGTAACTGAAAAGCAACTGTAAATGCCTTCCACATTTGGACACAGGTTGTACCTTCGGCTGTTGAATGCCTCCGCCTGTCCTGTTCCCTCAAAGACCTCCCTTCCCCCTGCTACCTTTGTTTCTGTGCCACCATACTTTTTTGACATAGGTTTCCAAGCTGCCTTTATTTTTCCATTTTGGTAGTGCAAGCTCCCAGCCTGACAAACACAACTTCACTATTAGAATCCTTAGGATTTGATGTGATTTATTCATAGTTTCAACCTAGATGGCAAACGGTCCTTTTTTTAACTCATGCCCCTCAAGTGTTTATATGACTGTCTTCAAAAAGGATTAGGTAGGAAAAGAACTGGAATATACCTTAACATATTGCATTTGTGCTTTTGCATATATGTGCTTTATCCAAAGCTACACTATCTTTTCATAACACGTCTTCCTGGCTGAGAGGGAAGAAAATATATCATGGATTAAAATGCCATTTCTGGAAACTCATTTCAGACTGGCATTAAGCAAGCCAAGAAGACAGCATCTTAAAAGATTGTTAATGAGTAATAGACTCAGTATTTATGTTGCCAGGAATGTACAGCAACCAGTCTTCATTAATCACTGATAAGCACATTAGTGAATTATATTGATGAATTGTTCAGAAAAAGACTGGCTCCTAATGATCATTTTAAATACCATATAGAGCGAACATTTTATTTCAATGTTGACCCTAATGTCTCACTAGTATGCAGGAAAGGACCCTATACCTAAACCTGACACAGGAGAGGGGGCAGGAGGGGAGGAGACAGTGTTGTAGAGTGGTTAGGCAAGGGCTCTGTGGTCAGAAATATCTTTTAAAAACTCAGCTGTAGAACATACTGCCTATGGGACCATGGGAAACTTATTTCACCTCTCTACGCCTCCGTTTCCCCATCTATAAAAGGAGAGTAAGTTTGTTATAAAGATGATAAGCACATTAGTGAATATGTTGATGAATTGTTTGGAAGAAGACTTTCTGACTTCCAAAATGATGCATCTGGCGTAGTAAGCAGAGTGCCTGGTGGAGAATCTACTTTCAAAATAGCTGGAGGCTGACATTTGTCATTCTTTTTGACTGTCCATTAACTTCACTGATTTACTATGTTTGGAAAATTCCTTATGTTATGGGCTTAATTGGGATGCAAAACCAGGGTTTCACTAACAGAACCTTCCAGAAAATACCAGATTTTTCCTTTCCCAGCCTCCCATGTGGCTTGAGTAGCCATGTGACCTAGGCTCAGTCAATCAGACACTCATACACAGATTGAGTCAGGAGTTAAGAATCACGAAAGGGCAGGATAGGGGAATGTGTCCTAGTGATAGAGGGTGGTAGCTCTAATAGCTCATGCAGTCTGTGGGGAAGCAGAGCTGCAGTGCTGTGGAAGCTTCCAGAGTTCTAACTCTGGCAGAGGTGCTGCAAGTGCTGATATCCAGGGTACAGCAGTGGGGGCAGCAAGTCCTCTCTGGACTGGATTTTTGACATGAAGTGTGGTCCTACCTGCTGCCTTGCCTTTCTTGTTTCTGCCCATTCTGAATCTGGTTCCCCAGCCTTTCCAGCGATTCTGTGAACTAATGAATTTCATTTCAATAAATTCTATTTTTCCTTAAGTCAGGAAGAATTTATTTCCATTGCTCAGCTTTAAGTATTCTGACTAGAGTGTCCATTATTGTCCATTTTTAAGCTATGTACTTTTACTGAATTCATCTGGAAACATATTCTGGAAGGACTGTTATTTTATCTTAGTTCACAAACATCATGAGGGCAGCAACTGCATTTGCCTTGTTTACCCTGTGTCCTCAGTACCCAGAAAAATATCTGGTTGTGTAGTATATGCTTAGTGAATATCGACTGACTTAATGAATGAATTATGGGTACAGAAAGAGCAATTGCTATGACATATTCTAGTCTCCTCCCCAGAGAGGTCACAAATCACATATAAAGCAATTATAGTCTGGTATTCCTGCTAAAAGAAAAGATACAAGGTGGGAGAATTACTACTTGATGGTTTTTGATTCACAATTCATGAGCATTTTCTAGAGTGGAAGGGAAGAATATTCTAGATAGGAATTTCTGCACTTACAACTTTGGCTATATAGAAATAGGGAAATCAAAATATTCCCTTCTCATGACAACTGGCTGAATGATCTCTATGAAAGACAAAATTTTTAAGCATCAAAAGGCAAATAAAACAGTGAGAAATTTCCAGGCTGATATCCAGAAGGTAAGGATGAGCACCTCACTCGGAGCTGTTTTTGCCCTGGTGACATTTGCTGAGCCAGTAGAAGCAGCTAAGATACCCAACGGTAGTGGTGGCTTCTCAGTGCTAAGGGGGACATATAAAGTCTAAGGCCCATCAAAGGCAGGATCCCAGAAATTCACCGCTTGACTTTGGGCTGAGACCTAGGGAGCACTGCCTTCTGGGTCAAAGTAAATTGGCAGGAAGTCCTCACAGTGATTACATCCCAACTTTGCGTCCCTGAGCAGCCAAGGAAGCCTCACACTTTGAAACTGGATTAAAGTTGTATTGGACAGCTAGCACTCCCTCATGCCTGGCTGAAGAAAATTAAAATCCTCTCCAGAAGGTGACTTGACTTTATGCCTCAAATTATTTCTACAAATAATTTTTCAAATATACAAGTGGAACATTGGTAAAAAAGATAACATGAGTGAGCACCAATAAAACATATCAAATAACAAAACCCCCAGGGACCACAATACTGGAATTATCAGAAACAGAATATGAAACATGCTTAGAATATTGAGGGAGATAAAGAATGGGCATAAAATGTGTGGGAACAAAAACTATAACATTCAATAAAACAAAAATAGAAATTCCAACTAAAATTTACAATAAAAATTTGAAACTTAATAGATGGGTTTAGAAGCAAATTAAACACAGCTGAAGAGAAGATAGATTAGGAGAAATTATCCAGAAAGAAGCATGAAAACACAAAAAGATGGAAAATGTAGACAAGTAAGTAAAAGACAGAGGAGAGGTGAGAGGGTTTAACATATTTTTAACTAAAAGAGATAAACAGAAATGTGGCAGAAGCAATTTAGAGGTAATGACTTAGAATTGCCCAGGACTGATGAAATATATCAATTCACAATCAGAAGCCTAACAAATCCCAAGTATGATTTTTTTTTTTTTTTAAAGAAAGAAACCCAAATTCACATAGTGATTGCAGAAAACCAAAGCTGAAAAGGAGAGAGACAGATTTTCTTCAGAGGAGAAACACTTACACTAAAAACTCACTTTTCAACAGCAATCATGGAAGCTAGAAGATGGTAAAATAGCATGCTGAAAGAAAATAACTAACGACTCGGAACTTTTTTTTTTTTTTTTTTTTTTTGAGACGGAGTCTGCTCTGTTGCCCAGGCTCGAGTGCAGTGGCCCGATCTCGGCTCACTGCAACCTCCGCCTCCCGGGTTCTCACCATTCTCCTGCCTCAGCCTCCCAAGTAGCTGGGACTACAGGTGCCCGCCACCACGCCCAGTTAATTTTTTTGTATTTTAAGTACAGACGGTGTTTCACCGTGTTAGCCAGAATGGTCTCGATCTCCTGACCTCATGATCCGCCAGCCTCGGCCTCCCAAAGTGCTGGGATTACAGGCGTGAGCCACCGCGCCCAGCCACGACTTAGACCTTTTATCCCTTGAAAATATTCTACAAGGAAGAAGGTGAAATGAAACATATTTTCAGAAAAACAGAAACTGAGAGATTTTACAATAAACCAATATACACTAAAGGACATTTTAAAGGTATATTTTGGGCAGAAGGAAAATTATGCCAAATGAAAGTTTACAGATGCAAGAAGGACTGAAGGACAAAAAAAGTTATAAATATGTGGGTAAATCAAAATGAAAGTTAACTATATACAACAAAAATAATGTCTTGCAGCATTTGTAAAATAATATGTAAAGAGAGAATATTATATATTGCGTATAAGTGGGAAGCAAAAATGAAATCCTAAAAACTAATCAATCCATAAGAAGGCAAAAAAGATGAAGGAAAAGAATATGGAATAGTTAGCAAAACTAGAAATTGCATAATCTGAAACCAAATAATTAGTAATTATATTAAATGTAAATAGACTAAATATTCCAGTTAAAGGAAAAAATAGATTCTCAGAATATATTAAAAATAACCTAATACTCGGGCCGGGCGCGGTGGCTCACGCCTGTAATCCCAGCACTTTGGGAGGCCGAGGCGGGCGGATCACGAGGTCAGGAGATCGAGACCATCCTGGCTAACACGGTGAAACCCCGTCTCTACTAAAAATACAAAAAATTAGCCGGGCGTGGTAGCGGGCGCCTGTAGTCCCAGCTACTCGGGAGGCTGAGGCAGGAGAATGGCGTGAACCCGGGAGGCGGAGCTTGCAGTGAGCCGAGATCGCGCCACTGCACTCCAGCCTGGGCGACAGAGCAAGACTCCGTCTCAAAAAAAAAAAAAAAAAAAAAAAAAAAAAAAAAAAAAAAAAAAAAACCTAATACTCAACTGTAGGTAACTTGCAAGAGATCGATCTAAAACATGAGGATATCAAAAAACTGAAAGTAATGGAAGGAAAAAGATCTACCATGCAAGCATTAGTTAAAAGAAAGCTGGTGTAACAATATTGTGTAAGGCAGATTACTAGAGAAAAGTCGGTCACTTCATAATGGTTAAATGTTCAATTCACCAGAAAGATGTGAGAATTTCCTATTGCTATACACTTAATAATAATAAAATGTACACAAGGGAACGGTGGCTCATGCCTATAATCCCAGTACTTTGGGAGGCTAAGGCAGGCAGATTGCTTGAGTCCAGGTGTTCAAGACCAGTCTGGGCAACATGGCAAAACCCCATCTCTACTAAAAATACACAAAATTAGCCAGGTGTGGTGGCACACACCTGTGGTCCCAGATACTTGGGAGGCTAAGGGCTAAGGTGGGAGCCCCAGGAGGTCAAGGCTGCAGTGAGCCAAGATGGTACCACTGCAGTCCAGCCTGGGCAACAGAGTGAGACCCTGACTCAAAAAAAAAAAAAAAAAATTCACAAAGTACACAAGTATCAGGAAAACTAGGCAAATTCCCAATCACAGTAAGAAATTTTTAAATACCTTTTTCTGTAATATATATAACAAGCAGATGAAAATTAGTGAAATACAGAAAATTTGAAAGCACCATTAGCAAACAACCTATTGGATGTTTTGAAAACACTGCTCTTAACAACTGTGAGACACATTCTTTTTACAAACATACAGATGATTGAGAAAATTTATTACATATTTGATATCAGAAGACTGAAATTATATAAAGTTAGTTCTCTGACTACAATGTAATTATGCTGAAAAATTAATAACAGTATAAAATCTGTATGTGCTTAGAAATTAAGAAGTTTATCAATAGCTTATTAGTTAAATAAGTTATAATAAAAATTAGAAAGTATTTTCAACCAAATAACAAAATTACATAGTAAATTTATTTATTTGTTTGTTTATTTTGGAGATGGAGTCATGCTGTGTCACCCAAGCTGGAGTGCAGTAGCATGATCATAACTTACTGCAGCCTCAAATTCCTGGGCTCAAGCAATCCTCCCACTTCAGCCTCCTTACTCAGGGGGAGTAGCTGAGATTACAGGTGCATGCCATCATGCCTGGCTACATACTAAAATTCGTGGAATGCAGTCAAAGCAGTAATTCATGAAAACTACATAGCCTAAAATGCACTTTTTTTTAAGAAAACCCCACAAGAAGTGAGCTAACCATCCATCTTAAGTAATTACAAAAAAGAATAGCAATATAAATTTGAGGAAAGTAGGATAAGGGCAAATTAAATAAACTGAAAATAAATGCATATTAAAAATGACAGTAAGGCAAGAAGTTTCTTCTTTGGTAAGGAAAATGAGCAATAGTACAAGTATTGACACCAAGAAGGAAAAATCAAATATTGCTATAAAACTGGCAGTTGATTAAAAGGTAATAAGGATATTATAAAAAATATTATGCAAAAAAGTTGAACATTTAGATGAAATGGACATATTTGTATAAACATACAACTTACCAAAACTGAAACAACACAAAAATAAATAGAAAATCTGCGAGCTTCTATTACTATTTGTCTTAATTCTTTTGTTCTCCTTTAATGAAATGCTACAGACTGGATAATTTATAAATAATAGACATTTCCCACAGTTCTGGAGGCTGGGAAGTCCAAGATCAAAGCACCAGCAAGAGTTGCTCTCTGCTTCCAAGATAGCACCTTGTCGCTGCATCCTATGGAGGGAGGAATGCTGTGTTTTCATGTGGCGGAAGGGCAAGAGAGCAAACCCATTCCCTCAAGCCCTTTTCATAGGGCCCTAATCCTATTCATGAGGCCTCTACCCTCATGACTTAATTACCTCTTAAAGGCCTCACCTCTTAATACTGTCACACTGGTGATTACATTTCACGTATTAATTTCAGGGACACATTCAAACCACAGCACTATTAAGATAAATTAAATGTTTAATTCTAAAACTTTCCACAAAGATAACTACAGGTGTAGTTAGATTAAAACCAATTAAAAATAAATAAACCAATGAACAGAAATGTTTTTTTCAAGGTCATCTCCAAAAGTCTTCAAGGAATGCAATTTGTGTTCTCCTAAAAGATTGCTGTCACAGGGAAAAGATACAGTAAAATAACAGACTTTGGCTACTAGGCATGTACTCTAAATATCACTCCCTTAAAAGACATCAGATATATATTTTTACCTGATGATAATTGCATATCTCTGAATATGTGTGGGAGGGGGAGGAAGACCAAAAAGGAACTGCTGCTCTGGACTTAATTATATCAGAGAAACACTATTCTGTGAAATGGAAATGAAGCACCCTTGTCCTTGAGAACAGAACCTGGATCCTGATGGAGGAGACAGGCAGAGAAGCCATTTACTGGGGCCTCACAGTCATGAATGACCTCAGGTTTAGACTTTGGTGTTACCTTCAAATGAGGTTATACACAGCCACTGCAATGTTTGTGCACAGATGCGTGCACTCTGAGAGTTTTAATTTTTTTTTTTTTTTTGAGACGGAGTTTCATTCTTGTTGTCCAGGCTGGAGTGCAATGGCACGATCTCAGCTCACCGCAACCTCCACCTCCTGGGTTCAAGCAATTCTCCTGCCTCAGCCTCCCAAGTAGCTGGGATTACAGGCATGAGCCACCACGCCCGGCTACTTTTGTATTTTTAGTAGAGACAGGGTTTCTCCATGTTGGTCAGGCTGGTCTTGAACTCACAACCTCAGGTGATCTGCCCACCTCAGCCTCCCAAAGTGCTGGGATTAGAGGTGTGAGCCACCGCACCTGGCCAGTTTTAATTTGTTAAATGGTAACATCTAAAAAGTACCAACAACATTTTCATAGCCCCATTTTGGCATTAACTCATTTTTAAATATACTTTTAAAAATGAAAGTTATCAGGACTTTGCAAATCTCTGAGGCTCTGACTGAAGAAATAAACTGTATAGGAATAGGTCGGAGAGATGGGTCTCCAGCTATTTTACTTCACCTAGGTGGGCCATCATCAATAGGGCTTGGAAACCCCTGATTTTCCTATGCAATGCAGGAATTTTTCCTGTTTTACTCTCTTGGTGATGACTTTGTCATCCACCAGCTGCCCAAGAGAGAAATATGGGAATCATCTGGACTCCTCCCTCTGGCTGAATCTCATACTTTCTCACATTTCTTACACTCTGCACCTTGGAACACCTGATTCTGTGTCCTGAATGAAACTACTTTTTCACCTTTGTCTGTAAGCACTTCCCATCCTAGACCCCACATGGCCATGTTAACTTCTACTCAGCTCAGAAATCATTCCCCGCTAGGAAGCCCTGGCTGACCCGCCCTGCACCCTCATCTCCCCCACTAGGCTGATCCCACAGCCTATACTCTTAGCTTTTAATTTCACTGATTAAAAAAAAAAAAAACTCAAAATGCATTCATTTTAGGGTTTGGACATATCTTGTCATAGAGCCCTCCACAAAAGTAAAACCAACATGCACTTCCTCCAAGAGTCTGTGAGAAAGCCCAGTTTCCCTGGAAAACATTGACTCTTATTGCCAAAAACAACAACAGCAATTTAAAGAGAATAATTAATAAGTTGTGTTTTAATCTTCAGATCTTAGATAACTAGTGATATTTAACCCATATTTTTTTCTCTTAGAGTTTTATTGCAAACAGATTTTCTGGGATGTTCAATTTTTTTCTTACTGATGTATATATAGCTCCTCATAGAGTGACATCATTTAAATGATGTTTATAATATAATTTGTAATTGTTTCAAGTTTGACACATTATTTATCTCTTTCTGTATAATGGTATCTTGTTCATTTACTGGGTTACTTGTTTATTGTCTGTCTTCCCCTCCTCGAATGTAAGTTCCATGATATTGAGAACTTACATCTATCTTGGTCACAACTACATCTCTAGCATCTAGTATAAGGCATGGCGCATGAGCAATAAAGGTTGAATGAATGAAATACATAAACACTCACTATAGGCCAGGCCCTGTGGTGGTGCTGAGGATGTAGGGGTAAAAAACAAACAACAAACAAACAAATATCCCCTGACTTCATGACACTCACAGCACAGTCCAGGGCTCACTTGAAGTATGTTCTTAGAACCATAAAATTATGGGCTTCAAAGCCAGTAGGATTCTTATATAAAGGGGATTGAAACCAAAGGGACCAGCTTCTAACATGCACCACAACCCCCATCATCCTTGCCTCCTGGTATTCATACTTTTGTAAAATTTCTTCCCCTTGAGTGTAAGCTAGATCTAGTAACTGCCTTAAAACAAATGAAACATGACAAATATGATGGATACTACGTCCAAGATTAAATTACAGATAGATTTTGATTATTTTGGTCACTCTGCCTCACTGTTTCTTGCAGAGCCTTTGTTCTGGGGGAAGCAAGTTCCCATATTGTGAGTGGCTCCATGGAGAGGGCCACCAGGCAGGGAACTGAGTGAGGGGAGCCAACAAAGAACTGAGACCCTCAGACCAACATATCACAAGGAACTGAATTTTGCATCAACAAGATTAGGGAGTTCAGAAGCAGATCTTCCCTCAGTCAAGCCTTCAGATGAGACCACATCCCTGGCTAATAACCTGACTGTAACCTACAGAAAGACCTTAAGCCAGAGACACCCAGCTAAGTTTCACTCTGATTCTTGACCCACAGAAACTGTGAGATAATAAATGTTTGTTGTTTTAAGCCACTAAATTTGGGGGTATTTGTGTTAGACAATGATAGATAATTAGTACACAGGCCTAGGAATTTTCTGTGGGATTTTCCCAAGTTCATGCCCACAGTAATGCAGTGGTGAGTTATATCTAGAATTCACATTACTTCCATGATTCCCCATGCTCTTATCTCCCTTTGATGTAAAAGGAATGGAAAAAGCAGCAAGCCAGTAAAAGCAGAAAAAACACCTTTGACAAAAAGAGTCAAATTCTGTAAAATATTTGAAGAGATTTATTCTGAGCCAAATATGAGTGACCATGGCCCCATGACACAAACCTCTCAGGAGGTCCTGAGAACATGTGCCCAAGGCAGTTGTGGTGCAACTTGGTTTTATACATTTTAGGGAGGCATGAGACATCAAATATATTTACGAAATGAATTGGTTTGATCCAGAAAGGTGGGACAACTCAAAGTATGGTGGTGGCGCAGTGGTGGTGGGGCTTCCAGGCAATAGGTAAATTTAAACAATTTCAGGTTTACAATTGGATGAGTCTGTCTAAAGACCTGGGATTGATAGAAAGGAAATGTTCAAGTTAAGATAAAAGATTGTGGAGACTAAGGTTCTTTTGAAGTCTAATAGTCTTATAGATGACAAGTGTTTCCTATTCAGACCTTTAAAATGTACTAGACTCTTAATCTCTTTAGGATTGGGAGAGCCTGGAAGAAAAAGATCTAGCTATGTTAACAGAGAATCTTTTTTTTTTTTCATGTGTATTTTATTATTTACACATTAGGTACTACACATCTGTCTTAGTCCATTCAGGCTGCTATAACAATATCCTTTGGACTGAATACTTTATAAATAGTAGAAATTTATTCCTCACAATTCTGAAGGCTGGGAAGTCCAAGATCCAGATGCCAGCAGATTTAGTGCCTGGTAAAGGTTGGCTGTCTGATTCCAAGATGGTGCCTTCTTGCTGCATCTTCATATGGCGGAGGGAAAAAGGGACAGACTTGCTCCCTCCATCCCTTTTAATTTTTTATTATACTTTAAGTTCTGGGGTACATGTGCAGAATGTGCAGGTTTGTTACATAGGTATACACGTGCCATGGTGGTTTGCTGCACCCATCAACCCATCACGTACATTAGATATTTCTCCTAATGATATCCCTCCCCCAGCCCCCGACCCCCTGACAGGCCTCATTGTATGATGCCCCCAACCCCTGTGTCCATGTGTTCTCATTGTTCAACTCCCACTTATGAGTGAGAACAAGTGGTGTTTGGTTTTCTGTTCTTGTGTTAGTTTGCTGATAATGATGGTTTCCAGTTTCATCCATGTCCCTGCAAAGGACATGAACTCATCCCTTTTTATGGCTGTATAATATTCCTTGGTATATATGTGCCACATTTCCTTTATGCACTCTATCACTGATGAGCATTTGAGTTGATTCTAAGTCTTTGCTATTGTGAACAGTGCTTCCAAAATAAACATATGTGTGCATGTGCCTTTATAGTAGAATGATTTATAATCATTTGTGTATATACGCAGTAATGGGATTGCTGGGTCAAATGGTAGGTATTTCTCTGGTTCTAGATCCTTGAGGAATCGCCACACTGTCTTCCACAATGGTTGAACTAATTTACACTCCCACCAACAGTGTAAAAGTGTTCCTATTTCTCCACATCCTCTCCGGCATCTGTTGTTTCCTGACTTTTTAATAATCACCATTCTAACTGTCATGAGATGGCATCCCATTGTGGTTTTGAGTTGCATTTCTCTAATGACCAGAGATGATGAGCTTTTTTCCCTATGTTTCTTGGCTACATAAATGTCTTCTTTTGAGATGTGTCTGTTCATATCCTTCACCCACTTTTTGATGGGGTTTTTTCTTGTAAATTTGTTTAAGTTCTTTGTAGATTCTGGATATTAGCCGTTTGTCAGATGGATAGATTGCAAAAATTTTCTCCCATTCTGTAGGTTGCCTGTTCACTCTGATGATAGTTTATTTTGCTGTGCAGAAGCTCTTTAGTTTAATCAGATCCCATTTGTCTATTTTGGCTTTTGTTGCCATTGCTTTTGGTGTTTTAGTCATGAAGTCTTTGCCCATGCCTATGTCTTGAATAGTACTGCCCAGGTTTTCTTCTAGGGTTTTTATGGTTGTAGGTCTTATGTTTAAGTCTTTAATCCATCTTGAGTTAATTTTTGTATAAGGTGTAAGGAAGAGGTCCAGTTTCAGCTTTCTGCATATGGCTAGCCAGTTTTCCCAACACCATTTATTAGATAGGGAATCCTTTCCCCATTGCTTGTTTTTGTCAGGTTTGTCAAAGATCAGATGGTTGTAGATGTGTGATGTGATTTCTGAGGCCTCTGTTCTGTTCCATTGGTCTATATATCTGTTTTGGTGCCAGTACCATGCTGTTTTTGTTACTGTAGCCTTGTAGTATAGTTTGAAATCAGGTAGCGTGATGCCTCCAGCTATGTTCTTTTTGCTTAGGATTGTCTTGGCTACGTGGGCTCTTTTTTGGTTCCATATGAAACTTAAAGTAGTTTTTTCCAATTCTGTGAAGAAAGTCAATGGTAGCTTGATGGGGATAGCATTGAATCTATAAATTACTTTGGGCAGCATGGACATTTTCACAATATTGATTCTTCCTATCCATGACCATGGAATGCTTTTCCATTTGTTTGTGTCCTATCTTATTTCCTTGAGCAGTGGTTTGTAGTTCTCCTTGAAGAGGTCCTTCACATCCCTTGTAAGTTGTACTCCTAGGTATTTTATTCTGTTTGTTTTGGCTGTTTGTCTGTTATTGGTATATAGGAATGCTTGTGATTTTTGCACATTGATTTTATATCCTGAGACTTTTCTGAAATTGCTTATCATCTTAAGGAGATTTGGGGCTGAGACTATAGGGTTTTCTAAATACACAATCATGTCATCTGCAAAGAGACAATTTGACTTCCTCTTTTCTTAATTGAGTACCCTTTCTTTCTTTCTCTAGCTTGATTGCCCTGACCAGAACTTCCATACTATGTTGAATAGGAGTGGTGAGAGAGGTCATCCTTGTCTTGTGCCAGTTTTCAAAGGGAATGCTTCCAGTTTTTGCCCATTCAGTATGATATTGGCTGTGGGTTTGTCATAAATAGCTCTTATTATTTTGAGATACGTTCCATCAATATCTAGTTTATTGAAAGTTTTTAGCATGAAGTGCTGTTGAATTTTGTCAAAGGTCTTTTGTGCATCTATTGAGATAATCATGTGGTTTTTGTCATTGGTTCTGTTTATGTGATGGATTATGTTTGTTGATTTGCTTATGTTGAACCAGCCTTGCATCCCAGGGATGAAGCCAACTTGATTGCAGTGGATAAGCTTTTTGATGTGCTGCTGGATTCGGTTTGCCAGTATTTTATTGAGGATTTTTGCATCGATGTTCAACAGGGATATTGGCCTGAAATTTTCTTTTTTTGTTGTTTCTCTGCCAGGTTTTGGTATCAGGATAATATTGGCCTCATAAAATGAGTTAGGGAGGATTCCCTCTTAGTTTCAGAAGGAATGGTCCCAGCTCCTCTTTGTACCTCTGGTAGAATTCGGCTGTGAATCCGTCTGGTCCTGGACTTTTTTTGATTGGTAGGCTATTAATTGCTGTCTCAATTTCAGCAATTGTTATTGATCTGTTCAGGGATTTGACTTCTTCCTGGTTTAGTCTTGGGAGGGTGTATGTGTCCAGGAATTTATCCAATTCTTGTGGATTTTCTCGTTTATTTGCATAGAGGTGGTTATAGTATTCTCTGATGATAGTTTGCATTTCTGTAGGATCAGTGGTGATGTCCCCTTTGTCATTTTTTATTGCATCTATTTGATTCTTCTCTCTTTTCTTCTTTATTAGTATGGCTAGCAGTCTATCTATTTTGTTGATATTTTCAAAAAACCAGCTCCTGGATTCATTGATTTTTGAAGGGTTTTTCATGTCTCTATCTCCTTCAGCTATGCTCTGATCTTAGTTATTTCTTGTCTTCTGCTAGCTTTTGAATTTGTTTGCTCTTGTTTCTCTAGTTCTTTTAATTGTGATGTTAGGGTGTTGATTTTAGATCTGTCCTGCTTTCTCTTGTGGGCATTTAGTGCTACAAATTTCCCTCTACAAGCTGCTTTAAATGTGTCCCAGAAATTCTGGTGTATTGTGTCTTTGTTCTCATTGGTTTCAAAGAACATCTTTATTTCTGCCTTAATTTCATTATTTACCCAGTAGTCTTTCAGGAGCAGGTTGTTCAGTTTCCATGCAGTTGTGCAGTTTTGAGTGAGTTTCTTAATTCTGAGTTCTAATTTGATTGCAGTGTGGTCTGAGAGACTGTTATGATTTCCGTTCTCTTGCTTTTGCTGAGGAGTGTTTTACTTCCAATTATGTGGTCAATTTTAGAATAAGTTTGATGTGGTGCTGAGAAGAATGTATGTTCTGTTGATTTGGGGTGGAGAGTTCTGTAGATGTCTCCACCTTAAGTTCACTTGGTCCAGAGCTGAAGTCAAGTCCTGGATATCCTTGTTAATTTCCTGACTCATTGATCTGTTTAATATTTATAGTGGGGTGTTAAAGTCTCCCACTATTATTATGTGGTGGTCTTACTCTCTTTTTAGGCCTCTAAGAACTTGCTTTATGAATCTGGGTGCTCCTGTATTGGGTACATATATATTTAGGATAGTTAGCTCTTCTTGTTGCATTGATCCCTTTACCATTATGTAATGCCCTTCTTTGCCTCTTTTGATCTTTGTTCATTTAAAGTCTGTTTTATCAGAGACTAGGATTGCAACCTCTGCTTTTTTACTGTTTTCCATTTGCTTGGTAAATATTCCTCCATCCCTTTATTTTGAGCCTATGTGTGTCTTTGCACATGAGATGGGTCTCCTGAATATGGCGCACTGATGGGTCTTGACTCTTTGTCCAATTTTCTAGTCTGTGTCTTTTAATTGGGGCCATTTAGCCCATTCACATTTAAGGTTAATATTGTTATGTGTGAATTTGATCCTGTCATTATGATGCTAGCTGGTTATTTTGCCCGTTAGTTGATGCAGTTTCTTCATAGTGTCAATGGTCATTTCAATTTGGTTTGTTTTTGCAGTGGCTGGTACCGGTTGTTCCTTTCCATGTTTAGTGCTTCCTTCAGGAGCTCTTGTAAGTCAGGCCTAGTGGTGACATAATCTCTCAGCATTTGCTTATCTATAAATGATTTTATTTCTCCTTTGCTTATGAAGCTTAGTTTGGCTGGATATGAAATTCTGGGTTGAAAATACTTTTCTTTAAGAATGTTGAATATTGGCCCCCACTCTCTTCTGGCTTGTAGGGTTTCTGCTGAGAGGTCCATTGTTAGTCTGATGGGCTTCTCTTTGTGGGTAACCTGACCTTTCTCTCTGGCTCCCCTTAACATTTTTTCCTTCATTTCAACCTTGGTGAATCTGATGATTGCGTGTCTTGGGGTTGCTATTCTCAAGGAGTATCTTTGTGGTGTTTTCTGTATTTCCTGAATTTGAATGTTGGCCTGTCTTACTAGGTTGGGGACGTTCTCCTGGATGTTATCCTGAAGAGTGTTTTCCAAGTTGGTTCCATTCTTCCCATCACTTTCAGGTACACTAATCAAACGTAGATTTGGTCTTTTCACATAGTCCCATATTTCTTGGAGGCTTTGATCATTTTTTTTCACTCTTTTTTCTCTAATCTTTTCTTCTCGCTTTATTTCCCTGAGTCGATCTTCAATCTCTGATATCCTTTTTTTCACTTGATCGATTTGGCTATTGATGCTTGTGTTATGCTTCACAAAGTTCTCATGCTGTGGTTTTCAGCTCCATCAAGTCATTTATGTTGTTCTCTAAACTGGTTATTCTAGTTAGCAATTCATCTAACCCTTTTTCAAGGTTCTTTGCTTCCTTGCATTGGGTTAGAACATGCTCCTTTAGCTTGGAGGAGTTTGTTATTACCCACCTTCTGAAGCCTACTTCTGTTAATTTCTCAAACTCATTCTCCGTCCAGTTTTGTTCTCTTGCTGGCGAGGAGTTGTGATCCTTCAGAAGGGAAGAGGTGTTCTGGTTTTTGGAATTTTCAGCCTTTTTGCTATGGTTTCTCCCCATCTTCGTGGATTTATCTACCTTTGATCTTTGATGTTGGTGACCCCTTTGGTTGGGGTCTCTGAGCAGATGTCCTTTTTGTTGATGTTGATACTATTCCTTTCTGTTTATTAGTTTTCCTTATAACAGTTAAGCCCCTCTGCTGCAGGTCTGCTGGAGTTTGCTGGAGGTCCACTCCAGACCCTGTTTTCCTGGGTATCACAAGCAGAGGCTGCAGAACAGCAAAGACTGCTGCCTGTTCCTTCCTTGGGAAGCTTTGTCCCAGAGGGGCACCTGCCAGATGCCAGCCAGAGCTCTCCTGTATGAGGTGTCTGTCAGCCTCTACTGGGAGGTTTCTCCCAGTGAAGATATATGGGGGTCAGGGACCTACTTGAGGAGGCAGTCTCTCCCTTATCAGAGCTCAAATGCTGTGCTGGGAGATCTGTTGCTCTCTTTGGAGCTGTCAGGCAGGGTCATTTAAGTCTGCTGAAGCTATGCCCACAGCTGCCCTTTCCCCCAGGTGCTCTGTCCCAGGGAGATGGGGGTTTTTATCTGTAAGTCCCTGAA
Organism: Pan troglodytes; assembly: GCF_028858775.2. NCBI lineage: Eukaryota > Metazoa > Chordata > Mammalia > Primates > Hominidae > Pan > Pan troglodytes. The sequence goes on along the minus strand of NC_072408.2, from coordinate 28,169,746 downwards.
TGGGGCTGCTACCTTTTTTTCAGAGATGCCCTGCCCAGAGAGGAGGAATCTAGAGAGACAGTCTGGCTGCAGTGGCCTTGCTGAGCTGCGGTAGACTCCTCCCAGTTTGAACTTCCTGGTGGCTTTGTTTACACTGTGAGGATAAAACCACCTACTCATGCCTCAGCAATGGTGGACAACCCTCCCTCCACCAAGCTTGAGCATCTCAGGTTGACCTCAGACTGCTATGCTAGCAGCGAGAATTTCAAGCCAGTGGATCTTAGCTTGCTGGGCTCTGTGGGAATGGGATCTGCTGAGCCAAACCACTTGGCTCCCTGGCTTTAGTCCCCTTTCCAGGGAGTGAAGGATTCTGTCTCACTGGCATTCCAGGTGCCACTGGGGTATGAAAAAAAAAAAATACAAACTCCTGCAGCTAGTTCTGTGTCTGCCCAAATGGCTACCCAGTTTTGTGCTTGAAACCCAGGGCCCTGGTGGCCTAGGCACCAGAGGGAATCTCCTGGTCTGCTGGCTGCAAAGACTGGGAAAAGCGCAGTATCTGGGCCAGAGTGCGCCGTTCCTCCCGGTACAGTCTCTCATGGCGTCCCTTGGCTGGGGGAGGGGAATCCCTCGACCCCCTGTGCTTCCCAGGTGAGGCAACCCCCGACCCTGCTTCAGCTCACCCTCTGTGGGCTGCACCCACTGTCCAACCAGTTCCAGTGAGATAAACCAGGTATCTCAGTTGGAAATGCAGAAATCACCCACCTTCTGCATCAATCTCTCTGGTAGCTGCAGACCAAAGCTGTTCCTATTCGGCCATCTTGCCATCAGAACCCCCAAGATTAGTTACAGATGTAATTTTTTCCCCACCAAGAACAACTTTGCAGGGTCCTTTCAAAATATGGCAAAGAAACATGTTTTGGGGGTAAAATATTTTTACTTTCTTGTCACATAATGTTATGTCAGGGTCAGATTGGAAAGTAAGTCACAATATATAAGGTTAAGTAAAACCCATCTGATGAGAATTTATGGTTTGTAGGACATGACACCTCAGACCCTTTAGATAGGAATTTGGTCAAGATAAAATAATCAGAGCTTAGTCCTTACATCCATGAGTGGTGAGGTGACAATAGAAGAATGGGGGCCGGGGGTGGGGTGGGTCAGAAATGCTATCTTTTATTCCTTTTCTTTTTAAAATCTCAATATGGTCCCTAGCATAGCACCAACTAGTGGGGCACCTTGTAAATGATTACGAGCTGATTATTTGAACTCATGGAAGCACTAGAAAGATGTCCTAAAAATCTACTTCAGAATTATCAGATAAACACAATGAAAACCGCATCTTTGTAAGTACAGAAACACACATCATTGGAAGGGTTCTGATCGATGACACAACAAAAAATGTAGACTCAAGTGAGAATATCTAATTAGGATCAGGTGAGAGGATGTGGATGGAGGTGTTTTGCAAACTGTCAAGTGTCTCATGGATATAATGAACACATGAGAGTTGCTGTGAATATTGAAGAAAGGTCTGAACAGTCACAATCTTCCATCAGACTACAATGAAACTCTACTGCATACCAATATTTTTGGTGGCAGCAATGTACCCAGGTTTTTTTTAAAAAATGATTTTCTAAGGTACTTTATAGACAGCAGTGGTTATGTGATAAAATACTCACCAATGAGATGAAAGATGAAATCTATGATAGGGCTTTTAAGAAAAATACTGATTTCCTGATTTAAAGAGAAGTAAACTTCAACAGCATATGCCTTTGCTCTTCACTCCTTGCTCTTTTTCCTTTTACCTGCTTGGAATGCAATTACAATCTGAGGGTGCAGTAGCTATCATGTGACTATACAGAAAATCTACTTCTCAAGGGTATTGGAGACAGACAAGAGAAGAAATCAGATTCCCCGGCAGAATCCTTAGGCTACTACACTGGCACTGAGCTGTTATCTCCAAACTTCTTGTTATGTGAACAAAAATAATCATTTACTTAACTAATCCACGGTTATAAAGGTTTTCTGCTACTTACTGCTGAATGCAATCATAATAGCTGATTTATCTATCCTTGTAAAATGCCTAACATCCATATGTAAAATTAATAATACTAAAAAGTCTGTTGAGTTACAGGTACCTGATGTTGGACTAGGCTCATCCTCTAGTTAAGTGATCTGTCCATGCCCATAGCCTCACAGCCTTTGAAGTTCAAATTTGTGTTACAGCAAAGTGGTAAGTTTCTACATGCAGAACTTTGTGGTCACTTTTGAATGTTAAATCTTTTATTGCTAAAAGTTTGGCCATTTTGGATGTCGACAAAGAGTTGAACTCTAAAATATTGGAGATTTATTCTGAGCCAAATATAAATGACCATGGTCTGTGACACAGCCCTTAGGAGGTCCTGTGCCCAAGGTGGTCAGGGCTCAGCTTTGTTTTATACATTTTAGACAGGCATGAGACATCAGTCAAATACACTTAAGAAATACATTGGTTTGGTCCAGAAAAGTGGAACAACTCAAAGCCAGGGGGCTTCCAGGCTATAGGTGAATTTAAACATTTTCTGGTTGACAGTTGGTTGAGTTTGTCGAAAGACCTGGGATGACAGAAGGGAAATATTCAAGTTAAGATAAAGATTGTGGAGACCCAAGTTCTTTTGAAGTCTTATAGTGGCTGCCCTTAGAGACAATAGGATAACAAATGTTTCCTATTCAGATTTTAGGTAATCTCTTTAGGATTGGGAATGTCTGAAAGAAAAAGATCTAGCTATGTTAATAGAGATTCTTTACAGATGAACATTTTCCCCCACAAAGAACAGCTTTGCAGGGCCATTTCAAAATATGACAAAGAAACTATTTTGGGGTAAAATATGTTGATTTTCTTCTTTGTCTCATAATGTTATGCCAGAGTCAGGTTGGAAAGCAAATCACGATATGTAGGCTTAAATAAAACCCATCTGATGAGAATGTATTATTTTTAGGGCATGACTCCCCAGATCCCTTAGATAGGAATTTGGGTGAGATAAAAAAAAAAAAATCAGAGTTTAGTCCTCATGGATTTTGAGTACAGTTAATATACCCTACAACTCAGAAAACGCAGGAGGAATTCTAACTCCATGACCAGAATTTCTCTAAATGGCTTCTAAACAATTATCCAATGACTACAACACTAAACTCTAGAATACATATATTTTTTAAAAAAAACTTTCATCTAATTCAAGATACACTGTCTCCTTTAACATATTGAATAGACTATCCCATTTGTTATATGTAAAAGAAAAAAGAGTAAAATATCATCTGAAAGGGATGTGGACTAAGGGCTGCTTGAGCAACCTTTTTGGGCCCTGTGACTTCCTCACATAGCTCTTGGACTGTATTATGGCTGTGGCACTCCCCTAAAACTGAGATCTTCATATGTGATAGCTTTCTGGGGGTGAGATTTCAGTATTTCTCAGAACAATTTCTGTAATATATCAGACCTGAGAAATGCTTTTGAACAAAAGGGTGTAACTGAGAAATACTTCATTGACCATCCTTCTTTAAATAGTCACAGTAAATGTTAGCTTATTAAAGGCACTGAGCAGTTTCACAGTAAAAACACTTGTTAATATTTTTTAACTCAGCATAGTTCATAGAACCCTTTTCTTTTATAATGCTTACTTCTATAGAGCCCTTTTGAGATGGGGGCTTAGAATACCATCATGATCTAGCTGAAAGAAATCTAGTTGAAGAAAATTTGACACCGCTTTCAATTTTCTTTCTTGGTTTTTTTTTTTTTTTTTTTTTTTTTCTTTTTGAGATAGGATCTCACTCTGTTGCCCAGGCTGGAGTGCAGTGGCATGATCATAGCTTACTACAGCATCGACCTCCTGGTCTCAAGTGGTCCTCCCACCTTGACCTCCCAAAGCACTGGGATTACATGCATGAACCACCATACTTAGCCTTTACTTGATATTTTTCAAGTATTTTTTTTTTGCCTTAAGTTGTTTTACCCATTAGAAGAACTTGCAGACAACATTAAACAGAATAGCACTAACCTGCTATGCAAATTCAGTCACATAAATAACTTCATTTCCTCTTCCTTAACTGAGATTGTTTGCTGAGAATCTCCAAGACTCTTCTGTTGGAAAACAAAACAAAACAAAACAAAACAGTGATTCTATTCTGTTTTTCTTAACGATATATATTTGAGTGTTTTCTTCCAACTGGTTGAATAAACACCACTGCTGTCTATCTCTATCCCAAAATGGAACTGCCCTGGGGTGACAAGTCACTTTTCTATCTCTGTAGAAGTCTTTGATTCTCCTTATTTCCAGAGCTGATGAAAGCTACAATTAACACATGTGAGCTGTCTATTAGCATGGTCTGTGAGACCTTGGAACATGTTTGGAGATGTGGGGCAGCCTTAAGGATAGAGATAAGCTTATTCTCAACATCTACAACAAATAGATCAAGCAAAAAAGGACACAGACTCCTACACGAATAATGCAAATGACACTATTGAGAGCCAGCCTAGAGAGACAGTTGTTAATAGGGCAGATCACAATTAGTGACATATTTCTCCTAATATTTTTAAAATTGCATGAGTGCCTGTTTTATAGAGTAGGGGATAGACCAGAGACTATAGCAAAGTCTTTTAAAACTACTATTACATTTTAACTACTTTTAAAATTTGTTGGGTTGGTCTTCTACTTATACAACATTTTTAGGCAAATTGCTTTTATTATATTCATTTGACAGACATTTACTGAGCACCTGCCTTTTGCAAAGCATCATGTCAAAAACTCTGATGGTGAGGCAGGTGATATTTTCCAAATTGACTCCCATCCCACATGCCCTTAAAATGTACCTTTAACACTACCATTGGGAGGTGTGATCTATATTTCCTCCTTTTTGAAATTGGGTAGGCTTTTGTGACCAACAGAGTATGGTGAAAGTAATACAGTAACATTTTTGAGGCTGTCATCACAGGCCATACAGCTTCTACCTTGCTCACTGGAATTGTCTCTTGAAACTCTGAGCTGCCATATATGCAGTTGTAATGCCCTAAGGCTATGATGCTGAACCGAAGTCCAAACTAACCCATGTGGAGAGACTATTTAAGAGCAGCCCTGAGACCACATGAAGATTGTTGATAGATACCAAGCCAGACCCCAGCTACTCCAGTCCTCATTCCCATTGTCACAGCTCCAGCCACCATCTGACTACAGCCACATCCTAGACTGTAAGCCAGAGCTGCTCCACCAAGCCCTTCCCAAATTCCTGACTTACAGAGACAAATGATTTTTGTCTGAAGCCACTAAATTTGGGGATAAAATTGTTACACAGTGATAGATAACTGAAACAGAGGAATACAGTGATGACAGTTCATGATCTTTGGGCCCAGAGAATCGTGAATTCCAGGTGGGAAGCCCAGATATGCACAAAGGAGAACAAAAGAATGAATGAAGGGAAGAAACAGACCGAAATGGCTTGCAATGGGCTAGCTGTAGCACGAGGTGACTCAGGTTTTTTTTTTTTTTTTTTGAGTCTTGCTCTGTTGCCCAGGCTGGAATGCAGTGGCTCGATCTCGGCTCACTGCAAGCTCCGCCTCCCAGGTTCACGCCATTCTCCTGCCTCAGCCTCCTGAGTAGCTGTGACTACAGGTGGCCGCCACCACGCCCAGCTAATTTTTTTGTATTTTTAGTAGAGATTGGGTTTCAACATGTTAGCCAGGATGGTCTTGATCTCCTGACCTCGTGATCTGCCCATCTCAGCCTCCCAAAGTGCTGGGATTACAGGCTTGAACCACCACCCCCGGCCTGTGACTCAGGTTTTCAAACTAGTATGGAGAAGCCCTATCAAATCTCAGACCCATAGCATATTGTTGAGAGTCTCAACAGGTCCTGAAGGCCAAAGAGTTGTCAAGGAATGGAGCTTCAGATTTATGGCTGGTGTTTGAAATTTCCACAATCTTAAGTTTGAAGTAACTTGAATTTACACGTTTGGGATGAATAATAAGCAGCAGCATATATATGCATTATACTGTTTGACCATCATAGAAGCCTAATAGGTGTCCGTCTGGCCGAGCTTTATAATTCTACTGGATTATGTATTTAAAAAAATTAAGAAAGGCCTCACTCAAATTATTCAATTAAACATATTTATTGCATGCTTACTCTGGGCAAAAAGGCAATGCAATAAACATAATAGCAGAGAAATAACAGTTCTTGTCATGTAGTTTAAACACTAGTTGGATACTTGTAGCATAGAATGACACACACACAAATAATTCACAGCAGTGAGGAAGAAATGTTAAGTGTACAATGTTAAGTACAAATTAAATATAGAGTTCAATATATTTGTCTATCGTCTTTTGCTTCAGATTACCCTTGCTCTACATGCTTTTCATGGTTCTGACCCAATTCTGATAATAAAAATCTAAACTCAGCCAGGTGTGGTGGCTCACACCTGTAATCCCAGCACTTTTTGAGGTGGGCAGATCACAAGGTGAGGAGATCGAGACCATCCTGGCCAACATGGTGAAACCCTGTCTCTACTAAAAATACAAAAATTAGTTGGACATAGTGGTGCGTGCCTGTATTCCCAGCTACTTGGGAGGCTGAGGCAGGAGAATCACTTGAACCCAGGAGGCAGAGGTTGCAGTGAGCTGAGATTACACCACTGCACTCCAGCCTGGACAACAGAGTTAGACTCCATCTCAAAAAGGGAAAGGGAAAGGTAGAGGGAGAGGGAGAATATAATTGCTTGGGGCAATGTTGAGGCAGGCCCTGAGTTCACATAAGATCTCGTCATTTACCATTGTGTGGCACCACTCCCCACCCTTTCTCTCTTGCTCCTGCTTTCATCATGTGAAGTGCCTGCTCACCCTTTGCCTTGTGTCATGATTGGAAGCTTCCTGAGGCCTCCCCAGAAGCAGATGCCACTATGCTTCCTGTGCAGCCTGCTGAAGTGTAAGCCAATTAAACCTCTTTTCTTATGAGCTACCCAGTCTCAGGTATTCCTTTGTAGAAGTGGAAGAATGATCTAATACAATGCCATAGAAGCAGTTCCTGGACCACATAAAGCCATGTGGCTTTATGGTGATCAGGATATTCACCTGCTGTTTATGCCCGTTACCCAGGTCATGGTAAATGTTGTGGTCAAGGGTGCCCCTTTTGCATGGACACCACATGTAAGGATACTGCTGCAAAATTGAGCTGTGGTCAGAGAAGCCTTGTCAAATTTGCTGTCTTCCTTCCCCACATGAGTCTTACAGATGCTAATAAAAACAGTAGGTTAATTAACAAGAGAATGGAGAAAGGCAGAGGGGAAAGTCAAAGAGTTCATCTCAGGCAGGTGGAAATTTTAAAATGGTTATTAAGAAATGAGATGAACAAAGAAAAAAAGGAAAGGGGAGAGTCATGAGATTTGTTCCAGGGTGGAAATCTTTAGATGGTTATTAAGAAATAGGATGAATAAAATGGAAATTGATACGGTTAAATCAAAGGTCTTAATACAACACTATAGAAGGTTGGGTGGACCAAAGGGAGCCTCTGCTGGTCCCCCAACAGTAAGGGGTTCCAAACAGGTTTGCTGTATTTACCCCAGTTTGGGGAAATTTTAAAAGTCAGAAGGCAAAGATTACAATGAGAAAGCTGACCAACAATAGCTTGGGGCAATGTTGAGGCAGGTTAATTCAGATAGATTGACAAAAAGGCCGGGGACATTTGGCTCAACCTGCTGCTAAGGACCCAAAGCCTTTTGCCCAAGAGAAGGTAAAATAGTCTGGGGGTGGAGAAGAGAAGGTCATGCGACTTGAACATAAAAATGTAAGGGTTGGCCGGGTGTGGTGGCTCACGCCTGTAATCCCAGCACTTTGGGAGGCTGAGGTGGGTGGATCACGAGGTCAGGAGATCGAGACCACCCTGGCTAACATGGTGAAACCCCATCTCTACTAAAAATACAAAAAATTAGCCGGGTGTGGTGGTGGGTGCCTGTAGTCCCAGCTACTTGGGAGGCTGAGACAGGAGAATGGCATGAACCCGGGAGGTGGAGCTTGCAGTGAGCCGAGATCATGCCACTGCACTCCAGCCTGGGTGACAGAGCAAGACTCCATCTCAAAAAAAAAAAAAAAAAAAAAATGTAAGGGTTGGTAGCATAGTGAAATTTGGAATGTTTAAACAGGCTGTAAGTAAAGTAATTTGCATCTCCTTTTTAATAGCAATGGGATATTTTATCTGACTGGGGGATGTCCCCTCTACCTAATATTGTAAAAGAGAAGGCATAAAAATCTGCCCTCTGAGCAATATTAAACATGCTAAATGGGAACCAGTAAGACTCCCTAAGCCCGCACAGTATATAATAGAAGCTGAAGTGCTCCTAGGGACAAATTCTCCATTTGCTAGTTCTTTGTGGAACAGTTACTAGGACTTACAGCAAAAGCCTTTGAGGGCCTCTCAATGATAACTATAGGGACTTTGGACTTTGATAATTTCCACTTGAGGGGCATTTACAGCCTTGCAATAGAACTTTAACTGAAGCTATCCCTGTGACTGAAGGACATAATATGATCTTGAAATCTGGAATATGCATGCTGTCTTGGTGATGTCAGGGAAACACTCTATTAGGGATAGTGGTCCCCAGAAGAGTTCCATAGTAAAATGGAGATGATTTATACAGGGCCATGCTACCTAGGGAATTCAAAGAACAGACACTCAAGAGCAGGGAACCTCTTTTCCCCTAGGACTGACTCTGGAACTGTGTGAGGAGCTGCTGGATTCTATGGACACTTGGATAGTGCCCTATAGCTCTTGACTACAGCTCTTGACTGACCAACAAAGAGCTGCTTGGTGTGTGGATGGCAGTTCCAAGGGGAATGGACAACAACATCCTAATTAAAAGGATGGCACTCTGGTTGAACAACATAAAAATGAATCAGCTCAGTGAGCTAAATTGCATGCTGCCTTCCTAACACTGATGAAGTAATTGGACAGTGGTAAAAGCCCCTGTGTCTAGGTTTTTACTGGCTTGTGGGCAGTGGCCAATGGCCTGGCCACACATGGTCACACAGAAGGGCAGTAGAAACCTGGCCTTTTAAAGGGATGCTCATATGGAGCTTGGCCCTCTGGAAATATGAAAGGTGCCTTAAGTGGGCTGTGTAGATGTACATTGGAAGAGCCTCCTTCCAGGGTGGGAAGGTGACTGGAATCAACAAGCAGATATCCTTGTGTGCTCCCTTGAGGTGGCCACCTGAGTCCATGAAATGAGTGGATATGGGGGACCTGCAGAAGTGTAAGGAGGGGCCGGATCTAGGCATGTTCCTTTCGCACCCTCTCTGGAACACGATGCCAGTAAGAGCTGTTCTGTTACTCAGCAAGTGAGACAGAGACTGTAGATGGCTATGGGACAGATTTCATGATGGAAAGGCCCTGGACACAGCTGGTGAGTGAGACTGACGCTGTTAGCCCTGAGAGGCTACAAATGGTTCTTGACAGGAGGAGACACTGATTCTGGAGTGGGTTTTCCTTACCTGGTGGAAGATGCAAATACTCAGAGTGCCACTAACAACAACAATAACAAAAATAGAACAGAAGATATTGCTCGGATTTGGTCAGCCAACTGTTATTTCTTCAGACTAAGGAATACGCTATGCAGCCAACAATGTTCAACAATGGGCAAAGAGATCTCCTCCTCAGAATAATGATTTTTTGATAGGAGAAGTGGAACAGGCAATTAAAACATCAGTTGTCTAAAATGGGGAAGGATAAAAGCACAAGAGGCTGGTTTACACGCCTTCATGAGGTTGTGCTCACACCCAACATGAGGGAGACTAAAGGAGTGTCCCCACTGAAATTTCCTATCATCTTTTTCTGGTTGATCTGGGGAAGAGGGGATGTGGAAGCATGCTGGAAAAACTATGTAACTTCTGCGAAGGGAGGAGTACACTGGCATAATGATTATGATGTTTTCGTTCTTCTCCACAACACCTCTTTCTCTCTTTTCTCCTGTATTTGATGCAGTGGTTCTGGGACCAGGGCTGCAACAAGTGCTGGAAGCAAGGATGATTCCTCAGCAAGAAACTGTCACTGTTTTTAAACCTTATGTCAGAATTTCTAAAGGCCTGACAGGCTTAAGGGGGATGGATTGTGCCTTCACCCCATTTGGCAAAACTGAGCTTAACAGTGGATACAGTTATGTTGCCTGGGGATCCACTATTGCTGCACCTATGTAACCCACTATGTATGTATGTATGTATGTATGTATGTATGTATCCTTACCCCATCTGAATGGGAGTGGACTGAGGGGAGGCATACACTAGACTGCTATTGCTGCCTGCAATCTAAACAGCACAGCAACAATGCTAATGCTCCTTGCAAAGGTTTTTAATGAAGGATGGAAAAATAGTAGCTGAGGATAAAGGAATAAATGGGTTATGAAGTCAGGGAAATCCAATATTACATTAACACCTCAAAAGAGGCTCAGAGCAAGAGATATCATTGTCTCTTAGCTCAGTGGTAACAGATGCCTGAAAGGGTGAAGCTTCGTTTGCGGAGATCACCCGTTTTTGGAACATGGCAAGATTGAACGGAAGCCTGCAAACCTGAGTGGCCTTGCCCTGGGAGACACATTCTTAGGACATAATGATGGGCTGGACTAATGACTAATGTGACTGAATGGGAGTCTGATAATGTGCCAGTATCTTTTGAGTTGTGTGTTGTTTTGATGGAAGGAATCCAGGGTTACACAAAGAATGATAAAGTGAAGTGCCTTTTACCCCGTTTTGTGTCTTCTTAACTATGTGGCCTTAGGTAACTTAGTTTACTCTTCTGAGTTGTTCATCTGTAAAAGAGGAATAGCTATAATAATTTCTACTTCATAGGGCTTTGGAGAAGTGATCGCTTCTTTCCTCAGGGAATTAATCTGACCCCTTCAAAGGTGGGTGTAGAACAGAACTCTCAGACTTCCTACAGCACAGATATTGGACCAATCACAAACTGTGCCCCTACTCAGGGAAAATGGGCCCAAAAGGAAGTACAATTTGGCCAAGATTTTCTCCTTGCTGGAGTCCTCTGTCTTAGGGGCTGGCACACTCAAGGACTAGGCTGGAAAGGCAGAAGCAACTTGTGGTTAAGCCCTTCACATCTGAAGTCAGACTGCCTGAGTTCAAATCCCATTTCTGTGACCTGTTAGCTGCATGGCCTGGGGCAGTTACTTAACTCTACGTCTTCATTTTCCATCTGGAGAATGGGGACAATAGTATCTACATCCTAGAATTGGTATACAATTGAACAGTGTTTAGAACGTAAGTATTAGTGATTATTACAAGTTTATAAATATTAACGGAGCTACAAAATTAAAGTAATACCCAGTCCCACTTTGGATCTAAAATGGCCAAGTAGTTGAGGCAAAATTATTTTGGTGTTATACTCTTTTTATTCAGAATGATGTCAATTTTCTACTTTGCTAGTTTGAACCTGACCTCAGAAATGACACCACCACCATGATCTTCTTGAATCACTGTAACTTCCTTGTCATGCCCTTGCAGTTCTCCAAGTCTTGAGAGGTCCAATAAATAAACTTTTCCATATCACTTCACCAGACTCTGTTAACCCTAAGAGAGCGAGGCGCTGTCTAATGCATAATTATTTGGTTTAATAAAAGGAAATTTGGCTGAAAGCAGTTATCACCATGGATATACAGTCATAAAAAGTTGGTAGGGTACAGAATGGGCACCATGAAAATTTCACAAGGTTGAAATCAGGGCAAAGCTCAGCATGTGGGGTGAGCTGGAAGAATGCTCTCAGCAAAGTGGTTATTAATATCTACTAAAGAACCTGACCTTTGTTGCTGTAAACAAGACCAGATAATTACATGTTCCTTCGAAGAGCAACCTTGAGATGAAAATTGAGGCATTTGTCAAAGGGAACAGGAAAGTAATTTGTACTAAAATGAAACAGTTTAGGTATTAATATCTAACAGCTTTGGCCCTTGTCATGAAAGATTTGTTATGTTAGGTAATAATTATAATTAGCATTCTTGTCTATGAGGCTTCTTCTTCTCATTTTCCAGAGAAAGGGGCCTAAAGGAATGTGATAGTCTGTGGGAAGGACTATTTTTCCCTCCTTTTTTTTCCAGTGGGTTCATTCTTTTCCCTGTCTCAATTATTTATCCAAGATGAAGATGCTTTCGGGTCATAGAGTCATGATTAAAAACAGGCCCAGGCAAGTAAGGTGAGCATCCTCCAGCTCTGGAAACACTTTTTCCACCACTGACTCACAAGCAGGTGAGAAACAAACCTTAAAGCCCAGTTTGTTTATAGTTACTATCTTGCTGTGGTGCCCTGTCACTCCTTTCTGTTCCCGAAGGTAAGATACGTTTTCAGGGAAAGAATTAATGAGAAGTACCAAAGTGTTAAACAGTCATTTTAATTTAACATTCTTTTTCCTGACTCTTTTAGTTATACACTCTAAAATACTAGACTTATGTGAAAATGACAGGATATAAACAAATGAAATACATGAAAGGATCACTCATTTCCAAGTCAAATTTCATTTTCATTCTTCAGGGTTACATCTTGTCTCTCTTCATTTTTTCCATTCTCATTCTTTCAGGTTAAATGAAAGCACTTTCATTAGTAAATGAAATAACTGGCTTTTATCCAGGTCAGATGGTCAACAGGGGGTTATCCTTGCTAATACTGTCACATTATTCCAGAAACATACCTTGATGCCTTGTGCCACATTACAGTGTTGTTAAAGAAACCAGGACAAGGATCTTCAGTTCCTGCTCTATGCCATGCAACATATTTTGTACTGCACAGTTGATACAAAGGGTATAGGAGTAGATTCCTCTCGGACCACTCAAATTTTAAAAGTTAAAGAGCATTCTAAGATTTAAATAGTGTATCAAGATGCTGAAGTAGACATGTCTTTAAGTCACATACATCAGTTGGCAAATGGACCAACAATTACTGTTGAATTAATAACAAATACTGTTAAAGTAGAGGGTAAATGCAAGTATTTTAATCTGGATTTTCCAGATCATTTAGAAAGTGAAATTTGAGCTGGGTTCAATAGGGAGGTAAGCAGCAGATTTTAAGACAGGTGGAATGAACTTGGTAAAAACAGGGCAGTGAGCAAGCACCTGGTATATTTCATAAAGAAAGTGAACCCATTCCATCGGAGCAGAGGTTTAGTAAAAAGGTGACGAGGAACAGGCTGGAAAGCAGGCTGAGGTCAGATTGTGGAGGCCTGTTACATTTCCAAAACAGTATTTGTAATCTATTTTCTGGGGAATGGGAAACTATTGAAAGTTTATTAATATTAAGCAAGGAGGACAAGACAGTTTGCAATCAAACCTAGTGTGAGAATGAAACAGGGATTATTCAACTCAATCATGGACGGGAATGTGATTGCTTGAAGGCATACACACTCAAGGCAGATTTGCCAGGCTTCCCTCCAACCTGGCCGGCATGGAGAAGGAGCAGCTGTGATGGAGTGGAAAATGCGTGGTCTGGGTACACACAGACATGATTTCCAGTCACTTCCCAGCTACTTTCTTGTTGTTTAACTTTGGGCATTTCCTTAATTCCCCTGATACTCTGTTTTCTCATCTGTAAAGTGGAGATACAACATCTACTTCACCATGTTGTTAGGACTAATTAGAAATGATATATGAGTTTCTGGATCATAGTTTATACTCAATGAATGGTAGCTGTATTAATTTTAATTGGAATTATATTTATTGTAATTGTGTATCAGTCATCTCATATATTAAATAGAAGCTTGAAAATTGTAGCAGGACCAATTCTGATTTATTAACCATATTTCCCCACCCTCCCCGCCCCCCCCAAAAAAATGCTTGTTAAAAATATTTGGTTGGCAGTGAGTAACCAAGTCATCTTTATAGATGAATGTCAACACCTTCTAGGTAGAGTGATGGTACTGTTTGGGAGGACAAGTGCTTTGTCTCCCCTGAGGAAAGTAGCGGCTGAGAACCCAGTGATTTCACTGACACCTTGGCTGGGGACACAGGAAGTCTCAATCACTGAGACTCCATGGTGAGGAAGGCAGGGAATAGGGGCACCCGAGGACCTTGATCTGCCCTCCCTCTTGCCTCTGTGGGGGCTCCATACATAGAAGGATGGGAAGCAGATCAAGCACTGGGTGACACAGATCTGGTTTCAAATTCTGGCTCTGCAATTTACCAACTGGGAATCCAGTACAAGTTGCTTAGACTCTTTGAGCCTCACAAGTTCCATCATTAAAAGAAGGATGATCATCCTTTGCAGGGTTGTTGTGGGAATTAAATGAGCTAATATGAAGGAAGATCCTGATTTCAAATAGGCCCTCAGTACATGGTGGCAATGACAATTCTCCTCATTCTCTCACTTTTTCTTCCTTCCAGCCTCCCTTCACTGCCTGAGACTCTTTTCAGGAAGGACATGAGCCAATGCAGTCCATGAGAGCTGGCTACGGAAGGGGACATCCTTGCTCCTTCTTACCCCTGCTTATCCTCAGCTGTAATCTGGTGACTAAATGGCTTCTCCTTCCATCAGCAAGGGGACAGTGAAACCAGGCACTGTGTTGGTCACTCTGGATAAAACCCTTAACTGATGACTCCATTGGTAAGGACAAAGCAGAGTGAAATACCTAAATCTCTTTTGGAACCTGAAGAAAGGTGAGAAGTGAATGGGTGTTAGTAAGACGATAAGAGAAGAAAAATTCTCAAAGATGGAAGGAGGAGAAAGTAAAAAGAACCAATTGTAGGGCAGTATTTTAAACAAGTGTTTTTTTCATTTATCAATTAGAGAATCTGACTTTTTTTATTTCTTAAGCCAGTTGTTCTTAGAAAATTGCCATCTTCCACATTTCTTATTCAGATACCTCCACAAAAGGAGAAATTTGGCAGCTTTATATTCTGGGGTTTTGTGAGAAAAATTCATTTTGTCACCCAGAGTCAGCTGCTGAGAAAAAAAAATAGCAGCAGGACCTTTTCCTCTCGTTGTTATTCAAATACAACCCAGTTCTCCAGGCTGACTGAGGAATAAGTTGGAAGCAAGCAGTGAGCAGAGACTAATGCCTTAATTGGCTATTAATATACGGTCACTGCTATTCTTAGAAATAACTGGTGTTTCAATAACTACCTCAAAAATGGAGTTCAGATTTCATGGCTGTGTTCTATCACACATAAAACCAGGAAGAGTTGATGGGTAATAGGTTGGACCACGATTCATTTCTGGAAAGCTCCAGTTACATTTGCTATTGCTTTAAAAAGTCATGCTTGGAAAGTTGCCTGGTAACCTGATTTATCTTGAATATTAATAATTCACCCATCAGGAAACTACCTTGCCTGTAACTCAGTGTCAAAATTGAACACCTCTTTGACTATGTGGTCTGCAAGGTAATGGTGGTGGGGTTGGAAGCAAATTAGTTAAATTTGGTTACAGAATGAATCTGATAATGTGTTTATCCAACTTGGGAAGAATTTAGATGTTGTTAAAGGATATAAAGTATATAATCTTAAAGAATTGAAATGGGGATTTCTTTTTAAGTTCTACATAATTGTTGCTTGATAAACTCAGATGACGTCTCACACTGAAAGTTCACTAACCACATAATTAATAGGGACATGTATTATTGATGTACTAAGACTACTTAATAGCACTTCGGTTCCATTTACAGAAGGATAAAATAGTCACCAGGCGTGAGATCAATAAATCACAAGTTTTGAGTGTTATATTTACAACCTGAGAGTCAAGTAACTCTTCATCATTGAACAGTCTCCCACTTGGAACTATGACTGACCTGTTTCAGGTTTGTTGAGTGCCCTTGTGAAAAAATTCTAAGCTATGGAAACCATTATTTTCCCCCTGTGAAATTTCCCCATAGTACTCAATTGGGCCTCCTTCCCTATGTGGACGCTTTGAGACATCACAGAGGCAAGCAGTACCAAAGATCATGAAAGATTTGGTAGTTACACACACACCTTGGTTCGCATCCAGCAACTGTCTCCCAAATTCAGCTGGGTCTGACATAGCAGCTGAGCTTCCTGCTCAATTTGGCCCCAACTCTGCCCAGACAGAGGACTTCTCTGTTTCCACTAGAACGAGCCAGGAACAAAAACTCCATCCATCTAAAAATGCTTGAAATAATTCTAGTGTTGGGGAAGACAAAGAGAAAATAACCATGTGGTTTCACTGTAAGGATTTAGGTATAAGGAAGGGAAATGGTGTCAGTCAGGGATTACATCCTCATATGCCACTTGAGGAACCAAATACCTCCTAAGAAACAACCCACATCCGACCCTAAACCCTCAGATGCCAGGAATCATTAAGAGCATTCACCACAGGAGAAAATTTCTCTGTTAAACTAAAGATAAACCACTGTGCCCCAATTCCCAGATGATGGAAATGGGGCTTTAAATGATATAATGAGTCACATTTGCATTCTTTTTAGAAGATAAACAGCCAATTTATTGTTTGCCTTGAATGGCATGCCTTTTACTAATGTGATTGGGGAGATAAAATAACCAGTGGTAACTGATTAACTATTTTAAGTCATTGTGTTCAAAACGTGTGATATATTAGTTCACTTATCCAGAAGTGATCTCAATGATTAGGAGTTGAGCCAAGGAAATAAAGCAGCTAAGTGAAGGGTAAGCAACTGAAATACTCACAAATTGAACCCTCTCTCTTATGCTCTGAACTCACAGAAGAGGGCCTTAGAGCACTCCCCAGTATCTATTTATTTTATTTAAGATACAATTCTAATAGCAAAATGGAAATAGTTGTTGCAAAGAGATAAAAAGGATGCTGTCCAAGTCAGGCAACTGAAAGTGGCAAGAAATGACAGAACTGACAATGATAAAAGAAATGGATAAATCAAAATGGCAGGAAAAAAATTCGTGAACAT